>NW_027175226.1:340000-640000 GCF_028021215.1 Eschrichtius robustus
TTAGTTTGAGGGTTAGGTCTCGGTTTAGGGTACGGGTTAGGATTAGTGTACGTGTTAGGGTTAGGGTAGAGGTTAGGGTTAGGGTACGCTTTAGGGTTAGGGTAGTTATTAAACCTATCCCACTCTCTAGATACCCCTTAGAACGTCAAGGAATATTATTTGGGGGTCCAGCCTTGGAGAAGAGTTTAGACACTAGGAGAAGATAAGGAACACACCCATTATCAAGAAATCACATTAGGATTCTCTTTTTAACCTGTTCCTTAAAACACTAGTGCTTAGGATATCTATTGGAGGCAGAAGCAGTCAAGGGTAGCTTAGGGTTAGGGTTAGGGTTAGGGTTAGGGTTAGGGTACGGCTTAGGGTACGGGTTCGGGTACGGGTTCGTGTACGGCGTAAGGTATGGGTTAGGGTTAGGGTTAGGGTTAGTTTGAAGGTTAGGGCTCGGTTTAGGGTACAGGTTAGGATTAGGGTTCGTGTTAGGGTTAGGGTAGGGGTTAGGGTTAGGGTACGCGTTAGGGTTAGGGTAGTTATTAAACCTATCCCACTCTCTAGATACCCCTTAGCACGTCAAGGAATATTATTTGGGGGTCCAGCCATGGAGAAGAGTTTAGACAATAGGAGAAGATAAGGAACACACCCATTATCCTGAAATCACATTAGGATTCTCTTTTTAACCTGTTCCTTAATACACTAGTGCTTAGGAAATCTATTGTAGGCAGAAGCAGTCAAGGGTAGCTTAGGGTTACGGTTAGGATTAGGGTTAGGGTTAGGGTACGGCTTAGGGTACGGGTTCGGGTACTGGTTCGGGTACGGCGTAGGGTATGGGTTAGGGTTAGGGTTAGGGTTAGTTTGAGCGTTAGGGCTCGGTTTAGGTTACGGGTTAGGATTAGGGTACGTGTTAGGGTTAGGGTAGGGGTTAGGGTTAGGGTACGCGTTAGGGTTAGTGTAGTTATTAAACCTATCCCACTCTCTAGATACCCCTTAGCACGTCAAAGAATATTATTTGGGGGTCCAGCCATGGAGAAGAGTTTAGACACTAGGAGAAGATAAGGAACACACCCATTATCAAGAAATCACATTAGGATTCTCTTTTTAACCTGTTCCTTAAAACACTAGTGCTTAGGAAATCTATTGGAGGCAGAAGCAGTCAAGGGTAGCTTAGGGTTAGGGTTAGGGTTAGGGTTAGGGTTAGTGTTAGGGTTAGCTTTAGGGTTAGGGTTAGGGTTAGGGTTAGGGTTAGGGTTAGGGTTAGGGTTAGGGTTAGGGTTAGTTTGAGGGTTAGAGCTCGGTTTAGGGTACGGGTTAGGATTAGGGTACGTGTTAGGGTTAGGGTACGCGTTAGGGTTAGGGTAGTTATTAAACCTATCCGACTCTCTAAATACCCCTTAGCACGTCAAGGAATATTATTTGGGGGTCCAGCCATGGAGAAGAGTTTAGACACTAGGAGAAGATAAGGAACACACCCATTATAAAGAAATCACATTAGGATTCTCTTTTTAACCTGTTCCTTAAAACACTAGTGCTTAGGAAATCTATTGGAGGCAGAAGCAGTCAAGGGTAGCTTAGGGTTAGGGTTAGGGTTAGGGTTAGGTTTAGTGTTAGGGTACGGGTTTGGGTACGGGTTCGGGTATGGCGTAGGGTATGTGTTAGGGTTAGGGTTAGGGTTAGTTTGAGGGTTAGGGCTCGGTTTAGGGTTCGGGTTAAGATTAGTGTACGTGTTAGGTTTAGGGTAGGGGTTAGGGTTAGGGTACGCGTTAGGGTTAGGGTAGTTATTAAACCTATCCCACTCTCTAGATACCCTTTAGCACGTCAAGGAATATTATTTGGGGGTCCAGCCATGGAGAAGAGTTTAGACACTAGGAGAAGATAAGGAACACACCCATTATCCTGAAATCACATTAGGATTCTCTTTTTAACCTGTTCCTTAAAACACTAGTGCTTAGGAAATCTATTGGAGGCAGAAGCAGTCAAGGGTAGCTTAGGGTTAGGGTTAGGGATAGGTTCAGGGTTAGGGTACGGCTTAGGGTATGGGTTCGGGTCCGGGTTTGGGTATGGCGTAGGGTATGGGTTAGGGTTAGGGTTAGGGTTAGTTTGAGGTTTAGGGCTCGGTTTAGGTTACGGGTTAGGATTAGTGTACGTGTTAGGGTTAGGGTAGAGGTTAGGGTTAGGGTACGCGTTAGGGTTAGGGTAGTTATTAAACCTATCCCACTCTCTAGATACCCCTTAGCACGTCAAGGAATATTATTTGGGGGTCCAGCCATGGAGAAGAGTTTAGACACTAGGAGAAGATAAGGAACACACCCATTATCAAGAAATCACATTAGGATTCTCTTTTTAACCTGTTCCTTAAAACACTAGTGCTTAGGAAATCTATTGGAGGCAGAAGCAGTCAAGGGTAGCTTAGGGTTAGGGTTAGGGTTAGGGTTAGGGTTATTGTTAGGGTAAGGCTTAGAGTACGGGTTCGGGTACGGGTTCGGGTACGGCGTAGGGTATGGGTTAGGGTTAGGGTTAGGGTTAGTTTGAGGGTTAGGGCTCGGTTTAGGGTACGGGTTAGGATTAGGGTACGTGTTAGGTTTAGGGTAGGTGTTAGGGTTAGGGTACGCGTTAGGGTTAGGGTAGTTATTAAACCTATCCCACTCTCTAGATACCCCTTAGCACGTCAAGGAATATTATTTGGGGGTCCAGCCATGGAGAAGAGTTTAGACACTAGGAGAAGATAAGGAACACACCCATTATCCTGAAATCACATTAGGATTCTCTTTTTAACCTGTTCCTTAAAACACTAGTGCTTAGGAAATCTATTGGAGGCAGAAGCAGTCAAGGGTAGCTTAGGGTTAGGGTTAGGGTTAGGGTTAGGGTTAGTGTTAGGGTACGGGTTCCAGTACGGGTTCGGGTACGGCGTTGGGTATGGGTTAGGGTAAGGGTTAGGGTTAGTTTGAGGGTTAGGGCTCGGTTTAGGGTACGGGTTAGGATTAGGGTACGTGTTAGGGTTAGGTTAGGGGTTAGGGTTAGGGTACGCGTTAGGGTTAGGGTAGTTATTAAACCTATCCCACTCTCTAGATACCCCTTAGCACGTCAAGGAATATTATTTGGGGGTCCAGCCATGGAGAAGAGTTTAGACACTAGGAGAAGATAAGGAACACACCCATTATCAAGAAATCACATTAGGATTCTCTTTTTAACCTGTTCCTTAAAACACTAGTGCTTAGGAAATCTATTGGAGGCAGAAGCAGTCAAGGGTAGCTTAGGGTTAGGGTTAGGGTTAGGGTACGGCTTAGGGTACGGGTTCGGGTACGGGTTCGGGTACGGGTTTGGTTATGGCGTAGGGTATGGGTTAGGGTTAGGGTTAGGGTTAGTTTGAGGGTTAGGGCTCGGTTTAGGGTACGGGTTAGGATTAGGGTACGTGTTAGTGTTAGGGTACGCGTTAGGGGTAGGGTAGTTATTAAACCTATCCCACTCTCTAGATACCCCTTAGCACGTCAAGGAATATTATTTGGGGGTCCATCCATGGAGAAGAGTTTAGACACTAGGAGAAGATAAGGAACACACCCATTATCAAGAAATCACATTAGGATTCTCTTTTTAACCTGTTCCTTAAAACACTAGTGCTTAGGAAATCTATTGGAGGCAGAAGCAGTCAAGGGTATCTTAGGGTTAGGGTTAGGGTTAGGGTTAGGGTACGGCTTAGGGTACGGGTTCGGGTCCGGGTTCGGGTACGGCGTAGGGTATGGGTTAGGGTTAGGGTTAGGGTTAGTTTGAGGGTTAGGGCTCGGTTTAGGGTACGGGTTAGGATTAGTGTACGTGTTAGGGTTAGGGTAGAGGTTAGGGTTAGGGTACGCTTTAGGGTTAGGGTAGTTATTAAACCTATCCCTCTCTCTAGATACCCCTTAGCACGTCAAGGAATATTATTTGGGGGTCCAGCCTTGGAGAAGAGTTTAGACACTAGGAGAAGATAAGGAACACACCCATTATCAAGAAATCACATTAGGATTCTCTTTTTAACCTGTTCCTTAAAACACTAGTGCTTAGGAAATCTATTGGACGCAGAAGCAGTCAAGGGTAGCTTAGGGTTAGGGTTAGGGTTAGGGTTAGGGTTAGGGTACGGCTTAGGGTACGGGTTCGGGTACGGGTTCGTGTACGGCGTAGGGTATGGGTTAGGGTTAGGGTTAGGGTTAGTTTGAAGGTTAGGGCTCGGTTTAGGGTACGGGTTAGGATTAGGGTTCGTGTTAGGGTTGGGGTAGGGGTTAGGGTTATGGTACGCGTTAGGGTTAGGGTAGTTATTAAACCTATCCCACTCTCTAGATACCCCTTAGCACGTCAAGGAATATTATTTGGGGGTTAGGGTTAGGGTTAGGGATAGCTTTAGGGTACGGCTTAGGGTACGGGTTCGGGTACGGGTTCGGGTACGGCGTAGGGTATGGGTTAGGGTTAGGGTTAGGGTTAGTTTAAGGGTTAGGGCTCGGTTTAGGGTACGGGTTAGGATTAGGGTACGTGTTAGGGTTAGGGTAGGGGTTAGGGTTAGGGTACGCGTTAGGGTTAGGGTAGTTATTAAACCTATCCCACTCTCTAGATACCCCTTAGCACGTCAAGGAATATTATTTGGGGGTCCAGCCATGGAGAAGAGTTTAGACACTAGGAGAAGATAAGGAACACACCCATTATCAAGAAATCACATTAGGATTCTCTTTTTAACCTGTTCCTTAAAACACTAGTGCTTAGGAAATCTATTGGAGGCAGAAGCAGTCAAGGGTATCTTAGGGTTAGGGTTAGGGTTAGGGTTTGGGTTAGTGTTAGGGTACGGGTTCGGGTCCGGGTTCGGGTACGGCGTAGGGTATGTGTTAGGGTTAGGGTTAGGGTTAGTTTGAGGGTTAGGTCTCGGTTTAGGGTACGGGTTAGGATTAGTGTACGTGTTAGGGTTAGGGTAGAGGTTAGGGTTAGGGTACGCTTTAGGGTTAGGGTAGTTATTAAACCTATCCCACTCTCTAGATACCCCTTAGAACGTCAAGGAATATTATTTGGGGGTCCAGCCTTGGAGAAGAGTTTAGACACTAGGAGAAGATAAGGAACACACCCATTATCAAGAAATCACATTAGGATTCTCTTTTTAACCTGTTCCTTAAAACACTAGTGCTTAGGATATCTATTGGAGGCAGAAGCAGTCAAGGGTAGCTTAGGGTTAGGGTTAGGGTTAGGGTTAGGGTTAGGGTACGGCTTAGGGTACGGGTTCGGGTACGGGTTCGTGTACGGCGTAAGGTATGGGTTAGGGTTAGGGTTAGGGTTAGTTTGAAGGTTAGGGCTCGGTTTAGGGTACAGGTTAGGATTAGGGTTCGTGTTAGGGTTAGGGTAGGGGTTAGGGTTAGGGTACGCGTTAGGGTTAGGGTAGTTATTAAACCTATCCCACTCTCTAGATACCCCTTAGCACGTCAAGGAATATTATTTGGGGGTCCAGCCATGGAGAAGAGTTTAGACAATAGGAGAAGATAAGGAACACACCCATTATCCTGAAATCACATTAGGATTCTCTTTTTAACCTGTTCCTTAATACACTAGTGCTTAGGAAATCTATTGTAGGCAGAAGCAGTCAAGGGTAGCTTAGGGTTACGGTTAGGATTAGGGTTAGGGTTAGGGTACGGCTTAGGGTACGGGTTCGGGTACTGGTTCGGGTACGGCGTAGGGTATGGGTTAGGGTTAGGGTTAGGGTTAGTTTGAGCGTTAGGGCTCGGTTTAGGTTACGGGTTAGGATTAGGGTACGTGTTAGGGTTAGGGTAGGGGTTAGGGTTAGGGTACGCGTTAGGGTTAGTGTAGTTATTAAACCTATCCCACTCTCTAGATACCCCTTAGCACGTCAAAGAATATTATTTGGGGGTCCAGCCATGGAGAAGAGTTTAGACACTAGGAGAAGATAAGGAACACACCCATTATCAAGAAATCACATTAGGATTCTCTTTTTAACCTGTTCCTTAAAACACTAGTGCTTAGGAAATCTATTGGAGGCAGAAGCAGTCAAGGGTAGCTTAGGGTTAGGGTTAGGGTTAGGGTTAGGGTTAGTGTTAGGGTTAGCTTTAGGGTTAGGGTTAGGGTTAGGATTAGGGTTAGGGTTAGGGTTAGGGTTAGGGTTAGGGTTAGTTTGAGGGTTAGAGCTCGGTTTAGGGTACGGGTTAGGATTAGGGTACGTGTTAGGGTTAGGGTACGCGTTAGGGTTAGGGTAGTTATTAAACCTATCCGACTCTCTAAATACCCCTTAGCACGTCAAGGAATATTATTTGGGGGTCCAGCCATGGAGAAGAGTTTAGACACTAGGAGAAGATAAGGAACACACCCATTATAAAGAAATCACATTAGGATTCTCTTTTTAACCTGTTCCTTAAAACACTAGTGCTTAGGAAATCTATTGGAGGCAGAAGCAGTCAAGGGTAGCTTAGGGTTAGGGTTAGGGTTAGGGTTAGGTTTAGTGTTAGGGTACGGGTTTGGGTACGGGTTCGGGTATGGCGTAGGGTATGTGTTAGGGTTAGGGTTAGGGTTAGTTTGAGGGTTAGGGCTCGGTTTAGGGTACGGGTTAGGATTACGGTACGTGTTAGGGTTAGGGTAGTGGTTAGGGTTAGGGTACGCGTTAGGGTTAGGGTAGTTATTAAACCTATCCCACTCTCTAGATACCCCTTAGCACGTCAAGGTATATTATTTGTGTGTCCAGCCATGGAGAAGAGTTTAGACACTAGGAGAAGATAAGGAACACACCCATTATCAAGAAATCTCATTAGGATTCTCTTTTTAACCTGTTCCTTAAAACACTAGTGCTTAGGAAATCTATTGGAGGCAGAAGCAGTCAAGGGTAGCTTAGGGTTAGGGTTAGGGTTATTGTTACGGGTTTTACGGGTTTTTAAAAGTAATTTATTTTTATAATGGGGTTCAGCTGCTTTTCACGGCTGTGTTTATGCGGCTTTAAACCCACTTGACTCACTTCCAGAGAGATATCAATACATAGGTTTTAAGATTCTTAATAGTCACATATATTCTTGTGCGGTGAATAGGGGGTGTTGAGTCCAGTTCACTGAGCAAGGAGTAGGTCTTGTCTATTACATATTTGATTTATGGAGTGATATCTGTGATAATTTCAAATCCCGGGTTTATGCATCACCCACCTCACCTTTCCCGTTAAGCAGCCATAGTGTGTTTTGTAAATGTGTGACTCTGTTCTGTTTTGTAATTTAGTTTAAGTGTAGCGATTTTTACATTCCCTCTATAAGTGATATCTTTGATAAGTGTCTTTTTCTATGTGACTTATTTCACTTAAAATCATCATACCTACATCCACTCCTCATGCTGCTAGTAGCCTTATGACATTGATTTCATGGCTGAGTGATATTCCATTGTACATAAGTACCACAACTTCTTTATCAATTTTCCTATTCCTGGAATGTTTAAGGAGTACCGAAGTGGAGGTTCTTGGGAACAGAGCAGCCCTAAACTTTGGGGTGCCTGTGTCTTGATGATTTTTAGTTTTCCCAATTTATACGCCCATGAGTTGAAGTGCCCTATGCTCACTAAGCTGTGTTTTTTAGATGTTTCAGGACACACCGTACACTTCTCCAGAGTGGCTGTTGGCAAATTACATCCCGCCCATCAGCATAGCAAGGCTCCGATTTCTACATGGACTGTCCTGCTTTTCTGGTTTTTACACTTTTTTCAGCATGACCCTTTGACCAATGGGAAGCGAGACTTCTTTATAGCGCTGATTTGCCTTTCCAGGTTGCTTGGTTGGCCAAGAAGGGCGTATGCGTTTTTTCCTGAATATATTCGGGAAAAAACGCATACGCCCTTTTGGGCCAAGGGCATCATTGTCCACGTTTTGCCACTTTTCATGTGCTTTAAAGGTGATTCGAATCTACCTCCTGAAATCTGTTTCCTGCAATTCTGCCTTGCTTTAAACTCCTCTTCGTTGCCTTCCCTCAATATATTTGTGGATGAGAGTTATCATTTACAACTCTGCAGGTTTCTGAATTGCAGTGCCCCTGAGCTCCATTTTTCAACTCGCTTTCTTGGGAGCTGGCCGCAAAGCACAGGATTGCCTCAGGCACTATTCTGGTTCCCGGCGGCAGGCTGAGCCTGTGGTTAATTCTTCTTCCTGATGGGAATATAGAGTGACCTGTGCCTGTCCCAACACCTAGAGCTAGTCTCTCGTTGGTTGCCCCTCATCCCGTTCATGCTCAGGATAAATTGCAACATGTACAGAACTGGAGGTTAAAGGTGCGGATTCTCCAACGAGGGAGATTGCTAATAAAGCGGCTGGAATGGCAAACCCGAGCACAAGGAGATGAGAAATGAGGTGCGTTTCAGGAACCCTTCCAGATGAGACGGTGTACCATCTTCTGGGTTTCTCACGCATGTTTTCGATGTAGGAAGATGCCCTTGAACCTGGAGATGTGGGATCCATGGGATGGGTACGATGCAGTATTACTTTAAAGGGACTGCGTTTGCCCACCCAGCCTCACCAAACCTCTCAGCCCCAAGAGTGTCCAACCTTATGTCTCATCTATTTGTGGGTCTAGATATGGTCAGTCCACTTTGCATCACAGCCCCTGAACGAATTATGTAAGAATTTCTCTCTCTTTCACTCTCTTTGTTTAATGGGTTTATAAAAATAATTTATTTTTAAAATGGGATTTAGCTGCTTTTCACTGCTGTGTTTATGCTGCTTTACCCCCACTTGACACACTTCCAGTGAAATATCAATACATAGGTTTTAAGATTCTTACTAGTCAGATATATTCTTGTGCGGTGAATAGGGGGTGATGAGTCCAGTTCACTGAGCAAGGAGTAGGTCTTGTCTATTACATATTGGGTGTATGGAACGGTATGTGAGCGAATTTGAAACCCTTGTTTTATGCATCACCCCACCTCACCTTTCCTGTTAAGCAGCCATAGTGTGTTTTCTAAACGTGTGACTCTGTTCTGTTTTGTAATTCAGTTCAAGTGTAGCGGTTTTTACATTCCCTCTATAAGTGATAGCTTATGATAAGTGTCTTTTTCTGTGTGACTTATTTCACTTAGAATCGTCGCACCTAAATACACTCATCTTGCTTCTACTACCCTTATGATATTGATTTCATGTCTGAGTGATATTCCATTCTACATAAGGACCACAACTTCTGTATCCATTTTTCTCTTTCCTGGGATATTTAAGGTGTCATGAAGTGGAGGTTCTTGTCAACATAGCAGCCTTAAACTTTGGGGTGCCTGTGTCTTGCTGATTTTTAGTTTTCCCAATTTATACGCATATGAGTGGACGTGCCCTATGCTCCCTAAGCTGTGTTTTTTCGATGTTTCAGGACACACCGTACACTTCTCCAGAGTGGCTGTTGGCAATTTACATCCCGCCCATCAGCGTAGCAAGGCTGCCATTTCTCCATGGCCTGTCCTGCATTTCTCGTTTTGACATTTTTGCAGCATGGCCCTTTTGACCAATGGGAAGCGAGACGTCTTTGTAGCACTGATTTGCCTTTCCAGGTTGCTTGGTTGGCCAAAAAGGGCGTATGCGTTTTTTCTTGAATATATTCAGGAAAAAACGCATACGCCCTTTTTGGCCAAGGGCATCATTGTCGACGTTTTGCCGCTTTTCATGTGCTTTAAGGGCGATTCGAATCTACCTCCTGAAATCTGTTTCCTGCAATTCTGCCTTGCTTTTAAATCCTCTTCGTTGCCTTCCCTCAATATATTTGTTGACGAGAGTTATCATTTATAACTCAGCAGGTTTGTGAATGGCAGTGCCCCTGAGCTGCATTTTTCAACTGTCTTTTTTGGGAGCTGGCCGCAAAAGCACGGGATTGCCTCAGGCCCTATTCTGGTTCCCGGAAGCAGGCTGAGCCTGTGGTTAATTCTTCTTCCTGATGGGAAAATAGAGTGACCTGTGCCTGTCCCAACACCTAGATCTAGTCTCTCATTGGTTGCCCCTCTTCCCGTTCATCCTCAGGACAAATTGCAAACTGTAGGGAACAGGAGGTTAAAGGTGCTGATTCTCCAAGTAGGGAGATTGCTAGTAAAGTAGCTGGAAAGGCGAACCCGAGCACAAGGAGATGAGAAATGAGTTGCGTTTTGGAAACCTTTCAAAATCACACGGTGTACCATCTTCTGGGTTTCTCATGCATGTTTTCGATGTAGGAAGATGCCCTTGAACCTGGAGATTTGGGACCCATGGGATGGGTACCACGCAGTATTACTTTAAAGGGTCTGCGTTTGCTCACCCAACCTCACCAAAACTCTCAGCCCCAAGAGTGTCCACCCTTATGTCTGATCCATCTGTGGGTCTAGATATGGTCAATCCAGGTTGCATCACAGCCCCTGAACGAATTGTGTAAGAATTTCTCTCTCTTTCACTGTCTTTGTTTTACTGGTTTTTAAAAGTAATTTATTTTTATAATGGGGTTTAGCTGCTTTTCACGGCTGTGTTTATGCGGCTTTACACCCACTTGACTCACTTCCAGACAGATATCAATACATAGGTTTTATGATTCTTACTAGTCACATATATTCTTGTGCGGTGAATAGGGGGTGTTGAGTCCAGTTCACTGAGCAAGGAGTAGGTCTTGTCTATTACATATTGGGTGTATGGAACGGTATCTGAGCGAATTTGAAACCCTTGTTTTATGCATCACCCCACCTCACCTTTCCCGTTAAGCAGCCATAGTGTGTTTTCTAAACGTGTGACTCTGTTCTCTTTTGTGATTCAGTTCAAGTGTAGCGGTTTTTACATTCCCTCTATAAGTGATAGCTTATGATAAGTGTCTTTTTCTGTGTGACTTATTTCACTTAGAATCGTCGTACCTAAATCCACTCATCTTGCTTCTACTAGCCTTATGACTTTGATTTCATGTCTGAGTGATATTCCATTTTACATAAGGACCACAACTTCTCTATCCATTTTTCTCTTTCCTGGGATATTTAAGGTGTCATGAAGTGGAGGTTCTTGTCAACAGAGCAGCCCTAAACATTGGGGTGCCTGTGTCTTGCTGATTTTTAGTTTTCCCAATTTATACGCCCATGAGTGGAAGTGCCCTATGCTCCCTAAGCTGTGTTTTTTCGATGTTTCAGGACACACCGTACACTTCTCCAGTGTGGCTGTTGGCAATTTACATCCCGCCCATCAGCGTAGCAAGGCTGCCATTTCTCCATGGCCTGTCCTGCATTTCTGGTTTTGACACTTTTTGCAGCATGGCCCTTTTGACCGATGGGAAGCGAGACTTCTTTGTAGCGCTGATTAGCCTTTCCAGGTTGCTTGGTTGTCCAAAAAGGGCGTATGCGTTTTTTCCTGAATATAATCAGGAAAAAATGCATACGCACTTTTTGGCCAAGGGCATCATTGTCGACGTTTTGCCGCTTTTCATGTGCTTTAAGGGCGATTCGAATCTACCTCCTGAAACCTGTTTCCTGCAATTCTGCCTTGCTTTCAAATCCTCTTCGTTGCCTTCCCTCAATATATCTGTGGATGAGAGTTATCATTTATAACTCTGCGGGTTTGTGAATTGCAGTGTCCCTGAGCTCCATTTTTCAACTCGCTTTTTTGGGAGCTGGCCGCAAAAGCACGGGATTGCCTGAGGCCCTATTCTGCTTCTGGGCGGCAGGCTGAGCCTGTGGTTAAATCTTCTTCCTGATGGGAAAAAAGTGTGACCTGTGCCTGTACCAACACCTAGAGCTAGTCTCTCGTTGGTTGCCGCTCTTCCCGTTCAACCTCAGGATAAATTGCAGTCTGTACAGAACTGGAGGTTAAAGGTGCTGATTCTCCAACGAGGGAGATTGCTAATAAAGCGGCCGGAATGGCGAACACGAGCACAAGGAGATGAGAAGTGAGGTGCGTTTCAGGAACCTTTCCCGATGAGACGGTGTACCATCTTCTGGGTTTCTCACGCATGTTTTCGATGTAGGAAGATGCCCTTGAACCTGGAGATTTGGGATCCATGGGATGGGTACGATGCAGTATTACTTTAAAGGGACTGCGTTTGCCCACCCAACCTCACCAAACCTCTCAGCCCCAAGAGTGTCCACCCTTATGTCTCATCTAGCTGTGGGTCTAGATATGGTCAGTCCACGTTGCATCACAGCCCCTGAACGAATTATGTAAGAATTTCTCTGTCTTTCACTCTCTTTGTTTCAT
Organism: Eschrichtius robustus; assembly: GCF_028021215.1. NCBI lineage: Eukaryota > Metazoa > Chordata > Mammalia > Artiodactyla > Eschrichtiidae > Eschrichtius > Eschrichtius robustus. The sequence goes on from NW_027175226.1 coordinate 352,146, forward strand.
GGGTTTATAAAAGTAATTTATTTTTAAAATGGGGTTTAGCTGCTTTTCACTGCTGTGTTTATGCTGCTTTACCCCCACTTGACACACTTCCAGTGAAATATCAATACATAGGTTTCAAGATTCTTACTAGTCAGATATATTCTTGTGCGGTGAATAGGGGGTGTTGAATCCAGTTCACTGAGCAAGGAGTAGGTCTTGTCTACTACATATTGGGTGTATGGAACGGTATCTGAGATAATTTGAAACACTTGATTTATGCATCACCCCAAATCACATTTCCCGTTAAGCAGCCATAGTGTGTTTTCAAAATGTGTGACTCTGTTCTGTTTTGTAATTCAGTTCAAGGGTAGCGGTTTTTACATTCCCTCTATAAGTGATATCTTATGATAAGTGTCTTTTTCTGTGTGACTTATTTCTGTTAGAATCGTCGTACCTAAATCCAATCATCATGCTGCTACTAGCCTTATGACTTTGATTTCATGTCTGAGTGATATTCCATTGTACATAAGGACCTCAACTTCTTTATCCATTTTTCTCTTTCCTGGGATATTTAAGGTGGAATGAAGTGGAGGTCCTTGTCAACAGAGCAGCCCTAAACTTTTGGGTGCCTGTGTCTTGCTGATTTTTAGTTTTCCCAATTTGTACACCCATGAGTGGAAGTGCCCTATGCTCTCTAAGCTGTGTGTTTTAGATGTTTCAGGACACACCGTACACTACTCCAGAGTGGCTGTTGGCAATTTACATCCCGCCCATCAGCGTAGCAAGGCTGCCATTTCTCCATGGCCTGTCCTGCATTTCTGGTTTTGACACTTTTTGCAGCATGGCCCTTTTGACACATGGGAAGCGAGACTTCTTTGTAGCGCTGATTTGCCTTTCCAGGTTACTTGGTTGGCCAAAAAGGGCGTATGCGTTTTTTCCTCAATATATTCAGGAAAAAACGCATACGCCCTTTTTGGCCAAGGGCATCATTGTCGACGTTTTGCCGCTTTTCATGTGCTTTAAAAGCGATTCGAATCTACCTCCTGAAACCTGTTTCCTGCAATTCTGCCTTGCTTTGAAATCCTCTTCTTTGCCTTCCCTCAATATATTTGTGGACGAGAGTTATCATTTATAACTCTGTGGGTTTGTGAATTGCAGTGTCCCTGAGCTCCATTTTTCAACTCGCTTTTTTGGGAGCTGGCCGCAAAAACGCGGGATTGCCTCAGGCCCTATTTTGTTTCCCCTCGGCATGCTGAGCCTGTAGTTAATTCTTCTTCCTGATGGGAAAATAGAGTGACCTGTGCCTGTCCCAACACCTAGATCTAGTCTCTCATTGGTTGCCCCTCTTCCCGTTCATCCTCAGGACAAATTGCAACCTGTAGGGAACAGGAGCTTAAAGGTGCTGATTCTCCAAGTAGGGAGATTGCTAGTAAAGTAGCTGGAATGGCGAACCCAAGCACAAGGAGATGAGAAATGAGGTGCATTTTAGAAACCTTTCAAAATCACACGGTGTACCATCTTCTGGGTTTCTCATGCATGTTTTCGATGTAGGAAGATGCCCTTGAACCTGGAGATTTGGGACCCATGGGATGGGTACCACGCAGTATTACTTTAAAGGGTCTGCGTTTGCTCACCCAACCTCACCCAACCTCTCAGCCCCAAGAGTGTCCACCCTTATGTCTCATCCAGCTGTGGGTCTAGACATGGTCAATCCAGGTTGCAACACAGCCCCTGAACGAATTTTGTAAGAATTTCTCTCTCTTTCACTGTCTTTGTTTTACGGGTTTTTAAAAGTAATTTATTTTTATAATGGGGTTTAGCTGCTTTTCACAGCTGTGTTTATGCGGCTTTACACCCACTTGACTCACTTCCAGACAGATATCAATACATAGGTTTTAAGATTCTTACTACTCAGATATATTCTTGTGCGGTGAATAGGTGGTGTTGAGTCCAGTTCACTGAGAAAGGAGTAGGTCTTGTCTATTACATATTGGGTGTATGGAACGGTATCTGAGCGAATTTGAAACCCTTGTTTTATGCATCACCCCACCTCACCTTTCCCGTTAAGCAGACATAGTGTGTTTTCTAAACGTGTGACTCTGTTCTGTTTTGTAATTCAGTTCAAGTGTAGCGGTTTTTACATTCCCTCTATAAGTGATAGCTTATTATAAGTGTCTTTTTCTGTGTGACTCATTTCACTTAGAATCGTCGTACCTAAATCCACTCATCTTGCTTCTACTAGCCTTATGACTTTGATTTCATGTCTGAGTGATATTCCATTGTACATAAGGACCACAACTTCTTTATGCATTTTTCTCTTTCCTGGGATATTTAAGGTGTGATGAAGTGGAGGTTCTTGTCAACAGAGCAGCCCTAAACTTTGGGGTGCCTGTGTCTTGCTGATTTTTAGTTTTCCCAATTTATACGCCCATGAGTGGACGTGCCCTATGCTCCCTAAGCTGTGTTTTTTCGATGTTTCAGGACACACCGTACACTTCTCCAGAGTGGCTGTTGGCAATTTACATCCCGCCCATCAGCGTAGCAAGGCTGCCATTTCTCCATGGCCTGTCCTGCATTTCTGGTTTTGACACTTTTTGCAGCATGGCCCTTTTGACCGATGGGAAGCGAGACTTCTTTGTAGCGCTGATTAGCCTTTCCAGGTTGCTTGGTTGGCCAAAAAGGGCGTATGCGTTTTTTCCTGAATATAATCAGGAAAAAATGCATACGCACTTTTTGGCCAAGGGCATCATTGTCGACGTTTTGCCGCTTTTCATGTGCTTTAAGGGCGATTCGAATCTACCTCCTGAAACCTGTTTCCTGCAATTCTGCCTTGCTTTCAAATCCTCTTCGTTGCCTTCCCTCAATATATTTGTGGACGAGAGTTATCATTTATAACTCAGCGGGTTTGTGAATTGCAGTGCCCCTGAGCTCCATTTTTCAACTGTCTTTTTTGGGAGCTGGCCGCAAAAGCACTGGATTGCCTCAGGCACTATTTTGGTTCCCGGCGGCAGGATTAGCCTGTGGTTAATTCTTCTTCCTGATGGGAAAATACAGTGACCTGTGCCTGTCCCTACACCTAGATCTAGTCTCTCATTGGTTGCCCCTCTTCCCGTTCATCCTCAGGACAAATTGCAACCTGTGGGGAACAGGAGCTTAAAGGTGCTGATTCTCCAAGTAGGGAGATTGCTAGTAAAGTAGCTGGAAAGGTGAACCCGAGCACAAGGAGATGAGACATGAGGTGCGATTTAGAAACCTTTCAAAATCACACGGTGTACCATCTTCTGGGTTTCTCATGCATGTTTTCGATGTAGGAAGATGCCCTTGAACCTGGAGATTTGGGACCCATGGGATGGGTACCACGCAGTATTACTTTAAAGGGTCTGCGTTTGCTCACCCAACCTCACCCAACCTCTCAGCCCCAAGAGTGTCCACCCTTATGTCTCATCCAGCTGTGGGTCTAGACATGGTCAATCCAGGTTGCAACACAGCCCCTGAACGAATTTTGTAAGAATTTCTCTCTCTTTCACTGTCTTTGTTTTACGGGTTTTTAAAAGTAATTTATTTTTATAATGGGGTTTAGCTGCTTTTCACGGCTGTGTTTATGCGGCTTTACACCCACTTGACTCACTTCCAGACAGATATCAATACATAGGTTTTAAGATTCTTACTAGTCAGATATATTCTTGTGCGCTGAATAGGGGGTGTTGAGTCCAGTTCACTGAGCAAGGAGTCGGTCTTGTCTATTACATATTGGGTGTATGGAACGGTATCTGAGCCAATTTGAAACCCTTGTTTTATGCATCACCCCACCTCACCTTTCCCGTTAAGCAGCCATAGTGTGTTTTCTAAACGTGTGACTCTGTTCTCTTTTGTAATTCAGTTCAAGTGTAGCAGTTTTTTCCATTCCCTCTATAAATGATAGCTTATGATAAGTGTCTTTTTCTGTGTGACTTATTTCACTTAGAATCGTCGTACCTAAATCCACTCATCTTGCTTCTACTAGCCTTATGACATTGATTTCATGTCTGAGTGATATTCCATTGTACATAAGGACCACAACTTCTTTATCCATTTTTCTCTTTCCTGGGATATTTAAGGTGTCATGAAGTGGAGGTTCTTGTCAACAGAGCAGCCCTAAACTTTGGGGTGCCTGTGTCTTGCTGATTTTTAGTTTTCCCTATTTATACGCCCATGAGTGGACGTGCCCTATGCTCCCTAAGCTGTGTTTTTTCGATGTTTCAGGACACACCGCACACTTCTCCAGAGTGGCTGTTGGCAATTTACATCCCGCCCATCAGCGTAGCAAGGCTGCCATTTCTCCATGGCCTGTCCTGCATTTCTGGTTTTGACACTTTTTGCAGCATGGCCCTTTTGACCGATGGGAAGCGAGACTTCTTTGTAGCGCTGATTTGCCTTTCCAGGTTGCTTGGTTGGCCAAAAAGGGCGTATGCGTTTTTTCCTGAATACATTCAGGAAAAAACGCATACGCCCTTTTTGGCCAAGGGCATCACTGTCGACGTTTTGCCGCTTTTCAAGTGCTTTAAAGGCGATTCGAATCTACCTCCTGAAACCTGTTTCCTGCAATTCTGCCTTGCTTTCAAATCCTCTTCGTTGCCTTCCCTCAATATATCTGTGGATGAGAGTTATCATTTATAACTCTGCGGGTTTTTGAATTGCAGTGTCCCTGAGCTCCATTTTTCAACTCGCTTTTTTGGGAGCTGGCCGCAAAAGCACGGGATTGCCTGAGGCCCTATTCTGCTTCTGGGCGGCAGGCTGAGCATGTGGTTAAATCTTCTTCCTGATGGGAAAAAAGTGTGACCTGTGCCTGTCCCAACACCTAGAGCTAGTCTCTCGTTGGTTGCCCCTCTTCCCGTTCAACCTCAGGATAAATTGCAGTCTGTACAGAACTGGAGGTTAAAGGTGCTGATTCTCCAACGAGGGAGATTGCTAATAAAGCGGCTGGAATGGCGAACACGAGCACAAGGAGATGAGAAGTGAGGTGCGTTTCAGGAACCTTTCCCGATGAGATGGTGTACCATCTTCTGGGTTTCTCACGCATGTTTTCGATGTAGGAAGATGCCCTTGAACCTGGAGATTTGGGATCCATGGGATGGGTACGATGCAGTATTACTTTAAAGGGACTGCGTTTGCCCACCCAACCTCACCAAACCTCTCAGCCCCAAGAGTGTCCACCCTTATGTCTCATCTAGCTGTGGGTCTAGATATGGTCAGTCCACGTTGCATCACAGCCCCTGAACGAAATTATGTAAGAATTTCTCTGTCTTTCACTCTCTTGGTTTCATGGGTTTATAAAAGTAATTTATTTTTAAAATGGGGTTTAGCTGCTTTTCACTGCTGTGTTTATGCTGCTTTACCCCCACTTGACACACTTCCAGTGAAATATCAATACATAGGTTTTAAGATTCTTACTAGTCAGATATATTCTTGTGCGGTGAATAGGGGGTGTTGAATCCAGTTCACTGAGCAAGGAGTAGGTCTTGTCTACTACATATTGGGTGTATGGAACGGTATCTGAGATAATTTGAAACACTTGATTTATGCATCACCCCAAATCACATTTCCCGTTAAGCAGCCATAGTGTGTTTTCAAAATGTGTGACTCTGTTCTGTTTTGTAATTCAGTTCAAGGGTAACGGTTTTTACATTCCCTCTATAAGTGATAGCTTATGATAAGTGTCTTTTTCTGTGTGACTTATTTCACTTAGAATCGTCATACCTAAATCCACTCATCTTGCTTCTACTAGCCTTATGACTTTGATTTCATGTCTGAGTGATATTCCATTGTACATAAGGACCACAACTTCTTTATGCATTTTTCTCTTTCCTGGGATATTTAAGGTGTGATGAATTGGAGGTTCTTGTCAACAGAGCAGCCCTAAACTTTGGGGTGCCTGTGTCTTGCTGATTTTTAGTTTTCCCAATTTATACGCCCATGAGTGGACGTGCCCTATGCTCCCTAAGCTGTGTTTTTTCGATGTTTCACGACACACCGCACACTTCTCCAGAGTGGCTGTTGGCAATTTACATCCCGCCCATCAGTGTAGCAAGGCTGCAATTTCTGCATGGCCTGTCCTGAATTTCTGGTTTTGAAACTTTTTGCAGCATGGCCCTTTTGACCGATGGGAAGCGAGACTTCTTTGTAGCGCTGATTAGCCTTTCCAGGTTGCTTGGTTGGCCAAAAAGGGCGTACGCGTTTTTTCCTGAATATAATCAGGAAAAAATGCATACGCACTTTTTGGCCAAGGGCATCATTGTCGACGTTTTGCCGCTTTTCATGTGCTTTAAGGGCGATTCGAATGTACCTCCTGAAACCTGTTTCCTGCAATTCTGCCTTGCTTTCAAATCCTCTTCGTTGCCTTCCCTCAATATATTTGTGGACGAGAGTTATCATTTATAACTCAGCGGGTTTGTGAATTGCAGTGCCTCTGAGCTCCATTTTTCAACTGTCTTTTTTGGGAGCTGGCCGCAAAAGCACTGGATTGCCTCAGGCACTATTTTGGTTCCCCTCGGCATGCTGAGCCTGTAGTTAATTCTTCTTCCTGATGGGAAAATACAGTGACCTGTGCCTGTCCCAACACCTAGATCTAGTCTCTCATTGGTTGCCCCTCTTCCCGTTCATCCTCAGGACAAATTGCAACCTGTAGGGAACAGGAGCTTAAAGGTGCTGATTCTCCAAGTAGGGAGATTGCTAGTAAAGTAGCTGGAATGGCGAACCCAAGCACAAGGAGATGAGAAATGAGGTGCGTTTTAGAAACCTTTCAAAATCACACGGTGTACCATCTTCTGGGTTTCTCATGCATGTTTTCGATGTAGGAAGATGCCCTTGAACCTGGAGATTTGGGACCCATGGGATGGGTACCACGCAGTATTACTTTAAAGGGTCTGCGTTTGCTCACCCAACCTCACCAAACCTCTCAGCCCCAAGAGTGTCCACACTTATGTCTCATCCAGCTGTGGGTCTAGATATGGTCAATCCAGGTTGCATCACAGCCCCTGAAGGAATTGTGTAAGAATTTCTCTCTCTTTCACTGTCTTTGTTTTACGGGTTTTTAAAAGTAATTTATTTTTATAATGGGGTTTAGCTGCTTTTCACGGCTGTGTTTATGCGGCTTTACACCCACTTGACTCACTTCCAGACAGATATCAATACATAGGTTTTAAGATTCTTACTACTCAGACATATTCTTGTGCGGTGAATAGGGGGTGTTGAGTCCAGTTCACTGAGCAAGGAGTAGGTCTTGTCTATTACATATTGGGTGTATGGAACGGTATCTGAGCGAATTTGAAACCCTTGTTTTATGCATCACCCCACCTCACCTTTCCCGTTAAGCAGACATAGTGTGTTTTCTAAACGTGTGACTCTGTTCTGTTTTGTAATTCAGTTCAAGTGTAGCGGTTTTTACATTCCCTCTATAAGTGATAGCTTATGATAAGTGTCTTTTTCTGTGTGACTTATTTCACTTAGAATTGTCGTACCTAAATCCAATCATCTTGCTTCTACTAGCCTTATGACTTTGATTTCATGTCTGAGTGATATTCCATTGTACATAAGGACCACAACTTCTTTATGCATTTTTCTCTTTCCTGGGATATTTAAGGTGTGATGAAGTGCAGGTTCTTGTCAACAGAGCAGCCCTAAACTTTGGGGTGCCTGTGTCTTGCTGATTTTTAGTTTTCCCAATTTATACGCCCATGAGTGGACGTGCCCTATGCTCCCTAAGCTGTGTTTTTTCGATGTTTCAGGACACACCCTACACTTCTCCAGAGTGGCTGTTGGCAATTTACATCCCGCCCATCAGCGTAGCAAGGCTGCCATTTCTCCATGGCCTGTCCTGCATTTCTGGTTTTGACACTTTTTGCAGCATGGCCCTTTTGACCGATGGGAAGTGAGACTTCTTTGTAGCGCTGATTAGCCTTTCCAGGTTGCTTGGTTGGCCAAAAAGGGCGTATGCGTTTTTTCCTGAATATAATCAGGAAAAAATGCATACGCACTTTTTGGCCAAGGGCATCATTGTCGACGTTTTGCCGCTTTTCATGTGCTTTAAGGGCGATTCGAATCTACCTCCTGAAACCTGTTTCCTGCAATTCTGCCTTGCTTTCAAATCCTCTTCGTTGCCTTCCCTCAATATGTTTGTGGACGAGAGTTATCATTTATAACTCAGCGGGTTTGTGAATTGCAGTGCCCCTGAGCTCCATTTTTCAACTGTCTTTTTTGGGTGCTGGCTGCAAAAGCACTGGATTGCCTCAGGCACTATTCTGGTTCCCGGCGGCAGGATTAGCCTGTGGTTAATTCTTCTTCCTGATGGGAAAATACAGTGACCTGTGCCTGTCCCAACACCTAGATCTAGTCTCTCATTGGTTGCCCCTCTTCCCGTTCATCCTCAGGACAAATTGCAACCTGTAGGGAACAGGAGCTTAAAGGTGCTGATTCTCCAAGTAGGGAGATTGCTAGTAAAGTAGCTGGAAAGGTGAACCCGAGCACAAGGAGATGAGACATGAGGTGCGATTTAGAAACCTTTCAAAATCACACGGTGTACCATCTTCTGGGTTTCTCATGCATGTTTTCGATGTAGGAAGATGCCCTTGAACCTGGAGATTTGGGACCCATGGGATGGGTACCACGCAGTATTACTTTAAAGGGTCTGCGTTTGCTCACCCAACCTCACCCAACCTCTCAGCCCCAAGAGTGTCCACCCTTATGTCTCATCCAGCTGTGGGTCTAGACATGGTCAATCCAGGTTGCAACACAGCCCCTGAACGAATTTTGTAAGAATTTCTCTCTCTTTCACTGTCTTTGTTTTACGGGTTTTTAAAAGTAATTTATTTTTATAATGGGGTTTAGCTGCTTTTCACGGCTGTGTTTATGCGGCTTTACACCCACTTGACTCACTTCCAGACAGATATCAATACATAGGTTTTAAGATTCTTACTACTCAGATATATTCTTGTGCGCTGAATAGGGGGTGTTGAGTCCAGTTCACTGAGCAAGGAGTAGGTATTGTCTATTACATATTGGGTGTATGGAACGGTATCTGAGCGAATTTGAAACCCTTGTTTTATGCATCACCCCACCTCACCTTTCCCGTTAAGCAGCCATAGTGTGTTTTCTAAACGTGTGACTCTGTTCTCTTTTGTAATTCAGTTCAAGTGTAGCAGTTTTTTCCATTCCCTCTATAAATGATAGCTTATGATAAGTGTCTTTTTCTGTGTGACTTATTTCACTTAGAATCGTCGTACCTAAATCCACTCATCTTGCTTCTACTAGCCTTATGACATTGATTTCATGTCTGAGTGATATTCCATTGTACATAAGGACCACAACTTCTTTATCCATTTTTCTCTTTCCTGGGATATTTAAGGTGTCATGAAGTGGAGGTTCTTGTCAACAGAGCAGCCCTAAACTTTGGGGTGCCTGTGTCTTGCTGATTTTTAGTTTTCCCTATTTATACGCCCATGAGTGGACGTGCCCTATGCTCCCTAAGCTGTGTTTTTTCGATGTTTCAGGACACACCGCACACTTCTCCAGAGTGGCTGTTGGCAATTTACATCCCGCCCATCAGCGTAGCAAGGCTGCCATTTCTCCATGGCCTGTCCTGCATTTCTGGTTTTGACACTTTTTGCAGCATGGCCCTTTTGACCGATGGGAAGCGAGACTTCTTTGTAGCGCTGATTTGCCTTTCCAGGTTGCTTGGTTGGCCAAAAAGGGCGTATGCGTTTTTTCCTGAATACATTCAGGAAAAAACGCATACGCCCTTTTTGGCCAAGGGCATCACTGTCGACGTTTTGCCGCTTTTCAAGTGCTTTAAAGGCGATTCGAATCTACCTCCTGAAACCTGTTTCCTGCAATTCTGCCTTGCTTTCAAATCCTCTTCGTTGCCTTCCCTCAATATATCTGTGGATGAGAGTTATCATTTATAACTCTGCGGGTTTGTGAATTGCAGTGTCCCTGAGCTCCATTTTTCAACTCGCTTTTTTGGGAGCTGGCCGCAAAAGCACGGGATTGCCTGAGGCCCTATTCTGCTTCTGGGCGGCAGGCTGAGCATGTGGTTAAATCTTCTTCCTGATGGGAAAAAAGTGTGACCTGTGCCTGTCCCAACACCTAGAGCTAGTCTCTCGTTGGTTGCCCCTCTTCCCGTTCAACCTCAGGATAAATTGCAGTCTGTACAGAACTGGAGGTTAAAGGTGCTGATTCTCCAACGAGGGAGATTGCTAATAAAGCGGCTGGAATGGCGAACACGAGCACAAGGAGATGAGAAGTGAGGTGCGTTTCAGGAACCTTTCCCGATGAGATGGTGTACCATCTTCTGGGTTTCTCACGCATGTTTTCGATGTAGGAAGATGCCCTTGAACCTGGAGATTTGGGATCCATGGGATGGGTACGATGCAGTATTACTTTAAAGGGACTGCGTTTGCCCACCCAACCTCACCAAACCTCTCAGCCCCAAGAGTGTCCACCCTTATGTCTCATCTAGCTGTGGGTCTAGATATGGTCAGTCCACGTTGCATCACAGCCCCTGAACGAAATTATGTAAGAATTTCTCTGTCTTTCACTCTCTTGGTTTCATGGGTTTATAAAAGTAATTTATTTTTAAAATGGGGTTTAGCTGCTTTTCACTGCTGTGTTTATGCTGCTTTACCCCCACTTGACACACTTCCAGTGAAATATCAATACATAGGTTTTAAGATTCTTACTAGTCAGATATATTCTTGTGCGGTGAATAGGGGGTGTTGAATCCAGTTCACTGAGCAAGGAGTAGGTCTTGTCTACTACATATTGGGTGTATGGAACGGTATCTGAGATAATTTGAAACACTTGATTTATGCATCACCCCAAATCACATTTCCCGTTAAGCAGCCATAGTGTGTTTTCAAAATGTGTGACTCTGTTCTGTTTTGTAATTCAGTTCAAGGGTAACGGTTTTTACATTCCCTCTATAAGTGATAGCTTATGATAAGTGTCTTTTTCTGTGTGACTTATTTCACTTAGAATCGTCATACCTAAATCCACTCATCTTGCTTCTACTAGCCTTATGACTTTGATTTCATGTCTGAGTGATATTCCATTGTACATAAGGACCACAACTTCTTTATGCATTTTTCTCTTTCCTGGGATATTTAAGGTGTGATGAATTGGAGGTTCTTGTCAACAGAGCAGCCCTAAACTTTGGGGTTCCTGTGTCTTGCTGATTTTTAGTTTTCCCAATTTATACGCCCATGAGTGGACGTGCCCTATGCTCCCTAAGCTGTGTTTTTTCGATGTTTCAGGACACACCGCACACTTCTCCAGAGTGGCTGTTGGCAATTTACATCCCGCCCATCAGCGTAGCAAGGCTGCCATTTCTCCATGGCCTGTCCTGCATTTCTGGTTTTGACACTTTTTGCAGCATGGCCCTTTTGACCGATGGGAAGCGAGACTTCTTTGTAGCACTGATTAGCCTTTCCAGGTTGCTTGGTTGGCCAAAAAGGGCGTATGCGTTTTTTCCTGAATATAATCAGGAAAAAATGCATACGCACTTTTTGGCCAAGGGCATCATTGTCGACGTTTTGCCGCTTTTCATGTGCTTTAAGGGCGATTCGAATGTACCTCCTGAAACCTGTTTCCTGCAATTCTGCCTTGCATTCAAATCCTCTTCGTTGCCTTCCCTCAATATATTTGTGGACGAGAGTTATCATTTATAACTCAGCGGGTTTGTGAATTGCAGTGCCCCTGAGCTCCATTTTTCAACTGTCTTTTTTGGGAGCTGGCCGCAAAAGCACTGGATTGCCTCAGGCACTATTTTGGTTCCCCTCGGCATGCTGAGCCTGTAGTTAATTCTTCTTCCTGATGGGAAAATAGAGTGACCTGTGCCTGTCCCAACACCTATATCTAGTCTCTTATTGGTTGCCCCTCTTCCCGTTCATCCTCAGGACAAATTGCAACCTGTAGGGAACAGGAGCTTAAAGGTGCTGATTCTCCAAGTAGGGAGATTGCTAGTAAAGTAGCTGGAATGGCGAACCCAAGCACAAGGAGATGAGAAATGAGGTGCGTTTTAGAAACCTTTCAAAATCACACGGTGTACCATCTTCTGGGTTTCTCATGCATGTTTTCAATGTAGGAAGATGCCCTTGAACCTGGAGATTTGGGACCCATGGGATGGGTACCACGCAGTATTACTTTAAAGGGTCTGCGTTTGCTCACCCAACCTCACCCAACCTCTCAGCCCCAAGAGTGTCCACCCTTATGTCTCATCCAGCTGTGGGTCTAGATATGGTCAATCCAGGTTGCATCACAGCCCCTGAAGGAATTGTGTAAGAATTTCTCTCTCTTTCACTGTCTTTGTTTTACGGGTTTTTAAAAGTAATTTATTTTTATAATGGGGTTTAGCTGCTTTTCACGGCTGTGTTTATGCGGCTTTACACCCACTTGACTCACTTCCAGACAGATATCAATACATAGGTTTTAAGATTCTTACTACTCAGACATATTCTTGTGCGGTGAATAGGGGGTGTTGAGTCCAGTTCACTGAGCAAGGAGTAGGTCTTGTCTATTACATATTGGGTGTATGGAACGGTATCTGAGCGAATTTGAAACCCTTGTTTTATGCATCACCCCACCTCACCTTTCCCGTTAAGCAGACATAGTGTGTTTTCTAAACGTGTGACTCTGTTCTGTTTTGTAATTCAGTTCAAGTGTAGCGGTTTTTACATTCCCTCTATAAGTGATAGCTTATGATAAGTGTCTTTTTCTGTGTGACTTATTTCACTTAGAATTGTCGTACCTAAATCCAATCATCTTGCTTCTACTAGCCTTATGACTTTGATTTCATGTCTGAGTGATATTCCATTGTACATAAGGACCACAACTTCTTTATGCATTTTTCTCTTTCCTGGGATATTTAAGGTGTGATGAAGTGGAGGTTCTTGTCAACAGAGCAGCCCTAAACTTTGGAGTGCCTGTGTCTTGCTGATTTTTAGTTTTCCCAATTTATACGCCCATGAGTGGACGTGCCCTATGCTCCCTAAGCTGTGTTTTTTCGATGTTTCAGGACACACCGTACACTTCTCCAGAGTGGCTGTTGGCAATTTACATCCCGCCCATCAGCGTAGCAAGGCTGCCATTTCTCCATGGCCTGTCCTGCATTTCTGGTTTTGACACTTTTTGTAGCATGGCCCTTTTGACCGATGGGAAGCGAGACTTCTTTGTAGCGCTGATTAGCCTTTCCAGGTTGCTTGGTTGGCCAAAAAGGGCGTATGCGTTTTTTCCTGAATATAATCAGGAAAAAATGCATACGCACTTTTTGGCCAAGGGCATCATTGTCGACGTTTTGCCGCTTTTCATGTGCTTTAAGGGCGATTCGAATCTACCTCCTGAAACCTGTTTCCTGCAATTCTGCCTTGCTTTCAAATCCTCTTCGTTGCCTTCCCTCAATATGTTTGTGGACGAGAGTTATCATTTATAACTCAGCGGGTTTGTGAATTGCAGTGCCCCTGAGCTCCATTTTTCAACTGTCTTTTTTGGGAGCTGGCCGCAAAAGCACTGGATTGCCTCAGGCACTATTCTGGTTCCCGGCGGCAGGATTAGCCTGTGGTTAATTCTTCTTCCTGATGGGAAAATACAGTGACCTGTGCCTGTCCCTACACCTAGATCTAGTCTCTCATTGGTTGCCCCTCTTCCCGTTCATCCTCAGGACAAATTGCAACCTGTGGGGAACAGGAGCTTAAAGGTGCTGATTCTCCAAGTAGGGAGATTGCTAGTAAAGTAGCTGGAAAGGTGAACCCGAGCACAAGGAGATGAGACATGAGGTGCGATTTAGAAACCTTTCAAAATCACACGGTGTACCATCTTCTGGGTTTCTCATGCATGTTTTCGATGTAGGAAGATGCCCTTGAACCTGGAGATTTGGGACCCATGGGATGGGTACCACGCAGTATTACTTTAAAGGGTCTGCGTTTGCTCACCCAACCTCACCCAACCTCTCAGCCCCAAGAGTGTCCACCCTTATGTCTCATCCAGCTGTGGGTCTAGACATGGTCAATCCAGGTTGCAACACAGCCCCTGAACGAATTTTGTAAGAATTTCTCTCTCTTTCACTGTCTTTGTTTTACGGGTTTTTAAAAGTAATTTATTTTTATAATGGGGTTTAGCTGCTTTTCACGGCTGTGTTTATGCGGCTTTACACCCACTTGACTCACTTCCAGACAGATATCAATACATAGGTTTTAAGATTCTTACTAGTCAGATATATTCTTGTGCGCTGAATAGGGGGTGTTGAGTCCAGTTCACTGAGCAAGGAGTAGGTCTTGTCTATTACATATTGGGTGTATGGAACGGTATCTGAGCGAATTTGAAACCCTTGTTTTATGCATCACCCCACCTCACCTTTCCCGTTAAGCAGCCATAGTGTGTTTTCTAAACGTGTGACTCTGTTCTCTTTTGTAATTCAGTTCAAGTGTAGCAGTTTTTTCCATTCCCTCTATAAATGATAGCTTATGATAAGTGTCTTTTTCTGTGTGACTTATTTCACTTAGAATCGTCGTACCTAAATCCACTCATCTTGCTTCTACTAGCCTTATGACATTGATTTCATGTCTGAGTGATATTCCATTGTACATAAGGACCACAACTTCTTTATCCATTTTTCTCTTTCCTGGGATATTTAAGGTGTCATGAAGTGGAGGTTCTTGTCAACAGAGCAGCCCTAAACTTTGGGGTGCCTGTGTCTTGCTGATTTTTAGTTTTCCCTATTTATACGCCCATGAGTGGACGTGCCCTATGCTCCCTAAGCTGTGTTTTTTCGATGTTTCAGGACACACCGCACACTTCTCCAGAGTGGCTGTTGGCAATTTACATCCCGCCCATCAGCGTAGCAAGGCTGCCATTTCTCCATGGCCTGTCCTGCATTTCTGGTTTTGACACTTTTTGCAGCATGGCCCTTTTGACCGATGGGAAGCGAGACTTCTTTGTAGCGCTGATTTGCCTTTCCAGGTTGCTTGGTTGGCCAAAAAGGGCGTATGCGTTTTTTCCTGAATACATTCAGGAAAAAACGCATACGCCCTTTTTGGCCAAGGGCATCACTGTCGACGTTTTGCCGCTTTTCAAGTGCTTTAAAGGCGATTCGAATCTACCTCCTGAAACCTGTTTCCTGCAATTCTGCCTTGCTTTCAAATCCTCTTCGTTGCCTTCCCTCAATATATCTGTGGATGAGAGTTATCATTTATAACTCTGCGGGTTTGTGAATTGCAGTGTCCCTGAGCTCCATTTTTCAACTCGCTTTTTTGGGAGCTGGCCGCAAAAGCACGGGATTGCCTGAGGCCCTATTCTGCTTCTGGGCGGCAGGCTGAGCATGTGGTTAAATCTTCTTCCTGATGGGAAAAAAGTGTGACCTGTGCCTGTCCCAACACCTAGAGCTAGTCTCTCGTTGGTTGCCCCTCTTCCCGTTCAACCTCAGGATAAATTGCAGTCTGTACAGAACTGGAGGTTAAAGGTGCTGATTCTCCAACGAGGGAGATTGCTAATAAAGCGGCTGGAATGGCGAACACGAGCACAAGGAGATGAGAAGTGAGGTGCGTTTCAGGAACCTTTCCCGATGAGATGGTGTACCATCTTCTGGGTTTCTCACGCATGTTTTCGATGTAGGAAGATGCCCTTGAACCTGGAGATTTGGGATCCATGGGATGGGTACGATGCAGTATTACTTTAAAGGGACTGCGTTTGCCCACCCAACCTCACCAAACCTCTCAGCCCCAAGAGTGTCCACCCTTATGTCTCATCTAGCTGTGGGTCTAGATATGGTCAGTCCACGTTGCATCACAGCCCCTGAACGAAATTATGTAAGAATTTCTCTGTCTTTCACTCTCTTGGTTTCATGGGTTTATAAAAGTAATTTATTTTTAAAATGGGGTTTAGCTGCTTTTCACTGCTGTGTTTATGCTGCTTTACCCCCACTTGACACACTTCCAGTGAAATATCAATACATAGGTTTTAAGATTCTTACTAGTCAGATATATTCTTGTGCGGTGAATAGGGGGTGTTGAATCCAGTTCACTGAGCAAGGAGTAGGTCTTGTCTACTACATATTGGGTGTATGGAACGGTATCTGAGATAATTTGAAACACTTGATTTATGCATCACCCCAAATCACATTTCCCGTTAAGCAGCCATAGTGTGTTTTCAAAATGTGTGACTCTGTTCTGTTTTGTAATTCAGTTCAAGGGTAACGGTTTTTACATTCCCTCTATAAGTGATAGCTTATGATAAGTGTCTTTTTCTGTGTGACTTATTTCACTTAGAATCGTCATACCTAAATCCACTCATCTTGCTTCTACTAGCCTTATGACTTTGATTTCATGTCTGAGTGATATTCCATTGTACATAAGGACCACAACTTCTTTATGCATTTTTCTCTTTCCTGGGATATTTAAGGTGTGATGAATTGGAGGTTCTTGTCAACAGAGCAGCCCTAAACTTTGGGGTGCCTGTGTCTTGCTGATTTTTAGTTTTCCCAATTTATACGCCCATGAGTGGACGTGCCCTATGCTCCCTAAGCTGTGTTTTTTCGATGTTTCACGACACACCGCACACTTCTCCAGAGTGGCTGTTGGCAATTTACATCCCGCCCATCAGCGTAGCAAGGCTGCAATTTCTGCATGGCCTGTCCTGAATTTCTGGTTTTGAAACTTTTTGCAGCATGGCCCTTTTGACCGATGGGAAGCGAGACTTCTTTGTAGCGCTGATTAGCCTTTCCAGGTTGCTTGGTTGGCCAAAAAGGGCGTACGCGTTTTTTCCTGAATATAATCAGGAAAAAATGCATACGCACTTTTTGGCCAAGGGCATCATTGTCGAAGTTTTGCCGCTTTTCATGTGCTTTAAGGGCGATTCGAATGTACCTCCTGAAACCTGTTTCCTGCAATTCTGCCTTGCTTTCAAATCCTCTTCGTTGCCTTCCCTCAATATATTTGTGGACGAGAGTTATCATTTATAACTCAGCGGGTTTGTGAATTGCAGTGCCTCTGAGCTCCATTTTTCAACTGTCTTTTTTGGGAGCTGGCCGCAAAAGCACTGGATTGCCTCAGGCACTATTTTGGTTCCCCTCGGCATGCTGAGCCTGTAGTTAATTCTTCTTCCTGATGGGAAAATACAGTGACCTGTGCCTGTCCCAACACCTAGATCTAGTCTCTCATTGGTTGCCCCTCTTCCCGTTCATCCTCAGGACAAATTGCAACCTGTAGGGAACAGGAGCTTAAAGGTGCTGATTCTCCAAGTAGGGAGATTGCTAGTAAAGTAGCTGGAATGGCGAACCCAAGCACAAGGAGATGAGAAATGAGGTGCGTTTTAGAAACCTTTCAAAATCACACGGTGTACCATCTTCTGGGTTTCTCATGCATGTTTTCGATGTAGGAAGATGCCCTTGAACCTGGAGATTTGGGACCCATGGGATGGGTACCACGCAGTATTACTTTAAAGGGTCTGCGTTTGCTCACCCAACCTCACCAAACCTCTCAGCCCCAAGAGTGTCCACACTTATGTCTCATCCAGCTGTGGGTCTAGATATGGTCAATCCAGGTTGCATCACAGCCCCTGAAGGAATTGTGTAAGAATTTCTCTCTCTTTCACTGTCTTTGTTTTACGGGTTTTTAAAAGTAATTTATTTTTATAATGGGGTTTAGCTGCTTTTCACGGCTGTGTTTATGCGGCTTTACACCCACTTGACTCACTTCCAGACAGATATCAATACATAGGTTTTAAGATTCTTACTACTCAGACATATTCTTGTGCGGTGAATAGGGGGTGTTGAGTCCAGTTCACTGAGCAAGGAGTAGGTCTTGTCTATTACATATTGGGTGTATGGAACGGTATCTGAGCGAATTTGAAACCCTTGTTTTATGCATCACCCCACCTCACCTTTCCCGTTAAGCAGACATAGTGTGTTTTCTAAACGTGTGACTCTGTTCTGTTTTGTAATTCAGTTCAAGTGTAGCGGTTTTTACATTCCCTCTATAAGTGATAGCTTATGATAAGTGTCTTTTTCTGTGTGACTTATTTCACTTAGAATTGTCGTACCTAAATCCAATCATCTTGCTTCTACTAGCCTTATGACTTTGATTTCATGTCTGAGTGATATTCCATTGTACATAAGGACCACAACTTCTTTATGCATTTTTCTCTTTCCTGGGATATTTAAGGTGTGATGAAGTGGAGGTTCTTGTCAACAGAGCAGCCCTAAACTTTGGGGTGCCTGTGTCTTGCTGATTTTTAGTTTTCCCAATTTATACGCCCATGAGTGGACGTGCCCTATGCTCCCTAAGCTGTGTTTTTTCGATGTTTCAGGACACACCGTACACTTCTCCAGAGTGGCTGTTGGCAATTTACATCCCGCCCATCAGCGTAGCAAGGCTGCCATTTCTCCATGGCCTGTCCTGCATTTCTGGTTTTGACACTTTTTGCAGCATGGCCCTTTTGACCGATGGGAAGCGAGACTTCTTTGTAGCGCTGATTAGCCTTTCCAGGTTGCTTGGTTGGCCAAAAAGGGCCTATGCGTTTTTTCCTGAATATAATCAGGAAAAAATGCATACGCACTTTTTGGCCAAGGGCATCATTGTCGACGTTTTGCCGCTTTTCATGTGCTTTAAGGGCGATTCGAATCTACCTCCTGAAACCTGTTTCCTGCAATTCTGCCTTGCTTTCAAATCCTCTTCGTTGCCTTCCCTCAATATGTTTGTGGACGAGAGTTATCATTTATAACTCAGCGGGTTTGTGAATTGCAGTGCCCCTGAGCTCCATTTTTCAACTGTCTTTTTTGGGTGCTGGCTGCAAAAGCACTGGATTGCCTCAGGCACTATTCTGGTTCCCGGCGGCAGGATTAGCCTGTGGTTAATTCTTCTTCCTGATGGGAAAATACAGTGACCTGTGCCTGTCCCAACACCTAGATCTAGTCTCTCATTGGTTGCCCCTCTTCCCGTTCATCCTCAGGACAAATTGCAACCTGTAGGGAACAGGAGCTTAAAGGTGCTGATTCTCCAAGTAGGGAGATTGCTAGTAAAGTAGCTGGAAAGGTGAACCCGAGCACAAGGAGATGAGACATGAGGTGCGATTTAGAAACCTTTCAAAATCACACGGTGTACCATCTTCTGGGTTTCTCATGCATGTTTTCGATGTAGGAAGATGCCCTTGAACCTGGAGATTTGGGACCCATGGGATGGGTACCACGCAGTATTACTTTAAAGGGTCTGCGTTTGCTCACCCAACCTCACCCAACCTCTCAGCCCCAAGAGTGTCCACCCTTATGTCTCATCCAGCTGTGGGTCTAGACATGGTCAATCCAGGTTGCAACACAGCCCCTGAACGAATTTTGTAAGAATTTCTCTCTCTTTCACTGTCTTTGTTTTACGGGTTTTTAAAAGTAATTTATTTTTATAATGGGGTTTAGCTGCTTTTCACGGCTGTGTTTATGCGGCTTTACACCCACTTGACTCACTTCCAGACAGATATCAATACATAGGTTTTAAGATTCTTACTACTCAGATATATTCTTGTGCGCTGAATAGGGGGTGTTGAGTCCAGTTCACTGAGCAAGGAGTAGGTATTGTCTATTACATATTGGGTGTATGGAACGGTATCTGAGCGAATTTGAAACCCTTGTTTTATGCATCACCCCACCTCACCTTTCCCGTTAAGCAGCCATAGTGTGTTTTCTAAACGTGTGACTCTGTTCTCTTTTGTAATTCAGTTCAAGTGTAGCAGTTTTTTCCATTCCCTCTATAAATGATAGCTTATGATAAGTGTCTTTTTCTGTGTGACTTATTTCACTTAGAATCGTCGTACCTAAATCCACTCATCTTGCTTCTACTAGCCTTATGACATTGATTTCATGTCTGAGTGATATTCCATTGTACATAAGGACCACAACTTCTTTATCCATTTTTCTCTTTCCTGGGATATTTAAGGTGTCATGAAGTGGAGGTTCTTGTCAACAGAGCAGCCCTAAACTTTGGGGTGCCTGTGTCTTGCTGATTTTTAGTTTTCCCTATTTATACGCCCATGAGTGGACGTGCCCTATGCTCCCTAAGCTGTGTTTTTTCGATGTTTCAGGACACACCGCACACTTCTCCAGAGTGGCTGTTGGCAATTTACATCCCGCCCATCAGCGTAGCAAGGCTGCCATTTCTCCATGGCCTGTCCTGCATTTCTGGTTTTGACACTTTTTGCAGCATGGCCCTTTTGACCGATGGGAAGCGAGACTTCTTTGTAGCGCTGATTTGCCTTTCCAGGTTGCTTGGTTGGCCAAAAAGGGCGTATGCGTTTTTTCCTGAATACATTCAGGAAAAAACGCATACGCCCTTTTTGGCCAAGGGCATCACTGTCGACGTTTTGCCGCTTTTCAAGTGCTTTAAAGGCGATTCGAATCTACCTCCTGAAACCTGTTTCCTGCAATTCTGCCTTGCTTTCAAATCCTCTTCGTTGCCTTCCCTCAATATATCTGTGGATGAGAGTTATCATTTATAACTCTGCGGGTTTTTGAATTGCAGTGTCCCTGAGCTCCATTTTTCAACTCGCTTTTTTGGGAGCTGGCCGCAAAAGCACGGGATTGCCTGAGGCCCTATTCTGCTTCTGGGCGGCAGGCTGAGCATGTGGTTAAATCTTCTTCCTGATGGGAAAAAAGTGTGACCTGTGCCTGTCCCAACACCTAGAGCTAGTCTCTCGTTGGTTGCCCCTCTTCCCGTTCAACCTCAGGATAAATTGCAGTCTGTACAGAACTGGAGGTTAAAGGTGCTGATTCTCCAACGAGGGAGATTGCTAATAAAGCGGCTGGAATGGCGAACACGAGCACAAGGAGATGAGAAGTGAGGTGCGTTTCAGGAACCTTTCCCGATGAGATGGTGTACCATCTTCTGGGTTTCTCACGCATGTTTTCGATGTAGGAAGATGCCCTTGAACCTGGAGATTTGGGATCCATGGGATGGGTACGATGCAGTATTACTTTAAAGGGACTGCGTTTGCCCACCCAACCTCACCAAACCTCTCAGCCCCAAGAGTGTCCACCCTTATGTCTCATCTAGCTGTGGGTCTAGATATGGTCAGTCCACGTTGCATCACAGCCCCTGAACGAAATTATGTAAGAATTTCTCTGTCTTTCACTCTCTTGGTTTCATGGGTTTATAAAAGTAATTTATTTTTAAAATGGGGTTTAGCTGCTTTTCACTGCTGTGTTTATGCTGCTTTACCCCCACTTGACACACTTCCAGTGAAATATCAATACATAGGTTTTAAGATTCTTACTAGTCAGATATATTCTTGTGCGGTGAATAGGGGGTGTTGAATCCAGTTCACTGAGCAAGGAGTAGGTCTTGTCTACTACATATTGGGTGTATGGAACGGTATCTGAGATAATTTGAAACACTTGATTTATGCATCACCCCAAATCACATTTCCCGTTAAGCAGCCATAGTGTGTTTTCAAAATGTGTGACTCTGTTCTGTTTTGTAATTCAGTTCAAGGGTAACGGTTTTTACATTCCCTCTATAAGTGATAGCTTATGATAAGTGTCTTTTTCTGGTGACTTATTTCACTTAGAATCGTCATACCTAAATCCACTCATCTTGCTTCTACTAGCCTTATGACTTTGATTTCATGTCTGAGTGATATTCCATTGTACATAAGGACCACAACTTCTTTATGCATTTTTCTCTTTCCTGGGATATTTAAGGTGTGATGAATTGGAGGTTCTTGTCAACAGAGCAGCCCTAAACTTTGGGGTGCCTGTGTCTTGCTGATTTTTAGTTTTCCCAATTTATACGCCCATGAGTGGACGTGCCCTATGCTCCCTAAGCTGTGTTTTTTCGATGTTTCACGACACACCGCACACTTCTCCAGAGTGGCTGTTGGCAATTTACATCCCGCCCATCAGCGTAGCAAGGCTGCCATTTCTCCATGGCCTGTCCTGCATTTCTGGTTTTGACACTTTTTGCAGCATGGCCCTTTTGACCGATGGGAAGCGAGACTTCTTTGTAGCGCTGATTAGCCTTTCCAGGTTGCTTGGTTGGCCAAAAAGGGCGTATGCGTTTTTTCCTGAATATAATCAGGAAAAAATGCATACGCTCTTTTTGGCCAAGGGCATCATTGTCGACGTTTTGCCGCTTTTCATGTGCTTTAAGGGCGATTCGAATCTACCTCCTGAAACCTGTTTCCTGCAATTCTGCCTTGCATTCAAATCCTCTTCGTTGCCTTCCCTCAATATATTTGTGGACGAGAGTTATCATTTATAACTCAGCGGGTTTGTGAATTGCAGTGCCCCTGAGCTCCATTTTTCAACTGTCTTTTTTGGGAGCTGGCCGCAAAAGCACTGGATTGCCTCAGGCACTATTTTGGTTCCCCTCGGCATGCTGAGCCTGTAGTTAATTCTTCTTCCTGATGGGAAAATAGAGTGACCTGTGCCTGTCCCAACACCTATATCTAGTCTCTTATTGGTTGCCCCTCTTCCCGTTCATCCTCAGGACAAATTGCAACCTGTAGGGAACAGGAGCTTAAAGGTGCTGATTCTCCAAGTAGGGAGATTGCTAGTAAAGTAGCTGGAATGGCGAACCCAAGCACAAGGAGATGAGAAATGAGGTGCGTTTTAGAAACCTTTCAAAATCACACGGTGTACCATCTTCTGGGTTTCTCATGCATGTTTTCAATGTAGGAAGATGCCCTTGAACCTGGAGATTTGGGACCCATGGGATGGGTACCACGCAGTATTACTTTAAAGGGTCTGCGTTTGCTCACCCAACCTCACCCAACCTCTCAGCCCCAAGAGTGTCCACCCTTATGTCTCATCCAGCTGTGGGTCTAGATATGGTCAATCCAGGTTGCATCACAGCCCCTGAAGGAATTGTGTAAGAATTTCTCTCTCTTTCACTGTCTTTGTTTTACGGGTTTTTAAAAGTAATTTATTTTTATAATGGGGTTTAGCTGCTTTTCACGGCTGTGTTTATGCGGCTTTACACCCACTTGACTCACTTCCAGACAGATATCAATACATAGGTTTTAAGATTCTTACTACTCAGACATATTCTTGTGCGGTGAATAGGGGGTGTTGAGTCCAGTTCACTGAGCAAGGAGTAGGTCTTGTCTATTACATATTGGGTGTATGGAACGGTATCTGAGCGAATTTGAAACCCTTGTTTTATGCATCACCCCACCTCACCTTTCCCGTTAAGCAGACATAGTGTGTTTTCTAAACGTGTGACTCTGTTCTGTTTTGTAATTCAGTTCAAGTGTAGCGGTTTTTACATTCCCTCTATAAGTGATAGCTTATGATAAGTGTCTTTTTCTGTGTGACTTATTTCACTTAGAATTGTCGTACCTAAATCCAATCATCTTGCTTCTACTAGCCTTATGACTTTGATTTCATGTCTGAGTGATATTCCATTGTACATAAGGACCACAACTTCTTTATGCATTTTTCTCTTTCCTGGGATATTTAAGGTGTGATGAAGTGCAGGTTCTTGTCAACAGAGCAGCCCTAAACTTTGGGGTGCCTGTGTCTTGCTGATTTTTAGTTTTCCCAATTTATACGCCCATGAGTGGACGTGCCCTATGCTCCCTAAGCTGTGTTTTTTCGATGTTTCAGGACACACCCTACACTTCTCCAGAGTGGCTGTTGGCAATTTACATCCCGCCCATCAGCGTAGCAAGGCTGCCATTTCTCCATGGCCTGTCCTGCATTTCTGGTTTTGACACTTTTTGCAGCATGGCCCTTTTGACCGATGGGAAGCGAGACTTCTTTGTAGCGCTGATTAGCCTTTCCAGGTTGCTTGGTTGGCCAAAAAGGGCGTATGCGTTTTTTCCTGAATATAATCAGGAAAAAATGCATACGCACTTTTTGGCCAAGGGCATCATTGTCGACGTTTTGCCGCTTTTCATGTGCTTTAAGGGCGATTCGAATCTACCTCCTGAAACCTGTTTCCTGCAATTCTGCCTTGCTTTCAAATCCTCTTCGTTGCCTTCCCTCAATATGTTTGTGGACGAGAGTTATCATTTATAACTCAGCGGGTTTGTGAATTGCAGTGCCCCTGAGCTCCATTTTTCAACTGTCTTTTTTGGGTGCTGGCTGCAAAAGCACTGGATTGCCTCAGGCACTATTCTGGTTCCCGGCGGCAGGATTAGCCTGTGGTTAATTCTTCTTCCTGATGGGAAAATACAGTGACCTGTGCCTGTCCCAACACCTAGATCTAGTCTCTCATTGGTTGCCCCTCTTCCCGTTCATCCTCAGGACAAATTGCAACCTGTAGGGAACAGGAGCTTAAAGGTGCTGATTCTCCAAGTAGGGAGATTGCTAGTAAAGTAGCTGGAAAGGTGAACCCGAGCACAAGGAGATGAGACATGAGGTGCGATTTAGAAACCTTTCAAAATCACACGGTGTACCATCTTCTGGGTTTCTCATGCATGTTTTCGATGTAGGAAGATGCCCTTGAACCTGGCGATTTGGGACCCATGGGATGGGTACCACGCAGTATTACTTTAAAGGGTCTGCGTTTGCTCACCCAACCTCACCCAACCTCTCAGCCCCAAGAGTGTCCACCCTTATGTCTCATCCAGCTGTGGGTCTAGACATGGTCAATCCAGGTTGCAACACAGCCCCTGAACGAATTTTGTAAGAATTTCTCTCTCTTTCACTGTCTTTGTTTTACGGGTTTTTAAAAGTAATTTATTTTTATAATGGGGTTTAGCTGCTTTTCACGGCTGTGTTTATGCGGCTTTACACCCACTTGACTCACTTCCAGACAGATATCAATACATAGGTTTTAAGATTCTTACTACTCAGATATATTCTTGTGCGCTGAATAGGGGGTGTTGAGTCCAGTTCACTGAGCAAGGAGTAGGTATTGTCTATTACATATTGGGTGTATGGAACGGTATCTGAGCGAATTTGAAACCCTTGTTTTATGCATCACCCCACCTCACCTTTCCCGTTAAGCAGCCATAGTGTGTTTTCTAAACGTGTGACTCTGTTCTCTTTTGTAATTCAGTTCAAGTGTAGCAGTTTTTTCCATTCCCTCTATAAATGATAGCTTATGATAAGTGTCTTTTTCTGTGTGACTTATTTCACTTAGAATCGTCGTACCTAAATCCACTCATCTTGCTTCTACTAGCCTTATGACATTGATTTCATGTCTGAGTGATATTCCATTGTACATAAGGACCACAACTTCTTTATCCATTTTTCTCTTTCCTGGGATATTTAAGGTGTCATGAAGTGGAGGTTCTTGTCAACAGAGCAGCCCTAAACTTTGGGGTGCCTGTGTCTTGCTGATTTTTAGTTTTCCCTATTTATACGCCCATGAGTGGACGTGCCCTATGCTCCCTAAGCTGTGTTTTTTCGATGTTTCAGGACACACCGCACACTTCTCCAGAGTGGCTGTTGGCAATTTACATCCCGCCCATCAGCGTAGCAAGGCTGCCATTTCTCCATGGCCTGTCCTGCATTTCTGGTTTTGACACTTTTTGCAGCATGGCCCTTTTGACCGATGGGAAGCGAGACTTCTTTGTAGCGCTGATTTGCCTTTCCAGGTTGCTTGGTTGGCCAAAAAGGGCGTATGCGTTTTTTCCTGAATACATTCAGGAAAAAACGCATACGCCCTTTTTGGCCAAGGGCATCACTGTCGACGTTTTGCCGCTTTTCAAGTGCTTTAAAGGCGATTCGAATCTACCTCCTGAAACCTGTTTCCTGCAATTCTGCCTTGCTTTCAAATCCTCTTCGTTGCCTTCCCTCAATATATCTGTGGATGAGAGTTATCATTTATAACTCTGCGGGTTTGTGAATTGCAGTGTCCCTGAGCTCCATTTTTCAACTCGCTTTTTTGGGAGCTGGCCGCAAAAGCACGGGATTGCCTGAGGCCCTATTCTGCTTCTGGGCGGCAGGCTGAGCATGTGGTTAAATCTTCTTCCTGATGGGAAAAAAGTGTGACCTGTGCCTGTCCCAACACCTAGAGCTAGTCTCTCGTTGGTTGCCCCTCTTCCCGTTCAACCTCAGGATAAATTGCAGTCTGTACAGAACTGGAGGTTAAAGGTGCTGATTCTCCAACGAGGGAGATTGCTAATAAAGCGGCTGGAATGGCGAACACGAGCACAAGGAGATGAGAAGTGAGGTGCGTTTCAGGAACCTTTCCCGATGAGATGGTGTACCATCTTCTGGGTTTCTCACGCATGTTTTCGATGTAGGAAGATGCCCTTGAACCTGGAGATTTGGGATCCATGGGATGGGTACGATGCAGTATTACTTTAAAGGGACTGCGTTTGCCCACCCAACCTCACCAAACCTCTCAGCCCCAAGAGTGTCCACCCTTATGTCTCATCTAGCTGTGGGTCTAGATATGGTCAGTCCACGTTGCATCACAGCCCCTGAACGAAATTATGTAAGAATTTCTCTGTCTTTCACTCTCTTGGTTTCATGGGTTTATAAAAGTAATTTATTTTTAAAATGGGGTTTAGCTGCTTTTCACTGCTGTGTTTATGCTGCTTTACCCCCACTTGACACACTTCCAGTGAAATATCAATACATAGGTTTTAAGATTCTTACTAGTCAGATATATTCTTGTGCGGTGAATAGGGGGTGTTGAATCCAGTTCACTGAGCAAGGAGTAGGTCTTGTCTACTACATATTGGGTGTATGGAACGGTATCTGAGATAATTTGAAACACTTGATTTATGCATCACCCCAAATCACATTTCCCGTTAAGCAGCCATAGTGTGTTTTCAAAATGTGTGACTCTGTTCTGTTTTGTAATTCAGTTCAAGGGTAACGGTTTTTACATTCCCTCTATAAGTGATAGCTTATGATAAGTGTCTTTTTCTGTGTGACTTATTTCACTTAGAATCGTCATACCTAAATCCACTCATCTTGCTTCTACTAGCCTTATGACTTTGATTTCATGTCTGAGTGATATTCCATTGTACATAAGGACCACAACTTCTTTATGCATTTTTCTCTTTCCTGGGATATTTAAGGTGTGATGAATTGGAGGTTCTTGTCAACAGAGCAGCCCTAAACTTTGGGGTTCCTGTGTCTTGCTGATTTTTAGTTTTCCCAATTTATACGCCCATGAGTGGACGTGCCCTATGCTCCCTAAGCTGTGTTTTTTCGATGTTTCACGACACACCGCACACTTCTCCAGAGTGGCTGTTGGCAATTTACATCCCGCCCATCAGCGTAGCAAGGCTGCCATTTCTCCATGGCCTGTCCTGCATTTCTGGTTTTGACACTTTTTGCAGCATGGCCCTTTTGACCGATGGGAAGCGAGGCTTCTTTGTAGCGCTGATTAGCCTTTCCAGGTTGCTTGGTTGGCCAAAAAGGGCGTATGCGTTTTTTCCTGAATATAATCAGGAAAAAATGCATACGCACTTTTTGGCCAAGGGCATCATTGTCGACGTTTTGCCGCTTTTCATGTGCTTTAAGGGCGATTCGAATCTACCTCCTGAAACCTGTTTCCTGCAATTCTGCCTTGCATTCAAATCCTCTTCGTTGCCTTCCCTCAATATATTTGTGGACGAGAGTTATCATTTATAACTCAGCGGGTTTGTGAATTGCAGTGCCCCTGAGCTCCATTTTTCAACTGTCTTTTTTGGGAGCTGGCCGCAAAAGCACTGGATTGCCTCAGGCACTATTTTGGTTCCCCTCGGCATGCTGAGCCTGTAGTTAATTCTTCTTCCTGATGGGAAAATAGAGTGACCTGTGCCTGTCCCAACACCTATATCTAGTCTCTTATTGGTTGCCCCTCTTCCCGTTCATCCTCAGGACAAATTGCAACCTGTAGGGAACAGGAGCTTAAAGGTGCTGATTCTCCAAGTAGGGAGATTGCTAGTAAAGTAGCTGGAATGGCGAACCCAAGCACAAGGAGATGAGAAATGAGGTGCGTTTTAGAAACCTTTCAAAATCACACGGTGTACCATCTTCTGGGTTTCTCATGCATGTTTTCAATGTAGGAAGATGCCCTTGAACCTGGAGATTTGGGACCCATGGGATGGGTACCACGCAGTATTACTTTAAAGGGTCTGCGTTTGCTCACCCAACCTCACCCAACCTCTCAGCCCCAAGAGTGTCCACCCTTATGTCTCATCCAGCTGTGGGTCTAGATATGGTCAATCCAGGTTGCATCACAGCCCCTGAAGGAATTGTGTAAGAATTTCTCTCTCTTTCACTGTCTTTGTTTTACGGGTTTTTAAAAGTAATTTATTTTTATAATGGGGTTTAGCTGCTTTTCACGGCTGTGTTTATGCGGCTTTACACCCACTTGACTCACTTCCAGACAGATATCAATACATAGGTTTTAAGATTCTTACTACTCAGACATATTCTTGTGCGGTGAATAGGGGGTGTTGAGTCCAGTTCACTGAGCAAGGAGTAGGTCTTGTCTATTACATATTGGGTGTATGGAACGGTATCTGAGCGAATTTGAAACCCTTGTTTTATGCATCACCCCACCTCACCTTTCCCGTTAAGCAGACATAGTGTGTTTTCTAAACGTGTGACTCTGTTCTGTTTTGTAATTCAGTTCAAGTGTAGCGGTTTTTACATTCCCTCTATAAGTGATAGCTTATGATAAGTGTCTTTTTCTGTGTGACTTATTTCACTTAGAATTGTCGTACCTAAATCCAATCATCTTGCTTCTACTAGCCTTATGACTTTGATTTCATGTCTGAGTGATATTCCATTGTACATAAGGACCACAACTTCTTTATGCATTTTTCTCTTTCCTGGGATATTTAAGGTGTGATGAAGTGCAGGTTCTTGTCAACAGAGCAGCCCTAAACTTTGGAGTGCCTGTGTCTTGCTGATTTTTAGTTTTCCCAATTTATACGCCCATGAGTGGACGTGCCCTATGCTCCCTAAGCTGTGTTTTTTCGATGTTTCAGGACACACCCTACACTTCTCCAGAGTGGCTGTTGGCAATTTACATCCCGCCCATCAGCGTAGCAAGGCTGCCATTTCTCCATGGCCTGTCCTGCATTTCTGGTTTTGACACTTTTTGCAGCATGGCCCTTTTGACCGATGGGAAGCGAGACTTCTTTGTAGCGCTGATTAGCCTTTCCAGGTTGCTTGGTTGGCCAAAAAGGGCGTATGCGTTTTTTCCTGAATATAATCAGGAAAAAATGCATACGCACTTTTTGGCCAAGGGCATCATTGTCGACGTTTTGCCGCTTTTCATGTGCTTTAAGGGCGATTCGAATCTACCTCCTGAAACCTGTTTCCTGCAATTCTGCCTTGCTTTCAAATCCTCTTCGTTGCCTTCCCTCAATATGTTTGTGGACGAGAGTTATCATTTATAACTCAGCGGGTTTGTGAATTGCAGTGCCCCTGAGCTCCATTTTTCAACAGTCTTTTTTGGGTGCTGGCTGCAAAAGCACTGGATTGCCTCAGGCACTATTCTGGTTCCCGGCGGCAGGATTAGCCTGTGGTTAATTCTTCTTCCTGATGGGAAAATACAGTGACCTGTGCCTGTCCCAACACCTAGATCTAGTCTCTCATTGGTTGCCCCTCTTCCCGTTCATCCTCAGGACAAATTGCAACCTGTAGGGAACAGGAGCTTAAAGGTGCTGATTCTCCAAGTAGGGAGATTGCTAGTAAAGTAGCTGGAAAGGTGAACCCGAGCACAAGGAGATGAGACATGAGGTGCGATTTAGAAACCTTTCAAAATCACACGGTGTACCATCTTCTGGGTTTCTCATGCATGTTTTCGATGTAGGAAGATGCCCTTGAACCTGGAGATTTGGGACCCATGGGATGGGTACCACGCAGTATTACTTTAAAGGGTCTGCGTTTGCTCACCCAACCTCACCCAACCTCTCAGCCCCAAGAGTGTCCACCCTTATGTCTCATCCAGCTGTGGGTCTAGACATGGTCAATCCAGGTTGCAACACAGCCCCTGAACGAATTTTGTAAGAATTTCTCTCTCTTTCACTGTCTTTGTTTTACGGGTTTTTAAAAGTAATTTATTTTTATAATGGGGTTTAGCTGCTTTTCACGGCTGTGTTTATGCGGCTTTACACCCACTTGACTCACTTCCAGACAGATATCAATACATAGGTTTTAAGATTCTTACTACTCAGATATATTCTTGTGCGCTGAATAGGGGGTGTTGAGTCCAGTTCACTGAGCAAGGAGTAGGTATTGTCTATTACATATTGGGTGTATGGAACGGTATCTGAGCGAATTTGAAACCCTTGTTTTATGCATCACCCCACCTCACCTTTCCCGTTAAGCAGCCATAGTGTGTTTTCTAAACGTGTGACTCTGTTCTCTTTTGTAATTCAGTTCAAGTGTAGCAGTTTTTTCCATTCCCTCTATAAATGATAGCTTATGATAAGTGTCTTTTTCTGTGTGACTTATTTCACTTAGAATCGTCGTACCTAAATCCACTCATCTTGCTTCTACTAGCCTTATGACATTGATTTCATGTCTGAGTGATATTCCATTGTACATAAGGACCACAACTTCTTTATCCATTTTTCTCTTTCCTGGGATATTTAAGGTGTCATGAAGTGGAGGTTCTTGTCAACAGAGCAGCCCTAAACTTTGGGGTGCCTGTGTCTTGCTGATTTTTAGTTTTCCCTATTTATACGCCCATGAGTGGACGTGCCCTATGCTCCCTAAGCTGTGTTTTTTCGATGTTTCAGGACACACCGCACACTTCTCCAGAGTGGCTGTTGGCAATTTACATCCCGCCCATCAGCGTAGCAAGGCTGCCATTTCTCCATGGCCTGTCCTGCATTTCTGGTTTTGACACTTTTTGCAGCATGGCCCTTTTGACCGATGGGAAGCGAGACTTCTTTGTAGCGCTGATTTGCCTTTCCAGGTTGCTTGGTTGGCCAAAAAGGGCGTATGCGTTTTTTCCTGAATACATTCAGGAAAAAACGCATACGCCCTTTTTGGCCAAGGGCATCACTGTCGACGTTTTGCCGCTTTTCAAGTGCTTTAAAGGCGATTCGAATCTACCTCCTGAAACCTGTTTCCTGCAATTCTGCCTTGCTTTCAAATCCTCTTCGTTGCCTTCCCTCAATATATCTGTGGATGAGAGTTATCATTTATAACTCTGCGGGTTTTTGAATTGCAGTGTCCCTGAGCTCCATTTTTCAACTCGCTTTTTTGGGAGCTGGCCGCAAAAGCACGGGATTGCCTGAGGCCCTATTCTGCTTCTGGGCGGCAGGCTGAGCATGTGGTTAAATCTTCTTCCTGATGGGAAAAAAGTGTGACCTGTGCCTGTCCCAAAACCTAGAGCTAGTCTCTCGTTGGTTGCCCCTCTTCCCGTTCAACCTCAGGATAAATTGCAGTCTGTACAGAACTGGAGGTTAAAGGTGCTGATTCTCCAACGAGGGAGATTGCTAATAAAGCGGCTGGAATGGCGAACACGAGCACAAGGAGATGAGAAGTGAGGTGCGTTTCAGGAACCTTTCCCGATGAGATGGTGTACCATCTTCTGGGTTTCTCACGCATGTTTTCGATGTAGGAAGATGCCCTTGAACCTGGAGATTTGGGATCCATGGGATGGGTACGATGCAGTATTACTTTAAAGGGACTGCGTTTGCCCACCCAACCTCACCAAACCTCTCAGCCCCAAGAGTGTCCACCCTTATGTCTCATCTAGCTGTGGGTCTAGATATGGTCAGTCCACGTTGCATCACAGCCCCTGAACGAAATTATGTAAGAATTTCTCTGTCTTTCACTCTCTTGGTTTCATGGGTTTATAAAAGTAATTTATTTTTAAAATGGGGTTTAGCTGCTTTTCACTGCTGTGTTTATGCTGCTTTACCCCCACTTGACACACTTCCAGTGAAATATCAATACATAGGTTTTAAGATTCTTACTAGTCAGATATATTCTTGTGCGGTGAATAGGGGGTGTTGAATCCAGTTCACTGAGCAAGGAGTAGGTCTTGTCTACTACATATTGGGTGTATGGAACGGTATCTGAGATAATTTGAAACACTTGATTTATGCATCACCCCAAATCACATTTCCCGTTAAGCAGCCATAGTGTGTTTTCAAAATGTGTGACTCTGTTCTGTTTTGTAATTCAGTTCAAGGGTAACGGTTTTTACATTCCCTCTATAAGTGATAGCTTATGATAAGTGTCTTTTTCTGTGTGACTTATTTCACTTAGAATCGTCATACCTAAATCCACTCATCTTGCTTCTACTAGCCTTATGACTTTGATTTCATGTCTGAGTGATATTCCATTGTACATAAGGACCACAACTTCTTTATGCATTTTTCTCTTTCCTGGGATATTTAAGGTGTGATGAATTGGAGGTTCTTGTCAACAGAGCAGCCCTAAACTTTGGGGTGCCTGTGTCTTGCTGATTTTTAGTTTTCCCAATTTATACGCCCATGAGTGGACGTGCCCTATGCTCCCTAAGCTGTGTTTTTTCGATGTTTCACGACACACCGCACACTTCTCCAGAGTGGCTGTTGGCAATTTACATCCCGCCCATCAGCGTAGCAAGGCTGCCATTTCTCCATGGCCTGTCCTGCATTTCTGGTTTTGACACTTTTTGCAGCATGGCCCTTTTGACCGATGGGAAGCGAGACTTCTTTGTAGCGCTGATTAGCCTTTCCAGGTTGCTTGGTTGGCCAAAAAGGGCGTATGCGTTTTTTCCTGAATATAATCAGGAAAAAATGCATACGCACTTTTTGGCCAAGGGCATCATTGTCGACGTTTTGCCGCTTTTCATGTGCTTTAAGGGCGATTCGAATCTACCTCCTGAAACCTGTTTCCTGCAATTCTGCCTTGCATTCAAATCCTCTTCGTTGCCTTCCCTCAATATATTTGTGGACGAGAGTTATCATTTATAACTCAGCGGGTTTGTGAATTGCAGTGCCCCTGAGCTCCATTTTTCAACTGTCTTTTTTGGGAGCTGGCCGCAAAAGCACTGGATTGCCTCAGGCACTATTTTGGTTCCCCTCGGCATGCTGAGCCTGTAGTTAATTCTTCTTCCTGATGGGAAAATAGAGTGACCTGTGCCTGTCCCAACACCTATATCTAGTCTCTTATTGGTTGCCCCTCTTCCCGTTCATCCTCAGGACAAATTGCAACCTGTAGGGAACAGGAGCTTAAAGGTGCTGATTCTCCAAGTAGGGAGATTGCTAGTAAAGTAGCTGGAATGGCGAACCCAAGCACAAGGAGATGAGAAATGAGGTGCGTTTTAGAAACCTTTCAAAATCACACGGTGTACCATCTTCTGGGTTTCTCATGCATGTTTTCAATGTAGGAAGATGCCCTTGAACCTGGAGATTTGGGACCCATGGGATGGGTACCACGCAGTATTACTTTAAAGGGTCTGCGTTTGCTCACCCAACCTCACCCAACCTCTCAGCCCCAAGAGTGTCCACCCTTATGTCTCATCCAGCTGTGGGTCTAGTTATGGTCAATCCAGGTTGCATCACAGCCCCTGAAGGAATTGTGTAAGAATTTCTCTCTCTTTCACTGTCTTTGTTTTACGGGTTTTTAAAAGTAATTTATTTTTATAATGGGGTTTAGCTGCTTTTCACGGCTGTGTTTATGCGGCTTTACACCCACTTGACTCACTTCCAGACAGATATCAATACATAGGTTTTAAGATTCTTACTACTCAGACATATTCTTGTGCGGTGAATAGGGGGTGTTGAGTCCAGTTCACTGAGCAAGGAGTAGGTCTTGTCTATTACATATTGGGTGTATGGAACGGTATCTGAGCGAATTTGAAACCCTTGTTTTATGCATCACCCCACCTCACCTTTCCCGTTAAGCAGACATAGTGTGTTTTCTAAACGTGTGACTCTGTTCTGTTTTGTAATTCAGTTCAAGTGTAGCGGTTTTTACATTCCCTCTATAAGTGATAGCTTATGATAAGTGTCTTTTTCTGTGTGACTTATTTCACTTAGAATTGTCGTACCTAAATCCAATCATCTTGCTTCTACTAGCCTTATGACTTTGATTTCATGTCTGAGTGATATTCCATTGTACATAAGGACCACAACTTCTTTATGCATTTTTCTCTTTCCTGGGATATTTAAGGTGTGATGAAGTGCAGGTTCTTGTCAACAGAGCAGCCCTAAACTTTGGGGTGCCTGTGTCTTGCTGATTTTTAGTTTTCCCAATTTATACGCCCATGAGTGGACGTGCCCTATGCTCCCTAAGCTGTGTTTTTTCGATGTTTCAGGACACACCCTACACTTCTCCAGAGTGGCTGTTGGCAATTTACATCCCGCCCATCAGCGTAGCAAGGCTGCCATTTCTCCATGGCCTGTCCTGCATTTCTGGTTTTGACACTTTTTGCAGCATGGCCCTTTTGACCGATGGGAAGCGAGACTTCTTTGTAGCGCTGATTAGCCTTTCCAGGTTGCTTGGTTGGCCAAAAAGGGCGTATGCGTTTTTTCCTGAATATAATCAGGAAAAAATGCATACGCACTTTTTGGCCAAGGGCATCATTGTCGACGTTTTGCCGCTTTTCATGTGCTTTAAGGGCGATTCGAATCTACCTCCTGAAACCTGTTTCCTGCAATTCTGCCTTGCTTTCAAATCCTCTTCGTTGCCTTCCCTCAATATGTTTGTGGACGAGAGTTATCATTTATAACTCAGCGGGTTTGTGAATTGCAGTGCCCCTGAGCTCCATTTTTCAACAGTCTTTTTTGGGTGCTGGCTGCAAAAGCACTGGATTGCCTCAGGCACTATTCTGGTTCCCGGCGGCAGGATTAGCCTGTGGTTAATTCTTCTTCCTGATGGGAAAATACAGTGACCTGTGCCTGTCCCAACACCTAGATCTAGTCTCTCATTGGTTGCCCCTCTTCCCGTTCATCCTCAGGACAAATTGCAACCTGTAGGGAACAGGAGCTTAAAGGTGCTGATTCTCCAAGTAGGGAGATTGCTAGTAAAGTAGCTGGAAAGGTGAACCCGAGCACAAGGAGATGAGACATGAGGTGCGATTTAGAAACCTTTCAAAATCACACGGTGTACCATCTTCTGGGTTTCTCATGCATGTTTTCGATGTAGGAAGATGCCCTTGAACCTGGCGATTTGGGACCCATGGGATGGGTACCACGCAGTATTACTTTAAAGGGTCTGCGTTTGCTCACCCAACCTCACCCAACCTCTCAGCCCCAAGAGTGTCCACCCTTATGTCTCATCCAGCTGTGGGTCTAGACATGGTCAATCCAGGTTGCAACACAGCCCCTGAACGAATTTTGTAAGAATTTCTCTCTCTTTCACTGTCTTTGTTTTACGGGTTTTTAAAAGTAATTTATTTTATAATGGGGTTTAGCTGCTTTTCACGGCTGTGTTTATGCGGCTTTACACCCACTTGACTCACTTCCAGACAGATATCAATACATAGGTTTTAAGATTCTTACTACTCAGATATATTCTTGTGCGCTGAATAGGGGGTGTTGAGTCCAGTTCACTGAGCAAGGAGTAGGTATTGTCTATTACATATTGGGTGTATGGAACGGTATCTGAGCGAATTTGAAACCCTTGTTTTATGCATCACCCCACCTCACCTTTCCCGTTAAGCAGCCATAGTGTGTTTTCTAAACGTGTGACTCTGTTCTCTTTTGTAATTCAGTTCAAGTGTAGCAGTTTTTTCCATTCCCTCTATAAATGATAGCTTATGATAAGTGTCTTTTTCTGTGTGACTTATTTCACTTAGAATCGTCGTACCTAAATCCACTCATCTTGCTTCTACTAGCCTTATGACATTGATTTCATGTCTGAGTGATATTCCATTGTACATAAGGACCACAACTTCTTTATCCATTTTTCTCTTTCCTGGGATATTTAAGGTGTCATGAAGTGGAGGTTCTTGTCAACAGAGCAGCCCTAAACTTTGGGGTGCCTGTGTCTTGCTGATTTTTAGTTTTCCCTATTTATACGCCCATGAGTGGACGTGCCCTATGCTCCCTAAGCTGTGTTTTTTCGATGTTTCAGGACACACCGCACACTTCTCCAGAGTGGCTGTTGGCAATTTACATCCCGCCCATCAGCGTAGCAAGGCTGCCATTTCTCCATGGCCTGTCCTGCATTTCTGGTTTTGACACTTTTTGCAGCATGGCCCTTTTGACCGATGGGAAGCGAGACTTCTTTGTAGCGCTGATTTGCCTTTCCAGGTTGCTTGGTTGGCCAAAAAGGGCGTATGCGTTTTTTCCTGAATACATTCAGGAAAAAACGCATACGCCCTTTTTGGCCAAGGGCATCACTGTCGACGTTTTGCCGCTTTTCAAGTGCTTTAAAGGCGATTCGAATCTACCTCCTGAAACCTGTTTCCTGCAATTCTGCCTTGCTTTCAAATCCTCTTCGTTGCCTTCCCTCAATATATCTGTGGATGAGAGTTATCATTTATAACTCTGCGGGTTTGTGAATTGCAGTGTCCCTGAGCTCCATTTTTCAACTCGCTTTTTTGGGAGCTGGCCGCAAAAGCACGGGATTGCCTGAGGCCCTATTCTGCTTCTGGGCGGCAGGCTGAGCCTGTGGTTAAATCTTCTTCCTGATGGGAAAAAAGTGTGACCTGTGCCTGTACCAACACCTAGAGCTAGTCTCTCGTTGGTTGCCGCTCTTCCCGTTCAACCTCAGGATAAATTGCAGTCTGTACAGAACTGGAGGTTAAAGGTGCTGATTCTCCAACGAGGGAGATTGCTAATAAAGCGGCCGGAATGGCGAACACGAGCACAAGGAGATGAGAAGTGAGGTGCGTTTCAGGAACCTTTCCCGATGAGACGGTGTACCATCTTCTGGGTTTCTCACGCATGTTTTCGATGTAGGAAGATGCCCTTGAACCTGGAGATTTGGGATCCATGGGATGGGTACGATGCAGTATTACTTTAAAGGGACTGCGTTTGCCCACCCAACCTCACCAAACCTCTCAGCCCCAAGAGTGTCCACCCTTATGTCTCATCTAGCTGTGGGTCTAGATATGGTCAGTCCACGTTGCATCACAGCCCCTGAACGAATTATGTAAGAATTTCTCTGTCTTTCACTCTCTTTGTTTCATGGGTTTATAAAAGTAATTTATTTTTAAAATGGGGTTTAGCTGCTTTTCACTGCTGTGTTTATGCTGCTTTACCCCCACTTGACACACTTCCAGTGAAATATCAATACATAGGTTTCAAGATTCTTACTAGTCAGATATATTCTTGTGCGGTGAATAGGGGGTGTTGAATCCAGTTCACTGAGCAAGGAGTAGGTCTTGTCTACTACATATTGGGTGTATGGAACGGTATCTGAGATAATTTGAAACACTTGATTTATGCATCACCCCAAATCACATTTCCCGTTAAGCAGCCATAGTGTGTTTTCAAAATGTGTGACTCTGTTCTGTTTTGTAATTCAGTTCAAGTGTAGCGGTTTTTACATTCCCTCTATAAGTGATATCTTATGATAAGTGTCTTTTTCTGTGTGACTTATTTCTGTTAGAATCGTCGTACCTAAATCCAATCATCATGCTGCTACTAGCCTTAGGACATTGTTTTCATGGCTGAGTGATATTCCATTGTACATAAGGACCTCAACTTCTTTATCCATTTTTCTCTTTCCTGGGATATTTAAGGTGGAATGAAGTGGAGGTCCTTGTCAACAGAGCAGCCCTAAACTTTTGGGTGCCTGTGTCTTGCTGATTTTTAGTTTTCCCAATTTGTACACCCATGAGTGGAAGTGCCCTATGCTCTCTAAGCTGTGTGTTTTAGATGTTTCAGGACACACCGTACACTACTCCAGAGTGGCTGTTGGCAATTTACATCCCGCCCATCAGCGTAGCAAGGCTGCCATTTCTCCATGGCCTGTCCTGCATTTCTGGTTTTGACACTTTTTGCAGCATGGCCCTTTTGACACATGGGAAGCGAGACTTCTTTGTAGCGCTGATTTGCCTTTCCAGGTTACTTGGTTGGCCAAAAAGGGCGTATGCGTTTTTTCCTCAATATATTCAGGAAAAAACGCATACGCCCTTTTTGGCCAAGGGCATCATTGTCGACGTTTTGCCGCTTTTCATGTGCTTTAAAAGCGATTCGAATCTACCTCCTGAAACCTGTTTCCTGCAATTCTGCCTTGCTTTGAAATCCTCTTCTTTGCCTTCCCTCAATATATTTGTGGACGAGAGTTATCATTTATAACTCTGTGGGTTTGTGAATTGCAGTGTCCCTGAGCTCCATTTTTCAACTCGCTTTTTTGGGAGCTGGCCGCAAAAACGCGGGATTGCCTCAGGCCCTATTTTGTTTCCCCTCGGTATGCTGAGCCTGTAGTTAATTCTTCTTACTGATGGGAAAATAGAGTGACCTGTGCCTGTCCCAACACCTAGATCTAGTCTCTCATTGGTTGCCCCTCTTCCCGTTCATCCTCAGGACAAATTGCAACCTGTAGGGAACAGGAGCTTAAAGGTGCTGATTCTCCAAGTAGGGAGATTGCTAGTAAAGTAGCTGGAATGGCGAACCCAAGCACAAGGAGATGAGAAATGAGGTGCGTTTTAGAAACCTTTCAAAATCACACGGTGTACCATCTTCTGGGTTTCTCATGCATGTTTTCGATGTAGGAAGATGCCCTTGAACCTGGAGATTTGGGACCCATGGGATGGGTACCACGCAGTATTACTTTAAAGGGTCTGCGTTTGCTCACCCAACCTCACCCAACCTCTCAGCCCCAAGAGTGTCCACCCTTATGTCTCATCCAGCTGTGGGTCTAGACATGGTCAATCCAGGTTGCAACACAGCCCCTGAACGAATTTTGTAAGAATTTCTCTCTCTTTCACTGTCTTTGTTTTACGGGTTTTTAAAAGTAATTTATTTTTATAATGGGGTTTAGCTGCTTTTCACAGCTGTGTTTATGCGGCTTTACACCCACTTGACTCACTTCCAGACAGATATCAATACATAGGTTTTAAGATTCTTACTACTCAGATATATTCTTGTGCGGTGAATAGGTGGTGTTGAGTCCAGTTCACTGAGAAAGGAGTAGGTCTTGTCTATTACATATTGGGTGTATGGAACGGTATCTGAGCGAATTTGAAACCCTTGTTTTATGCATCACCCCACCTCACCTTTCCCGTTAAGCAGACATAGTGTGTTTTCTAAACGTGTGACTCTGTTCTGTTTTGTAATTCAGTTCAAGTGTAGCGGTTTTTACATTCCCTCTATAAGTGATAGCTTATTATAAGTGTCTTTTTCTGTGTGACTCATTTCACTTAGAATCGTCGTACCTAAATCCACTCATCTTACTTCTACTAGCCTTATGACTTTGATTTCATGTCTGAGTGATATTCCATTGTACATAAGGACCACAACTTCTTTATGCATTTTTCTCTTTCCTGGGATATTTAAGGTGTGATGAAGTGGAGGTTCTTGTCAACAGAGCAGCCCTAAACTTTGGGGTGCCTGTGTCTTGCTGATTTTTAGTTTTCCCAATTTATACGCCCATGAGTGGACGTGCCCTATGCTCCCTAAGCTGTGTTTTTTCGATGTTTCAGGACACACCGTACACTTCTCCAGAGTGGCTGTTGGCAATTTACATCCCGCCCATCAGCGTAGCAAGGCTGCCATTTCTCCATGGCCTGTCCTGCATTTCTGGTTTTGACACTTTTTGCAGCATGGCCCTTTTGACCGATGGGAAGCGAGACTTCTTTGTAGCGCTGATTAGCCTTTCCAGGTTGCTTGGTTGGCCAAAAAGGGCGTATGCGTTTTTTCCTGAATATAATCAGGAAAAAATGCATACGCACTTTTTGGCCAAGGGCATCATTGTCGACGTTTTGCCGCTTTTCATGTGCTTTAAGGGCGATTCGAATCTACCTCCTGAAACCTGTTTCCTGCAATTCTGCCTTGCATTCAAATCCTCTTCGTTGCCTTCCCTCAATATATTTGTGGACGAGAGTTATCATTTATAACTCAGCGGGTTTGTGAATTGCAGTGCCCCTGAGCTCCATTTTTCAACTGTCTTTTTTGGGAGCTGGCCGCAAAAGCACTGGATTGCCTCAGGCACTATTTTGGTTCCCCTCGGCATGCTGAGCCTGTAGTTAATTCTTCTTCCTGATGGGAAAATAGAGTGACCTGTGCCTGTCCCAACACCTATATCTAGTCTCTTATTGGTTGCCCCTCTTCCCGTTCATCCTCAGGACAAATTGCAACCTGTAGGGAACAGGAGCTTAAAGGTGCTGATTCTCCAAGTAGGGAGATTGCTAGTAAAGTAGCTGGAATGGCGAACCCAAGCACAAGGAGATGAGAAATGAGGTGCGTTTTAGAAACCTTTCAAAATCACACGGTGTACCATCTTCTGGGTTTCTCATGCATGTTTTCAATGTAGGAAGATGCCCTTGAACCTGGAGATTTGGGACCCATGGGATGGG
Source organism: Eschrichtius robustus (assembly GCF_028021215.1). NCBI lineage: Eukaryota > Metazoa > Chordata > Mammalia > Artiodactyla > Eschrichtiidae > Eschrichtius > Eschrichtius robustus. The sequence continues at coordinate 392,450 of NW_027175226.1, forward strand.
TACCACGCAGTATTACTTTAAAGGGTCTGCGTTTGCTCACCCAACCTCACCCAACCTCTCAGCCCCAAGAGTGTCCACCCTTATGTCTCATCCAGCTGTGGGTCTAGATATGGTCAATCCAGGTTGCATCACAGCCCCTGAAGGAATTGTGTAAGAATTTCTCTCTCTTTCACTGTCTTTGTTTTACGGGTTTTTAAAAGTAATTTATTTTTATAATGGGGTTTAGCTGCTTTTCACGGCTGTGTTTATGCGGCTTTACACCCACTTGACTCACTTCCAGACAGATATCAATACATAGGTTTTAAGATTCTTACTACTCAGACATATTCTTGTGCGGTGAATAGGGGGTGTTGAGTCCAGTTCACTGAGCAAGGAGTAGGTCTTGTCTATTACATATTGGGTGTATGGAACGGTATCTGAGCGAATTTGAAACCCTTGTTTTATGCATCACCCCACCTCACCTTTCCCGTTAAGCAGACATAGTGTGTTTTCTAAACGTGTGACTCTGTTCTGTTTTGTAATTCAGTTCAAGTGTAGCGGTTTTTACATTCCCTCTATAAGTGATAGCTTATGATAAGTGTCTTTTTCTGTGTGACTTATTTCACTTAGAATTGTCGTACCTAAATCCAATCATCTTGCTTCTACTAGCCTTATGACTTTGATTTCATGTCTGAGTGATATTCCATTGTACATAAGGACCACAACTTCTTTATGCATTTTTCTCTTTCCTGGGATATTTAAGGTGTGATGAAGTGCAGGTTCTTGTCAACAGAGCAGCCCTAAACTTTGGGGTGCCTGTGTCTTGCTGATTTTTAGTTTTCCCAATTTATACGCCCATGAGTGGACGTGCCCTATGCTCCCTAAGCTGTGTTTTTTCGATGTTTCAGGACACACCGTACACTTCTCCAGAGTGGCTGTTGGCAATTTACATCCCGCCCATCAGCGTAGCAAGGCTGCCATTTCTCCATGGCCTGTCCTGCATTTCTGGTTTTGACACTTTTTGCAGCATGGCCCTTTTGACCGATGGGAAGCGAGACTTCTTTGTAGCGCTGATTAGCCTTTCCAGGTTGCTTGGTTGGCCAAAAAGGGCGTATGCGTTTTTTCCTGAATATAATCAGGAAAAAATGCATACGCACTTTTTGGCCAAGGGCATCATTGTCGACGTTTTGCCGCTTTTCATGTGCTTTAAGGGCGATTCGAATCTACCTCCTGAAACCTGTTTCCTGCAATTCTGCCTTGCTTTCAAATCCTCTTCGTTGCCTTCCCTCAATATGTTTGTGGACGAGAGTTATCATTTATAACTCAGCGGGTTTGTGAATTGCAGTGCCCCTGAGCTCCATTTTTCAACAGTCTTTTTTGGGTGCTGGCTGCAAAAGCACTGGATTGCCTCAGGCACTATTCTGGTTCCCGGCGGCAGGATTAGCCTGTGGTTAATTCTTCTTCCTGATGGGAAAATACAGTGACCTGTGCCTGTCCCAACACCTAGATCTAGTCTCTCATTGGTTGCCCCTCTTCCCGTTCATCCTCAGGACAAATTGCAACCTGTAGGGAACAGGAGCTTAAAGGTGCTGATTCTCCAAGTAGGGAGATTGCTAGTAAAGTAGCTGGAAAGGTGAACCCGAGCACAAGGAGATGAGACATGAGGTGCGATTTAGAAACCTTTCAAAATCACACGGTGTACCATCTTCTGGGTTTCTCATGCATGTTTTCGATGTAGGAAGATGCCCTTGAACCTGGCGATTTGGGACCCATGGGATGGGTACCACGCAGTATTACTTTAAAGGGTCTGCGTTTGCTCACCCAACCTCACCCAACCTCTCAGCCCCAAGAGTGTCCACCCTTATGTCTCATCCAGCTGTGGGTCTAGACATGGTCAATCCAGGTTGCAACACAGCCCCTGAACGAATTTTGTAAGAATTTCTCTCTCTTTCACTGTCTTTGTTTTACGGGTTTTTAAAAGTAATTTATTTTTATAATGGGGTTTAGCTGCTTTTCACGGCTGTGTTTATGCGGCTTTACACCCACTTGACTCACTTCCAGACAGATATCAATACATAGGTTTTAAGATTCTTACTACTCAGATATATTCTTGTGCGCTGAATAGGGGGTGTTGAGTCCAGTTCACTGAGCAAGGAGTAGGTATTGTCTATTACATATTGGGTGTATGGAACGGTATCTGAGCGAATTTGAAACCCTTGTTTTATGCATCACCCCACCTCACCTTTCCCGTTAAGCAGCCATAGTGTGTTTTCTAAACGTGTGACTCTGTTCTCTTTTGTAATTCAGTTCAAGTGTAGCAGTTTTTTCCATTCCCTCTATAAATGATAGCTTATGATAAGTGTCTTTTTCTGTGTGACTTATTTCACTTAGAATCGTCGTACCTAAATCCACTCATCTTGCTTCTACTAGCCTTATGACATTGATTTCATGTCTGAGTGATATTCCATTGTACATAAGGACCACAACTTCTTTATCCATTTTTCTCTTTCCTGGGATATTTAAGGTGTCATGAAGTGGAGGTTCTTGTCAACAGAGCAGCCCTAAACTTTGGGGTGCCTGTGTCTTGCTGATTTTTAGTTTTCCCTATTTATACGCCCATGAGTGGACGTGCCCTATGCTCCCTAAGCTGTGTTTTTTCGATGTTTCAGGACACACCGCACACTTCTCCAGAGTGGCTGTTGGCAATTTACATCCCGCCCATCAGCGTAGCAAGGCTGCCATTTCTCCATGGCCTGTCCTGCATTTCTGGTTTTGACACTTTTTGCAGCATGGCCCTTTTGACCGATGGGAAGCGAGACTTCTTTGTAGCGCTGATTTGCCTTTCCAGGTTGCTTGGTTGGCCAAAAAGGGCGTATGCGTTTTTTCCTGAATATATTCAGGAAAAAACGCATACGCCCTTTTTGGCCAAGGGCATCACTGTCGACGTTTTGCCACTTTTCATGTGCTTTAAAGGCGATTCGAATCTACCTCCTGAAACCTGTTTCCTGCAATTCTGCCTTGCTTTCAAATCCTCTTCGTTGCCTTCCCTCAATATATTTGTGGACGAGAGTTATCATTTATAACTCTGCGGGTTTGTGAATGGCAGTGTCCCTGGGCTCCATTTTTCAACTCGCTTTTTTGGGAGCTGGCCGTAAGAGCGCGGGATTGCCTCAGGCCCTAATCGGCTTCTGGGCGGCAGGCTGAGCCTGTGGTTAATTCTTCTTCCTGATGGGAAAATAGAGTGACCTGTGCCTGTCCCAACACCTAGATCTAGTCTCTCATTGGTTGCCACTCTTCCCGTTCATCCTCAGGACAAATTGCAACCTGTAGGGAACAGGAGGTTAAAGGTGCTGATTCTCCAAGTAGGGAGATTGCTAGTAACGTACCTGGAATGGCGAACCCGAGCACAAGGAGATGAGAAATGAGGTGCGTTTTAGAAACCTTTCAAAATCACACGGTGTACCATCTTCTGGGTTTCTCATGCATGTTTTCGATGTAGGAAGATGCCCTTGAACCTGGAGATTTGGGACCCATGGGATGGGTACCACGCAGTATTACTTTAAAGGGTCTGCGTTTGCTCACCCAACCTCACCCAACCTCTCAGCCCCAAGAGTGTCCACCCTTATGTCTCATCCAGCTGTGGGTCTAGTTATGGTCAATCCAGGTTGCATCACAGCCCCTGAAGGAATTGTGTAAGAATTTCTCTCTCTTTCACTGTCTTTGTTTTACGGGTTTTTAAAAGTAATTTATTTTTATAATGGGGTTTAGCTGCTTTTCACGGCTGTGTTTATGCGGCTTTACACCCACTTGACTCACTTCCAGACAGATATCAATACATAGGTTTTAAGATTCTTACTACTCAGACATATTCTTGTGCGGTGAATAGGGGGTGTTGAGTCCAGTTCACTGAGCAAGGAGTAGGTCTTGTCTATTACATATTGGGTGTATGGAACGGTATCTGAGCGAATTTGAAACCCTTGTTTTATGCATCACCCCACCTCACCTTTCCCGTTAAGCAGACATAGTGTGTTTTCTAAACGTGTGACTCTGTTCTGTTTTGTAATTCAGTTCAAGTGTAGCGGTTTTTACATTCCCTCTATAAGTGATAGCTTATGATAAGTGTCTTTTTCTGTGTGACTTATTTCACTTAGAATTGTCGTACCTAAATCCAATCATCTTGCTTCTACTAGCCTTATGACTTTGATTTCATGTCTGAGTGATATTCCATTGTACATAAGGACCACAACTTCTTTATGCATTTTTCTCTTTCCTGGGATATTTAAGGTGTGATGAAGTGCAGGTTCTTGTCAACAGAGCAGCCCTAAACTTTGGGGTGCCTGTGTCTTGCTGATTTTTAGTTTTCCCAATTTATACGCCCATGAGTGGACGTGCCCTATGCTCCCTAAGCTGTGTTTTTTCGATGTTTCAGGACACACCCTACACTTCTCCAGAGTGGCTGTTGGCAATTTACATCCCGCCCATCAGCGTAGCAAGGCTGCCATTTCTCCATGGCCTGTCCTGCATTTCTGGTTTTGACACTTTTTGCAGCATGGCCCTTTTGACCGATGGGAAGCGAGACTTCTTTGTAGCGCTGATTAGCCTTTCCAGGTTGCTTGGTTGGCCAAAAAGGGCGTATGCGTTTTTTCCTGAATATAATCAGGAAAAAATGCATACGCACTTTTTGGCCAAGGGCATCATTGTCGACGTTTTGCCGCTTTTCATGTGCTTTAAGGGCGATTCGAATCTACCTCCTGAAACCTGTTTCCTGCAATTCTGCCTTGCTTTCAAATCCTCTTCGTTGCCTTCCCTCAATATGTTTGTGGACGAGAGTTATCATTTATAACTCAGCGGGTTTGTGAATTGCAGTGCCCCTGAGCTCCATTTTTCAACAGTCTTTTTTGGGTGCTGGCTGCAAAAGCACTGGATTGCCTCAGGCACTATTCTGGTTCCCGGCGGCAGGATTAGCCTGTGGTTAATTCTTCTTCCTGATGGGAAAATACAGTGACCTGTGCCTGTCCCAACACCTAGATCTAGTCTCTCATTGGTTGCCCCTCTTCCCGTTCATCCTCAGGACAAATTGCAACCTGTAGGGAACAGGAGCTTAAAGGTGCTGATTCTCCAAGTAGGGAGATTGCTAGTAAAGTAGCTGGAAAGGTGAACCCGAGCACAAGGAGATGAGACATGAGGTGCGATTTAGAAACCTTTCAAAATCACACGGTGTACCATCTTCTGGGTTTCTCATGCATGTTTTCGATGTAGGAAGATGCCCTTGAACCTGGCGATTTGGGACCCATGGGATGGGTACCACGCAGTATTACTTTAAAGGGTCTGCGTTTGCTCACCCAACCTCACCCAACCTCTCAGCCCCAAGAGTGTCCACCCTTATGTCTCATCCAGCTGTGGGTCTAGACATGGTCAATCCAGGTTGCAACACAGCCCCTGAACGAATTTTGTAAGAATTTCTCTCTCTTTCACTGTCTTTGTTTTACGGGTTTTTAAAAGTAATTTATTTTATAATGGGGTTTAGCTGCTTTTCACGGCTGTGTTTATGCGGCTTTACACCCACTTGACTCACTTCCAGACAGATATCAATACATAGGTTTTAAGATTCTTACTACTCAGATATATTCTTGTGCGCTGAATAGGGGGTGTTGAGTCCAGTTCACTGAGCAAGGAGTAGGTATTGTCTATTACATATTGGGTGTATGGAACGGTATCTGAGCGAATTTGAAACCCTTGTTTTATGCATCACCCCACCTCACCTTTCCCGTTAAGCAGCCATAGTGTGTTTTCTAAACGTGTGACTCTGTTCTCTTTTGTAATTCAGTTCAAGTGTAGCAGTTTTTTCCATTCCCTCTATAAATGATAGCTTATGATAAGTGTCTTTTTCTGTGTGACTTATTTCACTTAGAATCGTCGTACCTAAATCCACTCATCTTGCTTCTACTAGCCTTATGACATTGATTTCATGTCTGAGTGATATTCCATTGTACATAAGGACCACAACTTCTTTATCCATTTTTCTCTTTCCTGGGATATTTAAGGTGTCATGAAGTGGAGGTTCTTGTCAACAGAGCAGCCCTAAACTTTGGGGTGCCTGTGTCTTGCTGATTTTTAGTTTTCCCTATTTATACGCCCATGAGTGGACGTGCCCTATGCTCCCTAAGCTGTGTTTTTTCGATGTTTCAGGACACACCGCACACTTCTCCAGAGTGGCTGTTGGCAATTTACATCCCGCCCATCAGCGTAGCAAGGCTGCCATTTCTCCATGGCCTGTCCTGCATTTCTGGTTTTGACACTTTTTGCAGCATGGCCCTTTTGACCGATGGGAAGCGAGACTTCTTTGTAGCGCTGATTTGCCTTTCCAGGTTGCTTGGTTGGCCAAAAAGGGCGTATGCGTTTTTTCCTGAATACATTCAGGAAAAAACGCATACGCCCTTTTTGGCCAAGGGCATCACTGTCGACGTTTTGCCGCTTTTCAAGTGCTTTAAAGGCGATTCGAATCTACCTCCTGAAACCTGTTTCCTGCAATTCTGCCTTGCTTTCAAATCCTCTTCGTTGCCTTCCCTCAATATATCTGTGGATGAGAGTTATCATTTATAACTCTGCGGGTTTGTGAATTGCAGTGTCCCTGAGCTCCATTTTTCAACTCGCTTTTTTGGGAGCTGGCCGCAAAAGCACGGGATTGCCTGAGGCCCTATTCTGCTTCTGGGCGGCAGGCTGAGCCTGTGGTTAAATCTTCTTCCTGATGGGAAAAAAGTGTGACCTGTGCCTGTACCAACACCTAGAGCTAGTCTCTCGTTGGTTGCCGCTCTTCCCGTTCAACCTCAGGATAAATTGCAGTCTGTACAGAACTGGAGGTTAAAGGTGCTGATTCTCCAACGAGGGAGATTGCTAATAAAGCGGCCGGAATGGCGAACACGAGCACAAGGAGATGAGAAGTGAGGTGCGTTTCAGGAACCTTTCCCGATGAGACGGTGTACCATCTTCTGGGTTTCTCACGCATGTTTTCGATGTAGGAAGATGCCCTTGAACCTGGAGATTTGGGATCCATGGGATGGGTACGATGCAGTATTACTTTAAAGGGACTGCGTTTGCCCACCCAACCTCACCAAACCTCTCAGCCCCAAGAGTGTCCACCCTTATGTCTCATCTAGCTGTGGGTCTAGATATGGTCAGTCCACGTTGCATCACAGCCCCTGAACGAATTATGTAAGAATTTCTCTGTCTTTCACTCTCTTTGTTTCATGGGTTTATAAAAGTAATTTATTTTTAAAATGGGGTTTAGCTGCTTTTCACTGCTGTGTTTATGCTGCTTTACCCCCACTTGACACACTTCCAGTGAAATATCAATACATAGGTTTCAAGATTCTTACTAGTCAGATATATTCTTGTGCGGTGAATAGGGGGTGTTGAATCCAGTTCACTGAGCAAGGAGTAGGTCTTGTCTACTACATATTGGGTGTATGGAACGGTATCTGAGATAATTTGAAACACTTGATTTATGCATCACCCCAAATCACATTTCCCGTTAAGCAGCCATAGTGTGTTTTCAAAATGTGTGACTCTGTTCTGTTTTGTAATTCAGTTCAAGTGTAGCGGTTTTTACATTCCCTCTATAAGTGATATCTTATGATAAGTGTCTTTTTCTGTGTGACTTATTTCTGTTAGAATCGTCGTACCTAAATCCAATCATCATGCTGCTACTAGCCTTAGGACATTGTTTTCATGGCTGAGTGATATTCCATTGTACATAAGGACCTCAACTTCTTTATCCATTTTTCTCTTTCCTGGGATATTTAAGGTGGAATGAAGTGGAGGTCCTTGTCAACAGAGCAGCCCTAAACTTTTGGGTGCCTGTGTCTTGCTGATTTTTAGTTTTCCCAATTTGTACACCCATGAGTGGAAGTGCCCTATGCTCTCTAAGCTGTGTGTTTTAGATGTTTCAGGACACACCGTACACTACTCCAGAGTGGCTGTTGGCAATTTACATCCCGCCCATCAGCGTAGCAAGGCTGCCATTTCTCCATGGCCTGTCCTGCATTTCTGGTTTTGACACTTTTTGCAGCATGGCCCTTTTGACACATGGGAAGCGAGACTTCTTTGTAGCGCTGATTTGCCTTTCCAGGTTACTTGGTTGGCCAAAAAGGGCGTATGCGTTTTTTCCTCAATATATTCAGGAAAAAACGCATACGCCCTTTTTGGCCAAGGGCATCATTGTCGACGTTTTGCCGCTTTTCATGTGCTTTAAAAGCGATTCGAATCTACCTCCTGAAACCTGTTTCCTGCAATTCTGCCTTGCTTTGAAATCCTCTTCTTTGCCTTCCCTCAATATATTTGTGGACGAGAGTTATCATTTATAACTCTGTGGGTTTGTGAATTGCAGTGTCCCTGAGCTCCATTTTTCAACTCGCTTTTTTGGGAGCTGGCCGCAAAAACGCGGGATTGCCTCAGGCCCTATTTTGTTTCCCCTCGGCATGCTGAGCCTGTAGTTAATTCTTCTTCCTGATGGGAAAATAGAGTGACCTGTGCCTGTCCCAACACCTAGATCTAGTCTCTCATTGGTTGCCCCTCTTCCCGTTCATCCTCAGGACAAATTGCAACCTGTAGGGAACAGGAGCTTAAAGGTGCTGATTCTCCAAGTAGGGAGATTGCTAGTAAAGTAGCTGGAATGGCGAACCCAAGCACAAGGAGATGAGAAATGAGGTGCGTTTTAGAAACCTTTCAAAATCACACGGTGTACCATCTTCTGGGTTTCTCATGCATGTTTTCGATGTAGGAAGATGCCCTTGAACCTGGAGATTTGGGACCCATGGGATGGGTACCACGCAGTATTACTTTAAAGGGTCTGCGTTTGCTCACCCAACCTCACCCAACCTCTCAGCCCCAAGAGTGTCCACCCTTATGTCTCATCCAGCTGTGGGTCTAGACATGGTCAATCCAGGTTGCAACACAGCCCCTGAACGAATTTTGTAAGAATTTCTCTCTCTTTCACTGTCTTTGTTTTACGGGTTTTTAAAAGTAATTTATTTTTATAATGGGGTTTAGCTGCTTTTCACAGCTGTGTTTATGCGGCTTTACACCCACTTGACTCACTTCCAGACAGATATCAATACATAGGTTTTAAGATTCTTACTACTCAGATATATTCTTGTGCGGTGAATAGGTGGTGTTGAGTCCAGTTCACTGAGAAAGGAGTAGGTCTTGTCTATTACATATTGGGTGTATGGAACGGTATCTGAGCGAATTTGAAACCCTTGTTTTATGCATCACCCCACCTCACCTTTCCCGTTAAGCAGACATAGTGTGTTTTCTAAACGTGTGACTCTGTTCTGTTTTGTAATTCAGTTCAAGTGTAGCGGTTTTTACATTCCCTCTATAAGTGATAGCTTATTATAAGTGTCTTTTTCTGTGTGACTCATTTCACTTAGAATCGTCGTACCTAAATCCACTCATCTTACTTCTACTAGCCTTATGACTTTGATTTCATGTCTGAGTGATATTCCATTGTACATAAGGACCACAACTTCTTTATGCATTTTTCTCTTTCCTGGGATATTTAAGGTGTGATGAAGTGCAGGTTCTTGTCAACAGAGCAGCCCTAAACTTTGGGGTGCCTGTGTCTTGCTGATTTTTAGTTTTCCCAATTTATACGCCCATGAGTGGACGTGCCCTATGCTCCCTAAGCTGTGTTTTTTCGATGTTTCAGGACACACCGTACACTTCTCCAGAGTGGCTGTTGGCAATTTACATCCCGCCCATCAGCGTAGCAAGGCTGCCATTTCTCCATGGCCTGTCCTGCATTTCTGGTTTTGACACTTTTTGCAGCATGGCCCTTTTGACCGATGGGAAGCGAGACTTCTTTGTAGCGCTGATTAGCCTTTCCAGGTTGCTTGGTTGGCCAAAAAGGGCGTATGCGTTTTTTCCTGAATATAATCAGGAAAAAATGCATACGCACTTTTTGGCCAAGGGCATCATTGTCGACGTTTTGCCGCTTTTCATGTGCTTTAAGGGCGATTCGAATCTACCTCCTGAAACCTGTTTCCTGCAATTCTGCCTTGCTTTCAAATCCTCTTCGTTGCCTTCCCTCAATATGTTTGTGGACGAGAGTTATCATTTATAACTCAGCGGGTTTGTGAATTGCAGTGCCCCTGAGCTCCATTTTTCAACAGTCTTTTTTGGGTGCTGGCTGCAAAAGCACTGGATTGCCTCAGGCACTATTCTGGTTCCCGGCGGCAGGATTAGCCTGTGGTTAATTCTTCTTCCTGATGGGAAAATACAGTGACCTGTGCCTGTCCCAACACCTAGATCTAGTCTCTCATTGGTTGCCCCTCTTCCCGTTCATCCTCAGGACAAATTGCAACCTGTAGGGAACAGGAGCTTAAAGGTGCTGATTCTCCAAGTAGGGAGATTGCTAGTAAAGTAGCTGGAAAGGTGAACCCGAGCACAAGGAGATGAGACATGAGGTGCGATTTAGAAACCTTTCAAAATCACACGGTGTACCATCTTCTGGGTTTCTCATGCATGTTTTCGATGTAGGAAGATGCCCTTGAACCTGGCGATTTGGGACCCATGGGATGGGTACCACGCAGTATTACTTTAAAGGGTCTGCGTTTGCTCACCCAACCTCACCCAACCTCTCAGCCCCAAGAGTGTCCACCCTTATGTCTCATCCAGCTGTGGGTCTAGACATGGTCAATCCAGGTTGCAACACAGCCCCTGAACGAATTTTGTAAGAATTTCTCTCTCTTTCACTGTCTTTGTTTTACGGGTTTTTAAAAGTAATTTATTTTTATAATGGGGTTTAGCTGCTTTTCACGGCTGTGTTTATGCGGCTTTACACCCACTTGACTCACTTCCAGACAGATATCAATACATAGGTTTTAAGATTCTTACTACTCAGATATATTCTTGTGCGCTGAATAGGGGGTGTTGAGTCCAGTTCACTGAGCAAGGAGTAGGTATTGTCTATTACATATTGGGTGTATGGAACGGTATCTGAGCGAATTTGAAACCCTTGTTTTATGCATCACCCCACCTCACCTTTCCCGTTAAGCAGCCATAGTGTGTTTTCTAAACGTGTGACTCTGTTCTCTTTTGTAATTCAGTTCAAGTGTAGCAGTTTTTTCCATTCCCTCTATAAATGATAGCTTATGATAAGTGTCTTTTTCTGTGTGACTTATTTCACTTAGAATCGTCGTACCTAAATCCACTCATCTTGCTTCTACTAGCCTTATGACATTGATTTCATGTCTGAGTGATATTCCATTGTACATAAGGACCACAACTTCTTTATCCATTTTTCTCTTTCCTGGGATATTTAAGGTGTCATGAAGTGGAGGTTCTTGTCAACAGAGCAGCCCTAAACTTTGGGGTGCCTGTGTCTTGCTGATTTTTAGTTTTCCCTATTTATACGCCCATGAGTGGACGTGCCCTATGCTCCCTAAGCTGTGTTTTTTCGATGTTTCAGGACACACCGCACACTTCTCCAGAGTGGCTGTTGGCAATTTACATCCCGCCCATCAGCGTAGCAAGGCTGCCATTTCTCCATGGCCTGTCCTGCATTTCTGGTTTTGACACTTTTTGCAGCATGGCCCTTTTGACCGATGGGAAGCGAGACTTCTTTGTAGCGCTGATTTGCCTTTCCAGGTTGCTTGGTTGGCCAAAAAGGGCGTATGCGTTTTTTCCTGAATACATTCAGGAAAAAACGCATACGCCCTTTTTGGCCAAGGGCATCACTGTCGACGTTTTGCCGCTTTTCAAGTGCTTTAAAGGCGATTCGAATCTACCTCCTGAAACCTGTTTCCTGCAATTCTGCCTTGCTTTCAAATCCTCTTCGTTGCCTTCCCTCAATATATCTGTGGATGAGAGTTATCATTTATAACTCTGCGGGTTTGTGAATTGCAGTGTCCCTGAGCTCCATTTTTCAACTCGCTTTTTTGGGAGCTGGCCGCAAAAGCACGGGATTGCCTGAGGCCCTATTCTGCTTCTGGGCGGCAGGCTGAGCCTGTGGTTAAATCTTCTTCCTGATGGGAAAAAAGTGTGACCTGTGCCTGTACCAACACCTAGAGCTAGTCTCTCGTTGGTTGCCGCTCTTCCCGTTCAACCTCAGGATAAATTGCAGTCTGTACAGAACTGGAGGTTAAAGGTGCTGATTCTCCAACGAGGGAGATTGCTAATAAAGCGGCCGGAATGGCGAACACGAGCACAAGGAGATGAGAAGTGAGGTGCGTTTCAGGAACCTTTCCCGATGAGACGGTGTACCATCTTCTGGGTTTCTCACGCATGTTTTCGATGTAGGAAGATGCCCTTGAACCTGGAGATTTGGGATCCATGGGATGGGTACGATGCAGTATTACTTTAAAGGGACTGCGTTTGCCCACCCAACCTCACCAAACCTCTCAGCCCCAAGAGTGTCCACCCTTATGTCTCATCTAGCTGTGGGTCTAGATATGGTCAGTCCACGTTGCATCACAGCCCCTGAACGAATTATGTAAGAATTTCTCTGTCTTTCACTCTCTTTGTTTCATGGGTTTATAAAAGTAATTTATTTTTAAAATGGGGTTTAGCTGCTTTTCACTGCTGTGTTTATGCTGCTTTACCCCCACTTGACACACTTCCAGTGAAATATCAATACATAGGTTTCAAGATTCTTACTAGTCAGATATATTCTTGTGCGGTGAATAGGGGGTGTTGAATCCAGTTCACTGAGCAAGGAGTAGGTCTTGTCTACTACATATTGGGTGTATGGAACGGTATCTGAGATAATTTGAAACACTTGATTTATGCATCACCCCAAATCACATTTCCCGTTAAGCAGCCATAGTGTGTTTTCAAAATGTGTGACTCTGTTCTGTTTTGTAATTCAGTTCAAGTGTAGCGGTTTTTACATTCCCTCTATAAGTGATATCTTATGATAAGTGTCTTTTTCTGTGTGACTTATTTCTGTTAGAATCGTCGTACCTAAATCCAATCATCATGCTGCTACTAGCCTTAGGACATTGTTTTCATGGCTGAGTGATATTCCATTGTACATAAGGACCTCAACTTCTTTATCCATTTTTCTCTTTCCTGGGATATTTAAGGTGGAATGAAGTGGAGGTCCTTGTCAACAGAGCAGCCCTAAACTTTTGGGTGCCTGTGTCTTGCTGATTTTTAGTTTTCCCAATTTGTACACCCATGAGTGGAAGTGCCCTATGCTCTCTAAGCTGTGTGTTTTAGATGTTTCAGGACACACCGTACACTACTCCAGAGTGGCTGTTGGCAATTTACATCCCGCCCATCAGCGTAGCAAGGCTGCCATTTCTCCATGGCCTGTCCTGCATTTCTGGTTTTGACACTTTTTGCAGCATGGCCCTTTTGACACATGGGAAGCGAGACTTCTTTGTAGCGCTGATTTGCCTTTCCAGGTTACTTGGTTGGCCAAAAAGGGCGTATGCGTTTTTTCCTCAATATATTCAGGAAAAAACGCATACGCCCTTTTTGGCCAAGGGCATCATTGTCGACGTTTTGCCGCTTTTCATGTGCTTTAAAAGCGATTCGAATCTACCTCCTGAAACCTGTTTCCTGCAATTCTGCCTTGCTTTGAAATCCTCTTCTTTGCCTTCCCTCAATATATTTGTGGACGAGAGTTATCATTTATAACTCTGTGGGTTTGTGAATTGCAGTGTCCCTGAGCTCCATTTTTCAACTCGCTTTTTTGGGAGCTGGCCGCAAAAACGCGGGATTGCCTCAGGCCCTATTTTGTTTCCCCTCGGCATGCTGAGCCTGTAGTTAATTCTTCTTCCTGATGGGAAAATAGAGTGACCTGTGCCTGTCCCAACACCTAGATCTAGTCTCTCATTGGTTGCCCCTCTTCCCGTTCATCCTCAGGACAAATTGCAACCTGTAGGGAACAGGAGCTTAAAGGTGCTGATTCTCCAAGTAGGGAGATTGCTAGTAAAGTAGCTGGAATGGCGAACCCAAGCACAAGGAGATGAGAAATGAGGTGCGTTTTAGAAACCTTTCAAAATCACACGGTGTACCATCTTCTGGGTTTCTCATGCATGTTTTCGATGTAGGAAGATGCCCTTGAACCTGGAGATTTGGGACCCATGGGATGGGTACCACGCAGTATTACTTTAAAGGGTCTGCGTTTGCTCACCCAACCTCACCCAACCTCTCAGCCCCAAGAGTGTCCACCCTTATGTCTCATCCAGCTGTGGGTCTAGACATGGTCAATCCAGGTTGCAACACAGCCCCTGAACGAATTTTGTAAGAATTTCTCTCTCTTTCACTGTCTTTGTTTTACGGGTTTTTAAAAGTAATTTATTTTTATAATGGGGTTTAGCTGCTTTTCACAGCTGTGTTTATGCGGCTTTACACCCACTTGACTCACTTCCAGACAGATATCAATACATAGGTTTTAAGATTCTTACTACTCAGATATATTCTTGTGCGGTGAATAGGTGGTGTTGAGTCCAGTTCACTGAGAAAGGAGTAGGTCTTGTCTATTACATATTGGGTGTATGGAACGGTATCTGAGCGAATTTGAAACCCTTGTTTTATGCATCACCCCACCTCACCTTTCCCGTTAAGCAGACATAGTGTGTTTTCTAAACGTGTGACTCTGTTCTGTTTTGTAATTCAGTTCAAGTGTAGCGGTTTTTACATTCCCTCTATAAGTGATAGCTTATTATAAGTGTCTTTTTCTGTGTGACTCATTTCACTTAGAATCGTCGTACCTAAATCCACTCATCTTACTTCTACTAGCCTTATGACTTTGATTTCATGTCTGAGTGATATTCCATTGTACATAAGGACCACAACTTCTTTATGCATTTTTCTCTTTCCTGGGATATTTAAGGTGTGATGAAGTGGAGGTTCTTGTCAACAGAGCAGCCCTAAACTTTGGGGTGCCTGTGTCTTGCTGATTTTTAGTTTTCCCAATTTATACGCCCATGAGTGGACGTGCCCTATGCTCCCTAAGCTGTGTTTTTTCGATGTTTCAGGACACACCGTACACTTCTCCAGAGTGGCTGTTGGCAATTTACATCCCGCCCATCAGCGTAGCAAGGCTGCCATTTCTCCATGGCCTGTCCTGCATTTCTGGTTTTGACACTTTTTGCAGCATGGCCCTTTTGACCGATGGGAAGCGAGACTTCTTTGTAGCGCTGATTAGCCTTTCCAGGTTGCTTGGTTGGCCAAAAAGGGCGTATGCGTTTTTTCCTGAATATAATCAGGAAAAAATGCATACGCACTTTTTGGCCAAGGGCATCATTGTCGACGTTTTGCCGCTTTTCATGTGCTTTAAGGGCGATTCGAATCTACCTCCTGAAACCTGTTTCCTGCAATTCTGCCTTGCTTTCAAATCCTCTTCGTTGCCTTCCCTCAATATATTTGTGGACGAGAGTTATCATTTATAACTCAGCGGGTTTGTGAATTGCAGTGCCCCTGAGCTCCATTTTTCAACTGTCTTTTTTGGGAGCTGGCCGCAAAAGCACTGGATTGCCTCAGGCACTATTCTGGTTCCCGGCGGCAGGATTAGCCTGTGGTTAATTCTTCTTCCTGATGGGAAAATACAGTGACCTGTGCCTGTCCCTACACTTAGATCTAGTCTCTCATTGGTTGCCCCTCTTCCCGTTCATCCTCAGGACAAATTGCAACCTGTGGGGAACAGGAGCTTAAAGGTGCTGATTCTCCAAGTAGGGAGATTGCTAGTAAAGTAGCTGGAAAGGTGAACCCGAGCACAAGGAGATGAGACATGAGGTGCGATTTAGAAACCTTTCAAAATCACACGGTGTACCATCTTCTGGGTTTCTCATGCATGTTTTCGATGTAGGAAGATGCCCTTGAACCTGGAGATTTGGGACCCATGGGATGGGTACCACGCAGTATTACTTTAAAGGGTCTGCGTTTGCTCACCCAACCTCACCCAACCTCTCAGCCCCAAGCGTGTCCACCCTTATGTCTCATCCAGCTGTGGGTCTAGACATGGTCAATCCAGGTTGCAACACAGCCCCTGAACGAATTTTGTAAGAATTTCTCTCTCTTTCACTGTCTTTGTTTTACGGGTTTTTAAAAGTAATTTATTTTTATAATGGGGTTTAGCTGCTTTTCACGGCTGTGTTTATGCGGCTTTACACCCACTTGACTCACTTCCAGACAGATATCAATACATAGGTTTTAAGATTCTTACTAGTCAGATATATTCTTGTGCGCTGAATAGGGGGTGTTGAGTCCAGTTCACTGAGCAAGGAGTAGGTCTTGTCTATTACATATTGGGTGTATGGAACGGTATCTGAGCGAATTTGAAACCCTTGTTTTATGCATCACCCCACCTCACCTTTCCCGTTAAGCAGCCATAGTGTGTTTTCTAAACGTGTGACTCTGTTCTCTTTTGTAATTCAGTTCAAGTGTAGCAGTTTTTTCCATTCCCTCTATAAATGATAGCTTATGATAAGTGTCTTTTTCTGTGTGACTTATTTCACTTAGAATCGTCATACCTAAATCCACTCATCTTGCTTCTACTAGCCTTATGACATTGATTTCATGTCTGAGTGATATTCCATTGTACATAAGGACCACAACTTCTTTATCCATTTTTCTCTTTCCTGGGATATTTAAGGTGTCATGAAGTGGAGGTTCTTGTCAACAGAGCAGCCCTAAACTTTGGGGTGCCTGTGTCTTGCTGATTTTTAGTTTTCCCTATTTATACGCCCATGAGTGGACGTGCCCTATGCTCCCTAAGCTGTGTTTTTTCGATGTTTCAGGACACACCGCACACTTCTCCAGAGTGGCTGTTGGCAATTTACATCCCGCCCATCAGCGTAGCAAGGCTGCCATTTCTCCATGGCCTGTCCTGCATTTCTGGTTTTGACACTTTTTGCAGCATGGCCCTTTTGACCGATGGGAAGCGAGACTTCTTTGTAGCGCTGATTTGCCTTTCCAGGTTGCTTGGTTGGCCAAAAAGGGCGTATGCGTTTTTTCCTGAATACATTCAGGAAAAAACGCATACGCCCTTTTTGGCCAAGGGCATCACTGTCGACGTTTTGCCGCTTTTCAAGTGCTTTAAAGGCGATTCGAATCTACCTCCTGAAACCTGTTTCCTGCAATTCTGCCTTGCTTTCAAATCCTCTTCGTTGCCTTCCCTCAATATATCTGTGGATGAGAGTTATCATTTATAACTCTGCGGGTTTTTGAATTGCAGTGTCCCTGAGCTCCATTTTTCAACTCGCTTTTTTGGGAGCTGGCCGCAAAAGCACGGGATTGCCTGAGGCCCTATTCTGCTTCTGGGCGGCAGGCTGAGCATGTGGTTAAATCTTCTTCCTGATGGGAAAAAAGTGTGACCTGTGCCTGTCCCAACACCTAGAGCTAGTCTCTCGTTGGTTGCCCCTCTTCCCGTTCAACCTCAGGATAAATTGCAGTCTGTACAGAACTGGAGGTTAAAGGTGCTGATTCTCCAACGAGGGAGATTGCTAATAAAGCGGCTGGAATGGCGAACACGAGCACAAGGAGATGAGAAGTGAGGTGCGTTTCAGGAACCTTTCCCGATGAGATGGTGTACCATCTTCTGGGTTTCTCACGCATGTTTTCGATGTAGGAAGATGCCCTTGAACCTGGAGATTTGGGATCCATGGGATGGGTACGATGCAGTATTACTTTAAAGGGACTGCGTTTGCCCACCCAACCTCACCAAACCTCTCAGCCCCAAGAGTGTCCACCCTTATGTCTCATCTAGCTGTGGGTCTAGATATGGTCAGTCCACGTTGCATCACAGCCCCTGAACGAAATTATGTAAGAATTTCTCTGTCTTTCACTCTCTTGGTTTCATGGGTTTATAAAAGTAATTTATTTTTAAAATGGGGTTTAGCTGCTTTTCACTGCTGTGTTTATGCTGCTTTACCCCCACTTGACACACTTCCAGTGAAATATCAATACATAGGTTTTAAGATTCTTACTAGTCAGATATATTCTTGTGCGGTGAATAGGGGGTGTTGAATCCAGTTCACTGAGCAAGGAGTAGGTCTTGTCTACTACATATTGGGTGTATGGAACGGTATCTGAGATAATTTGAAACACTTGATTTATGCATCACCCCAAATCACATTTCCCGTTAAGCAGCCATAGTGTGTTTTCAAAATGTGTGACTCTGTTCTGTTTTGTAATTCAGTTCAAGGGTAACGGTTTTTACATTCCCTCTATAAGTGATAGCTTATGATAAGTGTCTTTTTCTGTGTGACTTATTTCACTTAGAATCGTCATACCTAAATCCACTCATCTTGCTTCTACTAGCCTTATGACTTTGATTTCATGTCTGAGTGATATTCCATTGTACATAAGGACCACAACTTCTTTATGCATTTTTCTCTTTCCTGGGATATTTAAGGTGTGATGAATTGGAGGTTCTTGTCAACAGAGCAGCCCTAAACTTTGGGGTGCCTGTGTCTTGCTGATTTTTAGTTTTCCCAATTTATACGCCCATGAGTGGACGTGCCCTATGCTCCCTAAGCTGTGTTTTTTCGATGTTTCACGAAACACCGCACACTTCTCCAGAGTGGCTGTTGGCAATTTACATCCCGCCCATCAGCGTAGCAAGGCTGCCATTTCTCCATGGCCTGTCCTGCATTTCTGGTTTTGACACTTTTTGCAGCATGGCCCTTTTGACCGATGGGAAGCGAGACTTCTTTGTAGCGCTGATTAGCCTTTCCAGGTTGCTTGGTTGGCCAAAAAGGGCGTATGCGTTTTTTCCTGAATATAATCAGGAAAAAATGCATACGCACTTTTTGGCCAAGGGCATCATTGTCGACGTTTTGCCGCTTTTCATGTGCTTTAAGGGCGATTCGAATCTACCTCCTGAAACCTGTTTCCTGCAATTCTGCCTTGCATTCAAATCCTCTTCGTTGCCTTCCCTCAATATATTTGTGGACGAGAGTTATCATTTATAACTCAGCGGGTTTGTGAATTGCAGTGCCCCTGAGCTCCATTTTTCAACTGTCTTTTTTGGGAGCTGGCCGCAAAAGCACTGGATTGCCTCAGGCACTATTTTGGTTCCCCTCGGCATGCTGAGCCTGTAGTTAATTCTTCTTCCTGATGGGAAAATAGAGTGACCTGTGCCTGTCCCAACACCTATATCTAGTCTCTTATTGGTTGCCCCTCTTCCCGTTCATCCTCAGGACAAATTGCAACCTGTAGGGAACAGGAGCTTAAAGGTGCTGATTCTCCAAGTAGGGAGATTGCTAGTAAAGTAGCTGGAATGGCGAACCCAAGCACAAGGAGATGAGAAATGAGGTGCGTTTTAGAAACCTTTCAAAATCACACGGTGTACCATCTTCTGGGTTTCTCATGCATGTTTTCAATGTAGGAAGATGCCCTTGAACCTGGAGATTTGGGACCCATGGGATGGGTACCACGCAGTATTACTTTAAAGGGTCTGCGTTTGCTCACCCAACCTCACCCAACCTCTCAGCCCCAAGAGTGTCCACCCTTATGTCTCATCCAGCTGTGGGTCTAGATATGGTCAATCCAGGTTGCATCACAGCCCCTGAAGGAATTGTGTAAGAATTTCTCTCTCTTTCACTGTCTTTGTTTTACGGGTTTTTAAAAGTAATTTATTTTTATAATGGGGTTTAGCTGCTTTTCACGGCTGTGTTTATGCGGCTTTACACCCACTTGACTCACTTCCAGACAGATATCAATACATAGGTTTTAAGATTCTTACTACTTAGACATATTCTTGTGCGGTGAATAGGGGGTGTTGAGTCCAGTTCACTGAGCAAGGAGTAGGTCTTGTCTATTACATATTGGGTGTATGGAACGGTATCTGAGCGAATTTGAAACCCTTGTTTTATGCATCACCCCACCTCACCTTTCCCGTTAAGCAGACATAGTGTGTTTTCTAAACGTGTGACTCTGTTCTGTTTTGTAATTCAGTTCAAGTGTAGCGGTTTTTACATTCCCTCTATAAGTGATAGCTTATGATAAGTGTCTTTTTCTGTGTGACTTATTTCACTTAGAATTGTCGTACCTAAATCCAATCATCTTGCTTCTACTAGCCTTATGACTTTGATTTCATGTCTGAGTGATATTCCATTGTACATAAGGACCACAACTTCTTTATGCATTTTTCTCTTTCCTGGGATATTTAAGGTGTGATGAAGTGGAGGTTCTTGTCAACAGAGCAGCCCTAAACTTTGGAGTGCCTGTGTCTTGCTGATTTTTAGTTTTCCCAATTTATACGCCCATGAGTGGACGTGCCCTATGCTCCCTAAGCTGTGTTTTTTCGATGTTTCAGGACACACCGTACACTTCTCCAGAGTGGCTGTTGGCAATTTACATCCCGCCCATCAGCGTAGCAAGGCTGCCATTTCTCCATGGCCTGTCCTGCATTTCTGGTTTTGACACTTTTTGCAGCATGGCCCTTTTGACCGATGGGAAGCGAGACTTCTTTGTAGCGCTGATTAGCCTTTCCAGGTTGCTTGGTTGGCCAAAAAGGGCGTATGCGTTTTTTCCTGAATATAATCAGGAAAAAATGCATACGCACTTTTTGGCCAAGGGCATCATTGTCGACGTTTTGCCGCTTTTCATGTGCTTTAAGGGCGATTCGAATCTACCTCCTGAAACCTGTTTCCTGCAATTCTGCCTTGCTTTCAAATCCTCTTCGTTGCCTTCCCTCAATATGTTTGTGGACGAGAGTTATCATTTATAACTCAGCGGGTTTGTGAATTGCAGTGCCCCTGAGCTCCATTTTTCAACTGTCTTTTTTGGGTGCTGGCTGCAAAAGCACTGGATTGCCTCAGGCACTATTCTGGTTCCCGGCGGCAGGATTAGCCTGTGGTTAATTCTTCTTCCTGATGGGAAAATACAGTGACCTGTGCCTGTCCCAACACCTAGATCTAGTCTCTCATTGGTTGCCCCTCTTCCCGTTCATCCTCAGGACAAATTGCAACCTGTAGGGAACAGGAGCTTAAAGGTGCTGATTCTCCAAGTAGGGAGATTGCTAGTAAAGTAGCTGGAAAGGTGAACCCGAGCACAAGGAGATGAGACATGAGGTGCGATTTAGAAACCTTTCAAAATCACACGGTGTACCATCTTCTGGGTTTCTCATGCATGTTTTCGATGTAGGAAGATGCCCTTGAACCTGGCGATTTGGGACCCATGGGATGGGTACCACGCAGTATTACTTTAAAGGGTCTGCGTTTGCTCACCCAACCTCACCCAACCTCTCAGCCCCAAGAGTGTCCACCCTTATGTCTCATCCAGCTGTGGGTCTAGACATGGTCAATCCAGGTTGCAACACAGCCCCTGAACGAATTTTGTAAGAATTTCTCTCTCTTTCACTGTCTTTGTTTTACGGGTTTTTAAAAGTAATTTATTTTTATAATGGGGTTTAGCTGCTTTTCACGGCTGTGTTTATGCGGCTTTACACCCACTTGACTCACTTCCAGACAGATATCAATACATAGGTTTTAAGATTCTTACTACTCAGATATATTCTTGTGCGCTGAATAGGGGGTGTTGAGTCCAGTTCACTGAGCAAGGAGTAGGTATTGTCTATTACATATTGGGTGTATGGAACGGTATCTGAGCGAATTTGAAACCCTTGTTTTATGCATCACCCCACCTCACCTTTCCCGTTAAGCAGCCATAGTGTGTTTTCTAAACGTGTGACTCTGTTCTCTTTTGTAATTCAGTTCAAGTGTAGCAGTTTTTTCCATTCCCTCTATAAATGATAGCTTATGATAAGTGTCTTTTTCTGTGTGACTTATTTCACTTAGAATCGTCGTACCTAAATCCACTCATCTTGCTTCTACTAGCCTTATGACATTGATTTCATGTCTGAGTGATATTCCATTGTACATAAGGACCACAACTTCTTTATCCATTTTTCTCTTTCCTGGGATATTTAAGGTGTCATGAAGTGGAGGTTCTTGTCAACAGAGCAGCCCTAAACTTTGGGGTGCCTGTGTCTTGCTGATTTTTAGTTTTCCCTATTTATACGCCCATGAGTGGACGTGCCCTATGCTCCCTAAGCTGTGTTTTTTCGATGTTTCAGGACACACCGCACACTTCTCCAGAGTGGCTGTTGGCAATTTACATCCCGCCCATCAGCGTAGCAAGGCTGCCATTTCTCCATGGCCTGTCCTGCATTTCTGGTTTTGACACTTTTTGCAGCATGGCCCTTTTGACCGATGGGAAGCGAGACTTCTTTGTAGCGCTGATTTGCCTTTCCAGGTTGCTTGGTTGGCCAAAAAGGGCGTATGCGTTTTTTCCTGAATACATTCAGGAAAAAACGCATACGCCCTTTTTGGCCAAGGGCATCACTGTCGACGTTTTGCCGCTTTTCAAGTGCTTTAAAGGCGATTCGAATCTACCTCCTGAAACCTGTTTCCTGCAATTCTGCCTTGCTTTCAAATCCTCTTCGTTGCCTTCCCTCAATATATCTGTGGATGAGAGTTATCATTTATAACTCTGCGGGTTTGTGAATTGCAGTGTCCCTGAGCTCCATTTTTCAACTCGCTTTTTTGGGAGCTGGCCGCAAAAGCACGGGATTGCCTGAGGCCCTATTCTGCTTCTGGGCGGCAGGCTGAGCATGTGGTTAAATCTTCTTCCTGATGGGAAAAAAGTGTGACCTGTGCCTGTCCCAACACCTAGAGCTAGTCTCTCGTTGGTTGCCCCTCTTCCCGTTCAACCTCAGGATAAATTGCAGTCTGTACAGAACTGGAGGTTAAAGGTGCTGATTCTCCAACGAGGGAGATTGCTAATAAAGCGGCTGGAATGCCGAACACGAGCACAAGGAGATGAGAAGTGAGGTGCGTTTCAGGAACCTTTCCCGATGAGATGGTGTACCATCTTCTGGGTTTCTCACGCATGTTTTCGATGTAGGAAGATGCCCTTGAACCTGGAGATTTGGGATCCATGGGATGGGTACGATGCAGTATTACTTTAAAGGGACTGCGTTTGCCCACCCAACCTCACCAAACCTCTCAGCCCCAAGAGTGGCCACCCTTATGTCTCATCTAGCTGTGGGTCTAGATATGGTCAGTCCACGTTGCATCACAGCCCCTGAACGAAATTATGTAAGAATTTCTCTGTCTTTCACTCTCTTGGTTTCATGGGTTTATAAAAGTAATTTATTTTTAAAATGGGGTTTAGCTGCTTTTCACTGCTGTGTTTATGCTGCTTTACCCCCACTTGACACACTTCCAGTGAAATATCAATACATAGGTTTTAAGATTCTTACTAGTCAGATATATTCTTGTGCGGTGAATAGGGGGTGTTGAATCCAGTTCACTGAGCAAGGAGTAGGTCTTGTCTACTACATATTGGGTGTATGGAATGGTATCTGAGATAATTTGAAACACTTGATTTATGCATCACCCCAAATCACATTTCCCGTTAAGCAGCCATAGTGTGTTTTCAAAATGTGTGACTCTGTTCTGTTTTGTAATTCAGTTCAAGGGTAACGGTTTTTACATTCCCTCTATAAGTGATAGCTTATGATAAGTGTCTTTTTCTGTGTGACTTATTTCACTTAGAATCGTCATACCTAAATCCACTCATCTTGCTTCTACTAGCCTTATGACTTTGATTTCATGTCTGAGTGATATTCCATTGTACATAAGGACCACAACTTCTTTATGCATTTTTCTCTTTCCTGGGATATTTAAGGTGTGATGAATTGGAGGTTCTTGTCAACAGAGCAGCCCTAAACTTTGGGGTGCCTGTGTCTTGCTGATTTTTAGTTTTCCCAATTTATACGCCCATGAGTGGACGTGCCCTATGCTCCCTAAGCTGTGTTTTTTCGATGTTTCACGACACACCGCACACTTCTCCAGAGTGGCTGTTGGCAATTTACATCCCGCCCATCAGCGTAGCAAGGCTGCCATTTCTCCATGGCCTGTCCTGCATTTCTGGTTTTGACACTTTTTGCAGCATGGCCCTTTTGACCGATGGGAAGCGAGACTTCTTTGTAGCGCTGATTAGCCTTTCCAGGTTGCTTGGTTGGCCAAAAAGGGCGTATGCGTTTTTTCCTGAATATAATCAGGAAAAAATGCATACGCCCTTTTTGGCCAAGGGCATCATTGTCGACGTTTTGCCGCTTTTCATGTGCTTTAAGGGCGATTCGAATCTACCTCCTGAAACCTGTTTCCTGCAATTCTGCCTTGCATTCAAATCCTCTTCGTTGCCTTCCCTCAATATATTTGTGGACGAGAGTTATCATTTATAACTCAGCGGGTTTGTGAATTGCAGTGCCCCTGAGCTCCATTTTTCAACTGTCTTTTTTGGGAGCTGGCCGCAAAAGCACTGGATTGCCTCAGGCACTATTTTGGTTCCCCTCAGCATGCTGAGCCTGTAGTTAATTCTTCTTCCTGATGGGAAAATAGAGTGACCTGTGCCTGTCCCAACACCTATATCTAGTCTCTTATTGGTTGCCCCTCTTCCCGTTCATCCTCAGGACAAATTGCAACCTGTAGGGAACAGGAGCTTAAAGGTGCTGATTCTCCAAGTAGGGAGATTGCTAGTAAAGTAGCTGGAATGGCGAACCCAAGCACAAGGAGATGAGAAATGAGGTGCGTTTTAGAAACCTTTCAAAATCACACGGTGTACCATCTTCTGGGTTTCTCATGCATGTTTTCAATGTAGGAAGATGCCCTTGAACCTGGAGATTTGGGACCCATGGGATGGGTACCACGCAGTATTACTTTAAAGGGTCTGCGTTTGCTCACCCAACCTCACCCAACCTCTCAGCCCCAAGAGTGTCCACCCTTATGTCTCATCCAGCTGTGGGTCTAGATATGGTCAATCCAGGTTGCATCACAGCCCCTGAAGGAATTGTGTAAGAATTTCTCTCTCTTTCACTGTCTTTGTTTTACGGGTTTTTAAAAGTAATTTATTTTTATAATGGGGTTTAGCTGCTTTTCACGGCTGTGTTTATGCGGCTTTACACCCACTTGACTCACTTCCAGACAGATATCAATACATAGGTTTTAAGATTCTTACTACTCAGACATATTCTTGTGCGGTGAATAGGGGGTGTTGAGTCCAGTTCACTGAGCAAGGAGTAGGTCTTGTCTATTACATATTGGGTGTATGGAACGGTATCTGAGCGAATTTGAAACCCTTGTTTTATGCATCACCCCACCTCACCTTTCCCGTTAAGCAGACATAGTGTGTTTTCTAAACGTGTGACTCTGTTCTGTTTTGTAATTCAGTTCAAGTGTAGCGGTTTTTACATTCCCTCTATAAGTGATAGCTTATGATAAGTGTCTTTTTCTGTGTGACTTATTTCACTTAGAATTGTCGTACCTAAATCCAATCATCTTGCTTCTACTAGCCTTATGACTTTGATTTCATGTCTGAGTGATATTCCATTGTACATAAGGACCACAACTTCTTTATGCATTTTTCTCTTTCCTGGGATATTTAAGGTGTGATGAAGTGCAGGTTCTTGTCAACAGAGCAGCCCTAAACTTTGGGGTGCCTGTGTCTTGCTGATTTTTAGTTTTCCCAATTTATACGCCCATGAGTGGACGTGCCCTATGCTCCCTAAGCTGTGTTTTTTCGATGTTTCAGGACACACCCTACACTTCTCCAGAGTGGCTGTTGGCAATTTACATCCCGCCCATCAGCGTAGCAAGGCTGCCATTTCTCCATGGCCTGTCCTGCATTTCTGGTTTTGACACTTTTTGCAGCATGGCCCTTTTGACCGATGGGAAGCGAGACTTCTTTGTAGCGCTGATTAGCCTTTCCAGGTTGCTTGGTTGGCCAAAAAGGGCGTATGCGTTTTTTCCTGAATATAATCAGGAAAAAATGCATACGCACTTTTTGGCCAAGGGCATCATTGTCGACGTTTTGCCGCTTTTCATGTGCTTTAAGGGCGATTCGAATCTACCTCCTGAAACCTGTTTCCTGCAATTCTGCCTTGCTTTCAAATCCTCTTCGTTGCCTTCCCTCAATATGTTTGTGGACGAGAGTTATCATTTATAACTCAGCGGGTTTGTGAATTGCAGTGCCCCTGAGCTCCATTTTTCAACTGTCTTTTTTGGGTGCTGGCTGCAAAAGCACTGGATTGCCTCAGGCACTATTCTGTTCCCGGCGGCAGGATTAGCCTGTGGTTAATTCTTCTTCCTGATGGGAAAATACAGTGACCTGTGCCTGTCCCAACACCTAGATCTAGTCTCTCATTGGTTGCCCCTCTTCCCGTTCATCCTCAGGACAAATTGCAACCTGTAGGGAACAGGAGCTTAAAGGTGCTGATTCTCCAAGTAGGGAGATTGCTAGTAAAGTAGCTGGAAAGGTGAACCCGAGCACAAGGAGATGAGACATGAGGTGCGATTTAGAAACCTTTCAAAATCACACGGTGTACCATCTTCTGGGTTTCTCATGCATGTTTTCGATGTAGGAAGATGCCCTTGAACCTGGCGATTTGGGACCCATGGGATGGGTACCACGCAG
Organism: Eschrichtius robustus; assembly: GCF_028021215.1. Lineage (NCBI taxonomy): Eukaryota > Metazoa > Chordata > Mammalia > Artiodactyla > Eschrichtiidae > Eschrichtius > Eschrichtius robustus. The sequence continues at coordinate 418,865 of NW_027175226.1, forward strand.
TATTACTTTAAAGGGTCTGCGTTTGCTCACCCAACCTCACCCAACCTCTCAGCCCCAAGAGTGTCCACCCTTATGTCTCATCCAGCTGTGGGTCTAGACATGGTCAATCCAGGTTGCAACACAGCCCCTGAACGAATTTTGTAAGAATTTCTCTCTCTTTCACTGTCTTTGTTTTACGGGTTTTTAAAAGTAATTTATTTTTATAATGGGGTTTAGCTGCTTTTCACGGCTGTGTTTATGCGGCTTTACACCCACTTGACTCACTTCCAGACAGATATCAATACATAGGTTTTAAGATTCTTACTACTCAGATATATTCTTGTGCGCTGAATAGGGGGTGTTGAGTCCAGTTCACTGAGCAAGGAGTAGGTATTGTCTATTACATATTGGGTGTATGGAACGGTATCTGAGCGAATTTGAAACCCTTGTTTTATGCATCACCCCACCTCACCTTTCCCGTTAAGCAGCCATAGTGTGTTTTCTAAACGTGTGACTCTGTTCTCTTTTGTAATTCAGTTCAAGTGTAGCAGTTTTTTCCATTCCCTCTATAAATGATAGCTTATGATAAGTGTCTTTTTCTGTGTGACTTATTTCACTTAGAATCGTCGTACCTAAATCCACTCATCTTGCTTCTACTAGCCTTATGACATTGATTTCATGTCTGAGTGATATTCCATTGTACATAAGGACCACAACTTCTTTATCCATTTTTCTCTTTCCTGGGATATTTAAGGTGTCATGAAGTGGAGGTTCTTGTCAACAGAGCAGCCCTAAACTTTGGGGTGCCTGTGTCTTGCTGATTTTTAGTTTTCCCTATTTATACGCCCATGAGTGGACGTGCCCTATGCTCCCTAAGCTGTGTTTTTTCGATGTTTCAGGACACACCGCACACTTCTCCAGAGTGGCTGTTGGCAATTTACATCCCGCCCATCAGCGTAGCAAGGCTGCCATTTCTCCATGGCCTGTCCTGCATTTCTGGTTTTGACACTTTTTGCAGCATGGCCCTTTTGACCGATGGGAAGCGAGACTTCTTTGTAGCGCTGATTTGCCTTTCCAGGTTGCTTGGTTGGCCAAAAAGGGCGTATGCGTTTTTTCCTGAATACATTCAGGAAAAAACGCATACGCCCTTTTTGGCCAAGGGCATCACTGTCGACGTTTTGCCGCTTTTCTAGTGCTTTAAAGGCGATTCGAATCTACCTCCTGAAACCTGTTTCCTGCAATTCTGCCTTGCTTTCAAATCCTCTTCGTTGCCTTCCCTCAATATATCTGTGGATGAGAGTTATCATTTATAACTCTGCGGGTTTTTGAATTGCAGTGTCCCTGAGCTCCATTTTTCAACTCGCTTTTTTGGGAGCTGGCCGCAAAAGCGCGGGATTGCCTGAGGCCCTATTCTGCTTCTGGGTGGCAGGCTGAGCCTGTGGTTAAATCTTCTTCCTGATGGGAAAAAAGTGTGACCTGTGCCTGTCCCAACACCTAGAGCTAATCTCTCGTTGGTTGCCCCTCTTCCCGTTCAACCTCAGGATAAATTGCAGTCTGTACAGAACTGGAGGTTAAAGGTGCTGATTCTCCAACGAGGGAGATTGCTAATAAAGCGGCTGGAATGGCGAACACGAGCACAAGGAGATGAGAAGTGAGGTGCGTTTCAGGAACCTTTCCCGATGAGATGGTGTACCATCTTCTGGGTTTCTCACGCATGTTTTCGATGTAGGAAGATGCCCTTGAACCTGGAGATTTGGGATCCATGGGATGGGTACGATGCAGTATTACTTTAAAGGGACTGCGTTTGCCCACCCAACCTCACCAAACCTCTCAGCCCCAAGAGTGTCCACCCTTATGTCTCATCTAGCTGTGGGTCTAGATATGGTCAGTCCACGTTGCATCACAGCCCCTGAACGAAATTATGTAAGAATTTCTCTGTCTTTCACTCTCTTGGTTTCATGGGTTTATAAAAGTAATTTATTTTTAAAATGGGGTTTAGCTGCTTTTCACTGCTGTGTTTATGCGGCTTTACCCCCACTTGACACACTTCCAGTGAAATATCAATACATAGGTTTTAAGATTCTTACTAGTCAGATATATTCTTGTGCGGTGAATAGGGGGTGTTGAATCCAGTTCACTGAGCAAGGAGTAGGTCTTGTCTACTACATATTGGGTGTATGGAACGGTATCTGAGATAATTTGAAACACTTGATTTATGCATCACCCCAAATCACATTTCCCGTTAAGCAGCCATAGTGTGTTTTCAAAATGTGTGACTCTGTTCTGTTTTGTAATTCAGTTCAAGGGTAACGGTTTTTACATTCCCTCTATAAGTGATAGCTTATGATAAGTGTCTTTTTCTGTGTGACTTATTTCACTTAGAATCGTCATACCTAAATCCACTCATCTTGCTTCTACTAGCCTTATGACTTTGATTTCATGTCTGAGTGATATTCCATTGTACATAAGGACCACAACTTCTTTATGCATTTTTCTCTTTCCTGGGATATTTAAGGTGTGATGAATTGGAGGTTCTTGTCAACAGAGCAGCCCTAAACTTTGGGGTGCCTGTGTCTTGCTGATTTTTAGTTTTCCCAATTTATACGCCCATGAGTGGACGTGCCCTATGCTCCCTAAGCTGTGTTTTTTCGATGTTTCACGACACACCGCACACTTCTCCAGAGTGGCTGTTGGCAATTTACATCCCGCCCATCAGCGTAGCAAGGCTGCCATTTCTCCATGGCCTGTCCTGCATTTCTGGTTTTGACACTTTTTGCAGCATGGCCCTTTTGACCGATGGGAAGCGAGACTTCTTTGTAGCGCTGATTAGCCTTTCCAGGTTGCTTGGTTGGCCAAAAAGGGCGTATGCGTTTTTTCCTGAATATAATCAGGAAAAAATGCATACGCACTTTTTGGCCAAGGGCATCATTGTCGACGTTTTGCCGCTTTTCATGTGCTTTAAGGGCGATTCGAATCTACCTCTTGAAACCTGTTTCCTGCAATTCTGCCTTGCATTCAAATCCTCTTCGTTGCCTTCCCTCAATATATTTGTGGACGAGAGTTATCATTTATAACTCAGCGGGTTTGTGAATTGCAGTGCCCCTGAGCTCCATTTTTCAACTGTCTTTTTTGGGAGCTGGCCGCAAAAGCACTGGATTGCCTCAGGCACTATTTTGGTTCCCCTCGGCATGCTGAGCCTGTAGTTAATTCTTCTTCCTGATGGGAAAATAGAGTGACCTGTGCCTGTCCCAACACCTATATCTAGTCTCTTATTGGTTGCCCCTCTTCCCGTTCATCCTCAGGACAAATTGCAACCTGTAGGGAACAGGAGCTTAAAGGTGCTGATTCTCCAAGTAGGGAGATTGCTAGTAAAGTAGCTGGAATGGCGAACCCAAGCACAAGGAGATGAGAAATGAGGTGCGTTTTAGAAACCTTTCAAAATCACACGGTGTACCATCTTCTGGGTTTCTCATGCATGTTTTCAATGTAGGAAGATGCCCTTGAACCTGGAGATTTGGGACCCATGGGATGGGTACCACGCAGTATTATTTTAAAGGGTCTGCGTTTGCTCACCCAACCTCACCCAACCTCTCAGCCCCAAGAGTGTCCACCCTTATGTCTCATCCAGCTGTGGGTCTAGATATGGTCAATCCAGGTTGCATCACAGCCCCTGAAGGAATTGTGTAAGAATTTCTCTCTCTTTCACTGTCTTTGTTTTACGGGTTTTTAAAAGTAATTTATTTTTATAATGGGGTTTAGCTGCTTTTCACGGCTGTGTTTATGCGGCTTTACACCCACTTGACTCACTTCCAGACAGATATCAATACATAGGTTTTAAGATTCTTACTACTCAGACATATTCTTGTGCGGTGAATAGGGGGTGTTGAGTCCAGTTCACTGAGCAAGGAGTAGGTCTTGTCTATTACATATTGGGTGTATGGAACGGTATCTGAGCGAATTTGAAACCCTTGTTTTATGCATCACCCCACCTCACCTTTCCCGTTAAGCAGACATAGTGTGTTTTCTAAACGTGTGACTCTGTTCTGTTTTGTAATTCAGTTCAAGTGTAGCGGTTTTTACATTCCCTCTATAAGTGATAGCTTATGATAAGTGTCTTTTTCTGTGTGACTTATTTCACTTAGAATCGTCGTACCTAAATCCACTCATCTTGCTTCTACTAGCCTTATGACTTTGATTTCATGTCTGAGTGATATTCCATTGTACATAAGGACCACAACTTCTTTATGCATTTTTCTCTTTCCTGGGATATTTAAGGTGTGATGAAGTGGAGGTTCTTGTCAACAGAGCAGCCCTAAACTTTGGGGTGCCTGTGTCTTGCTGATTTTTAGTTTTCCCAATTTATACGCCCATGAGTGGACGTGCCCTATGCTCCCTAAGCTGTGTTTTTTCGATATTTCAGGACACACCGTACACTTCTCCAGAGTGGCTGTTGGCAATTTACATCCCGCCCATCAGCGTAGCAAGGCTGCCATTTCTCCATGGCCTGTCCTGCATTTCTGGTTTTGACACTTTTTGCAGCATGCCCCTTTTGACCGATGGGAAGCGAGACTTCTTTGTAGCACTGATTAGCCTTTCCAGGTTGCTTGGTTGGCCAAAAAGGGCGTATGCGTTTTTTCCTGAATATAATCAGGAAAAAATACATACGCACTTTTTGGCCAAGGGCATCATTGTCGACGTTTTGCCGCTTTTCATGTGCTTTAAGGGCGATTCGAATCTACCTCCTGAAACCTGTTTCCTGCAATTCTGCCTTGCTTTCAAATCCTCTTCGTTGCTTTCCCTCAATATATTTGTGGACGAGAGTTATCATTTATAACTCAGCGGGTTTGTGAATTGCAGTGCCCCTGAGCTCCATTTTTCAACTGTCTTTTTTGGGTGCTGGCTGCAAAAGCACTGGATTGCCTCAGGCACTATTCTGGTTCCCGGCGGCAGGATTAGCCTGTGGTTAATTCTTCTTCCTGATGGGAAAATAGAGTGACCTGTGCCTGTCCCAACACCTAGATCTTGTCTCTCATTGGTTGCCCCTCTTCCCGTTCATCCTCAGGACAAATTGCAACCTGTAGGGAACAGGAGCTTAAAGGTGCTGATTCTCCAAGTAGGGAGATTGCTAGTAAAGTAGCTGGAAAGGTGAACCCGAGCACAAGGAGATGAGACATGAGGTGCGATTTAGAAACCTTTCAAAATCACACGGTGTACCATCTTCTGGGTTTCTCATGCATGTTTTCGATGTAGGAAGATGCCCTTGAACCTGGAGATTTGGGACCCATGGGATGGGTACCACGCAGTATTACTTTAAAGGGTCTGCGTTTGCTCACCCAACCTCACCCAACCTCTCAGCCCCAAGAGTGTCCACCCTTATGTCTCATCCAGCTGTGGGTCTAGACATGGTCAATCCAGGTTGCAACACAGCCCCTGAACGAATTTTGTAAGAATTTCTCTCTCTTTCACTGTCTTTGTTTTACGGGTTTTTAAAAGTAATTTATTTTTATAATGGGGTTTAGCTGCTTTTCACGGCTGTGTTTATGTGGCTTTACACCCACTTGACTCACTTCCAGACAGATATCAATACATAGGTTTCAAGATTCTTACTACTCAGATATATTCTTGTGCGCTGAATAGGGGATGTTGAGTCCAGTTCACTGAGCAAGGAGTAGGTCTTGTCTATTACATATTGGGTGTATGGAACGGTATCTGAGCGAATTTGAAACCCTTGTTTTATGCATCACCCCACCTCACCTTTCCCGTTAAGCAGCCATAGTGTGTTTTCTAAACGTGTGACTCTGTTCTCTTTTGTAATTCAGTTCAAGTGTAGCGGTTTTTTCCATTCCCTCTATAAATGATAGCTTATGATAAGTGTCTTTTTCTGTGTGACTTATTTCACTTAGAATCGTCGTACCTAAATCCACTCATCTTGCTTCTACTAGCCTTATGACATTGATTTCATGTCTGAGTGATATTCCATTGTACATAAGGACCACAACTTCTTTATCCATTTTTCTCTTTCCTGGGATATTTAAGGTGTCATGAAGTGGAGGTTCTTGTCAACAGAGCAGCCCTAAACTTTGGGTTGCCTGTGTCTTGCTGATTTTTAGTTTTCCCTATTTATACGCCCATGAGTGGACGTGCCCTATGCTCCCTAAGCTGTGTTTTTTCGATGTTTCAGGACACACCGCACACTTCTCCAGAGTGGCTGTTGGCAATTTACATCCCGCCCATCAGCGTAGCAAGGCTGCCATTTCTCCATGGCCTGTCCTGCATTTCTGGTTTTGACACTTTTTGCAGCATGGCCCTTTTGACCGATGGGAAGCGAGACTTCTTTGTAGCGCTGATTTGCCTTTCCAGGTTGCTTGGTTGGCCAAAAAGGGCGTATGCGTTTTTTCCTGAATACATTCAGGAAAAAACGCATACGCCCTTTTTGGCCAAGGGCATCACTGTCGACGTTTTGCCGCTTTTCAAGTGCTTTAAAGGCGATTCGTATCTACCTCCTGAAACCTGTTTCCTGCAATTCTGCCTTGCTTTCAAATCCTCTTCGTTGCCTTCCCTCAATATATCTGTGGATGAGAGTTATCATTTATAACTCTGCGGGTTTGTGAATTGCAGTGTCCCTGAGCTCCATTTTTCAACTCGCTTTTTTGGGAGCTGGCCGCAAAAGCACGGGATTGCCTGAGGCCCTATTCTGCTTCTGGGCGGCAGGCTGAGCATGTGGTTAAATCTTCTTCCTGATGGGAAAAAAGTGTGACCTGTGCCTGTCCCAACACCTAGAGCTAGTCTCTCGTTGGTTGCCCCTCTTCCCGTTCAACCTCAGGATAAATTGCAGTCTGTACAGAACTGGAGGTTAAAGGTGCTGATTCTCCAACGAGGGAGATTGCTAATAAAGCGGCTGGAATGGCGAACACGAGCACAAGGAGATGAGAAGTGAGGTGCGTTTCAGGAACCTTTCCCGATGAGATGGTGTACCATCTTCTGGGTTTCTCACGCATGTTTTCGATGTAGGAAGATGCCCTTGAACCTGGAGATTTGGGATCCATGGGATGGGTACGATGCAGTATTACTTTAAAGGGACTGCGTTTGCCCACCCAACCTCACCAAACCTCTCAGCCCCAAGACTGTCCACCCTTATGTCTCATCTAGCTGTGGGTCTAGATATGGTCAGTCCACGTTGCATCACAGCCCCTGAACGAAATTATGTAAGAATTTCTCTGTCTTTCACTCTCTTGGTTTCATGAGTTTATAAAAGTAATTTATTTTTAAAATGGGGTTTAGCTGCTTTTCACTGCTGTGTTTATGCTGCTTTACCCCCACTTGACACACTTCCAGTGAAATATCAATACATAGGTTTTAAGATTCTTACTAGTCAGATATATTCTTGTGCGGTGAATAGGGGGTGTTGAGTCCAGTTCACTGAGCAAGGAGTAGGTCTTGTCTATTACATATTGGGTGTATGGAACGGTATCTGAGCGAATTTGAAACCCTTGTTTTATGCATCACCCCACCTCACCTTTCCCGTTAAGCAGACATAGTGTGTTTTCTAAACGTGTGACTCTGTTCTGTTTTGTAATTCAGTTCAAGTGTAGCGGTTTTTACATTCCCTCTATAAGTGATAGCTTATGATAAGTGTCTTTTTCTGTGTGACTTATTTCACTTAGAATTGTCGTACCTAAATCCAATCATCTTGCTTCTACTAGCCTTATGACTTTGATTTCATGTCTGAGTGATATTCCATTGTACATAAGGACCACAACTTCTTTATGCATTTTTCTCTTTCCTGGGATATTTAAGGTGTGATGAAGTGGAGGTTCTTGTCAACAGAGCAGCCCTAAACTTTGGGGTGCCTGTGTCTTGCTGATTTTTAGTTTTCCCAATTTATACGCCCATGAGTGGACGTGCCCTATGCTCCCTAAGCTGTGTTTTTTCGATGTTTCAGGACACACCATACACTTCTCCAGAGTGGCTGTTGGCAATTTACATCCCGCCCATCAGCGTAGCAAGGCTGCCATTTCTCCATGGCCTGTCCTGCATTTCTGGTTTTGACACTTTTTGCAGCATGGCCCTTTTGACCGATGGGAAGCGAGACTTCTTTGTAGCGCTGATTAGCCTTTCCAGGTTGCTTGGTTGGCCAAAAAGGGCGTATGCGTTTTTTCCTGAATATAATCAGGAAAAAATGCATACGCACTTTTTGGCCAAGGGCATCATTGTCGACGTTTTGCCGCTTTTCATGTGCTTTAAGGGCGATTCGAATCTACCTCCTGAAACCTGTTTCCTGCAATTCTGCCTTGCTTTCAAATCCTCTTCGTTGCCTTCCCTCAATATGTTTGTGGACGAGAGTTATCATTTATAACTCAGCGGGTTTGTGAATTGCAGTGCCCCTGAGCTCCATTTTTCAACTGTCTTTTTTGGGTGCTGGCTGCAAAAGCACTGGATTGCCTCAGGCACTATTCTGGTTCCCGGCGGCAGGATTAGCCTGTGGTTAATTCTTCTTCCTGATGGGAAAATACAGTGACCTGTGCCTGTCCCAACACCTAGATCTAGTCTCTCATTGGTTGCCCCTCTTCCCGTTCATCCTCAGGACAAATTGCAACCTGTAGGGAACAGGAGCTTAAAGGTGCTGATTCTCCAAGTAGGGAGATTGCTAGTAAAGTAGCTGGAAAGGTGAACCCGAGCACAAGGAGATGAGACATGAGGTGCGATTTAGAAACCTTTCAAAATCACACGGTGTACCATCTTCTGGGTTTCTCATGCATGTTTTCGATGTAGGAAGATGCCCTTGAACCTGGCGATTTGGGACCCATGGGATGGGTACCACGCAGTATTACTTTAAAGGGTCTGCGTTTGCTCACCCAACCTCACCCAACCTCTCAGCCCCAAGAGTGTCCACCCTTATGTCTCATCCAGCTGTGGGTCTAGACATGGTCAATCCAGGTTGCAACACAGCCCCTGAACGAATTTTGTAAGAATTTCTCTCTCTTTCACTGTCTTTGTTTTACGGGTTTTTAAAAGTAATTTATTTTTATAATGGGGTTTAGCTGCTTTTCACGGCTGTGTTTATGCGGCTTTACACCCACTTGACTCACTTCCAGACAGATATCAATACATAGGTTTTAAGATTCTTACTACTCAGATATATTCTTGTGCGCTGAATAGGGGGTGTTGAGTCCAGTTCACTGAGCAAGGAGTAGGTATTGTCTATTACATATTGGGTGTATGGAACGGTATCTGAGCGAATTTGAAACCCTTGTTTTATGCATCACCCCACCTCACCTTTCCCGTTAAGCAGCCATAGTGTGTTTTCTAAACGTGTGACTCTGTTCTCTTTTGTAATTCAGTTCAAGTGTAGCAGTTTTTTCCATTCCCTCTATAAATGATAGCTTATGATAAGTGTCTTTTTCTGTGTGACTTATTTCACTTAGAATCGTCGTACCTAAATCCACTCATCTTGCTTCTACTAGCCTTATGACATTGATTTCATGTCTGAGTGATATTCCATTGTACATAAGGACCACAACTTCTTTATCCATTTTTCTCTTTCCTGGGATATTTAAGGTGTCATGAAGTGGAGGTTCTTGTCAACAGAGCAGCCCTAAACTTTGGGGTGCCTGTGTCTTGCTGATTTTTAGTTTTCCCTATTTATACGCCCATGAGTGGACGTGCCCTATGCTCCCTAAGCTGTGTTTTTTCGATGTTTCAGGACACACCGCACACTTCTCCAGAGTGGCTGTTGGCAATTTACATCCCGCCCATCAGCGTAGCAAGGCTGCCATTTCTCCATGGCCTGTCCTGCATTTCTGGTTTTGACACTTTTTGCAGCATGGCCCTTTTGACCGATGGGAAGCGAGACTTCTTTGTAGCGCTGATTTGCCTTTCCAGGTTGCTTGGTTGGCCAAAAAGGGCGTATGCGTTTTTTCCTGAATACATTCAGGAAAAAACGCATACGCCCTTTTTGGCCAAGGGCATCACTGTCGACGTTTTGCCGCTTTTCAAGTGCTTTAAAGGCGATTCGAATCTACCTCCTGAAACCTGTTTCCTGCAATTCTGCCTTGCTTTCAAATCCTCTTCGTTGCCTTCCCTCAATATATCTGTGGATGAGAGTTATCATTTATAACTCTGCGGGTTTGTGAATTGCAGTGTCCCTGAGCTCCATTTTTCAACTCGCTTTTTTGGGAGCTGGCCGCAAAAGCGCGGGATTGCCTGAGGCCCTATTCTGCTTCTGGGTGGCAGGCTGAGCCTGTGGTTAAATCTTCTTCCTGATGGGAAAAAAGTGTGACCTGTGCCTGTCCCAACACCTAGAGCTAATCTCTCGTTGGTTGCCCCTCTTCCCGTTCAACCTCAGGATAAATTGCAGTCTGTACAGAACTGGAGGTTAAAGGTGCTGATTCTCCAACGAGGGAGATTGCTAATAAAGCGGCTGGAATGGCGAACACGAGCACAAGGAGATGAGAAGTGAGGTGCGTTTCAGGAACCTTTCCCGATGAGATGGTGTACCATCTTCTGGGTTTCTCACGCATGTTTTCGATGTAGGAAGATGCCCTTGAACCTGGAGATTTGGGATCCATGGGATGGGTACGATGCAGTATTACTTTAAAGGGACTGCGTTTGCCCACCCAACCTCACCAAACCTCTCAGCCCCAAGAGTGTCCACCCTTATGTCTCATCTAGCTGTGGGTCTAGATATGGTCAGTCCACGTTGCATCACAGCCCCTGAACGAAATTATGTAAGAATTTCTCTGTCTTTCACTCTCTTGGTTTCATGGGTTTATAAAAGTAATTTATTTTTAAAATGGGGTTTAGCTGCTTTTCACTGCTGTGTTTATGCTGCTTTACCCCCACTTGACACACTTCCAGTGAAATATCAATACATAGGTTTTAAGATTCTTACTAGTCAGATATATTCTTGTGCGGTGAATAGGGGGTGTTGAATCCAGTTCACTGAGCAAGGAGTAGGTCTTGTCTACTACATATTGGGTGTATGGAACGGTATCTGAGATAATTTGAAACACTTGATTTATGCATCACCCCAAATCACATTTCCCGTTAAGCAGCCATAGTGTGTTTTCAAAATGTGTGACTCTGTTCTGTTTTGTAATTCAGTTCAAGGGTAACGGTTTTTACATTCCCTCTATAAGTGATAGCTTATGATAAGTGTCTTTTTCTGTGTGACTTATTTCACTTAGAATCGTCATACCTAAATCCACTCATCTTGCTTCTACTAGCCTTATGACTTTGATTTCATGTCTGAGTGATATTCCATTGTACATAAGGACCACAACTTCTTTATGCATTTTTCTCTTTCCTGGGATATTTAAGGTGTGATGAATTGGAGGTTCTTGTCAACAGAGCAGCCCTAAACTTTGGGGTGCCTGTGTCTTGCTGATTTTTAGTTTTCCCAATTTATACGCCCATGAGTGGACGTGCCCTATGCTCCCTAAGCTGTGTTTTTTCGATGTTTCACGACACACCGCACACTTCTCCAGAGTGGCTGTTGGCAATTTACATCCCGCCCATCAGCGTAGCAAGGCTGCCATTTCTCCATGGCCTGTCCTGCATTTCTGGTTTTGACACTTTTTGCAGCATGGCCCTTTTGACCGATGGGAAGCGAGACTTCTTTGTAGCGCTGATTAGCCTTTCCAGGTTGCTTGGTTGGCCAAAAAGGGCGTATGCGTTTTTTCCTGAATATAATCAGGAAAAAATGCATACGCACTTTTTGGCCAAGGGCATCATTGTCGACGTTTTGCCGCTTTTCATGTGCTTTAAGGGCGATTCGAATCTACCTCTTGAAACCTGTTTCCTGCAATTCTGCCTTGCATTCAAATCCTCTTCGTTGCCTTCCCTCAATATATTTGTGGACGAGAGTTATCATTTATAACTCAGCGGGTTTGTGAATTGCAGTGCCCCTGAGCTCCATTTTTCAACTGTCTTTTTTGGGAGCTGGCCGCAAAAGCACTGGATTGCCTCAGGCACTATTTTGGTTCCCCTCGGCATGCTGAGCCTGTAGTTAATTCTTCTTCCTGATGGGAAAATAGAGTGACCTGTGCCTGTCCCAACTCCTATATCTAGTCTCTTATTGGTTGCCCCTCTTCCCGTTCATCCTCAGGACAAATTGCAACCTGTAGGGAACAGGAGCTTAAAGGTGCTGATTCTCCAAGTAGGGAGATTGCTAGTAAAGTAGCTGGAATGGCGAACCCAAGCACAAGGAGATGAGAAATGAGGTGCGTTTTAGAAACCTTTCAAAATCACACGGTGTACCATCTTCTGGGTTTCTCATGCATGTTTTCAATGTAGGAAGATGCCCTTGAACCTGGAGATTTGGGACCCATGGGATGGGTACCACGCAGTATTATTTTAAAGGGTCTGCGTTTGCTCACCCAACCTCACCCAACCTCTCAGCCCCAAGAGTGTCCACCCTTATGTCTCATCCAGCTGTGGGTCTAGATATGGTCAATCCAGGTTGCATCACAGCCCCTGAAGGAATTGTGTAAGAATTTCTCTCTCTTTCACTGTCTTTGTTTTACGGGTTTTTAAAAGTAATTTATTTTTATAATGGGGTTTAGCTGCTTTTCACGGCTGTGTTTATGCGGCTTTACACCCACTTGACTCACTTCCAGACAGATATCAATACATAGGTTTTAAGATTCTTACTACTCAGACATATTCTTGTGCGGTGAATAGGGGGTGTTGAGTCCAGTTCACTGAGCAAGGAGTAGGTCTTGTCTATTACATATTGGGTGTATGGAACGGTATCTGAGCGAATTTGAAACCCTTGTTTTATGCATCACCCCACCTCACCTTTCCCGTTAAGCAGACATAGTGTGTTTTCTAAACGTGTGACTCTGTTCTGTTTTGTAATTCAGTTCAAGTGTAGCGGTTTTTACATTCCCTCTATAAGTGATAGCTTATGATAAGTGTCTTTTTCTGTGTGACTTATTTCACTTAGAATCGTCGTACCTAAATCCACTCATCTTGCTTCTACTAGCCTTATGACTTTGATTTCATGTCTGAGTGATATTCCATTGTACATAAGGACCACAACTTCTTTATGCATTTTTCTCTTTCCTGGGATATTTAAGGTGTGATGAAGTGGAGGTTCTTGTCAACAGAGCAGCCCTAAACTTTGGGGTGCCTGTGTCTTGCTGATTTTTAGTTTTCCCAATTTATACGCCCATGAGTGGACGTGCCCTATGCTCCCTAAGCTGTGTTTTTTCGATATTTCAGGACACACCGTACACTTCTCCAGAGTGGCTGTTGGCAATTTACATCCCGCCCATCAGCGTAGCAAGGCTGCCATTTCTCCATGGCCTGTCCTGCATTTCTGGTTTTGACACTTTTTGCAGCATGCCCCTTTTGACCGATGGGAAGCGAGACTTCTTTGTAGCACTGATTAGCCTTTCCAGGTTGCTTGGTTGGCCAAAAAGGGCGTATGCGTTTTTTCCTGAATATAATCAGGAAAAAATACATACGCACTTTTTGGCCAAGGGCATCATTGTCGACGTTTTGCCGCTTTTCATGTGCTTTAAGGGCGATTCGAATCTACCTCCTGAAACCTGTTTCCTGCAATTCTGCCTTGCTTTCAAATCCTCTTCGTTGCTTTCCCTCAATATATTTGTGGACGAGAGTTATCATTTATAACTCAGCGGGTTTGTGAATTGCAGTGCCCCTGAGCTCCATTTTTCAACTGTCTTTTTTGGGTGCTGGCTGCAAAAGCACTGGATTGCCTCAGGCACTATTCTGGTTCCCGGCGGCAGGATTAGCCTGTGGTTAATTCTTCTTCCTGATGGGAAAATAGAGTGACCTGTGCCTGTCCCAACACCTAGATCTAGTCTCTCATTGGTTGCCCCTCTTCCCGTTCATCCTCAGGACAAATTGCAACCTGTAGGGAACAGGAGCTTAAAGGTGCTGATTCTCCAAGTAGGGAGATTGCTAGTAAAGTAGCTGGAAAGGTGAACCCGAGCACAAGGAGATGAGACATGAGGTGCGATTTAGAAACCTTTCAAAATCACACGGTGTACCATCTTCTGGGTTTCTCATGCATGTTTTCGATGTAGGAAGATGCCCTTGAACCTGGAGATTTGGGACCCATGGGATGGGTACCACGCAGTATTACTTTAAAGGGTCTGCGTTTGCTCACCCAACCTCACCCAACCTCTCAGCCCCAAGAGTGTCCACCCTTATGTCTCATCCAGCTGTGGGTCTAGACATGGTCAATCCAGGTTGCAACACAGCCCCTGAACGAATTTTGTAAGAATTTCTCTCTCTTTCACTGTCTTTGTTTTACGGGTTTTTAAAAGTAATTTATTTTTATAATGGGGTTTAGCTGCTTTTCACGGCTGTGTTTATGTGGCTTTACACCCACTTGACTCACTTCCAGACAGATATCAATACATAGGTTTTAAGATTCTTACTACTCAGATATATTCTTGTGCGCTGAATAGGGGATGTTGAGTCCAGTTCACTGAGCAAGGAGTAGGTCTTGTCTATTACATATTGGGTGTATGGAACGGTATCTGAGCGAATTTGAAACCCTTGTTTTATGCATCACCCCACCTCACCTTTCCCGTTAAGCAGCCATAGTGTGTTTTCTAAACGTGTGACTCTGTTCTGTTTTGTAATTCAGTTCAAGTGTAGCGGTTTTTACATTCCCTCTATAAGTGATAGCTTATGATAAGTGTCTTTTTCTGTGTGACTTATTTCACTTAGAATCGTCGTACCTAAATCCACTCATCTTGCTTCTACTAGCCTTATGACTTTGATTTCATGTCTGAGTGATATTCCATTGTACATAAGGACCACAACTTCTTTATGCATTTTTCTCTTTCCTGGGATATTTAAGGTGTGATGAAGTGGAGGTTCTTGTCAACAGAGCAGCCCTAAACTTTGGGGTGCCTGTGTCTTGCTGATTTTTAGTTTTCCCAATTTATACGCCCATGAGTGGACGTGCCCTATGCTCCCTAAGCTGTGTTTTTTCGATATTTCAGGACACACCGTACACTTCTCCAGAGTGGCTGTTGGCAATTTACATCCCGCCCATCAGCGTAGCAAGGCTGCCATTTCTCCATGGCCTGTCCTGCATTTCTGGTTTTGACACTTTTTGCAGCATGGCCCTTTTGACCGATGGGAAGCGAGACTTCTTTGTAGCGCTGATTAGCCTTTCCAGGTTGCTTGGTTGGCCAAAAAGGGCGTATGCGTTTTTTCCTGAATATAATCAGGAAAAAATGCATACGCACTTTTTGGCCAAGGGCATCATTGTCGACGTTTTGCCGCTTTTCATGTGCTTTAAGGGCGATTCGAATCTACCTCCTGAAACCTGTTTCCTGCAATTCTGCCTTGCTTTCAAATCCTCTTCGTTGCCTTCCCTCAATATGTTTGTGGACGAGAGTTATCATTTATAACTCAGCGGGTTTGTGAATTGCAGTGCCCCTGAGCTCCATTTTTCAACTGTCTTTTTTGGGTGCTGGCTGCAAAAGCACTGGATTGCCTCAGGCACTATTCTGGTTCCCGGCGGCAGGATTAGCCTGTGGTTAATTCTTCTTCCTGATGGGAAAATACAGTGACCTGTGCCTGTCCCAACACCTAGATCTAGTCTCTCATTGGTTGCCCCTCTTCCCGTTCATCCTCAGGACAAATTGCAACCTGTAGGGAACAGGAGCTTAAAGGTGCTGATTCTCCAAGTAGGGAGATTGCTAGTAAAGTAGCTGGAAAGGTGAACCCGAGCACAAGGAGATGAGACATGAGGTGCGATTTAGAAACCTTTCAAAATCACACGGTGTACCATCTTCTGGGTTTCTCATGCATGTTTTCGATGTAGGAAGATGCCCTTGAACCTGGCGATTTGGGACCCATGGGATGGGTACCACGCAGTATTACTTTAAAGGGTCTGCGTTTGCTCACCCAACCTCACCCAACCTCTCAGCCCCAAGAGTGTCCACCCTTATGTCTCATCCAGCTGTGGGTCTAGACATGGTCAATCCAGGTTGCAACACAGCCCCTGAACGAATTTTGTAAGAATTTCTCTCTCTTTCACTGTCTTTGTTTTACGGGTTTTTAAAAGTAATTTATTTTTATAATGGGGTTTAGCTGCTTTTCACGGCTGTGTTTATGCGGCTTTACACCCACTTGACTCACTTCCAGACAGATATCAATACATAGGTTTTAAGATTCTTACTACTCAGATATATTCTTGTGCGCTGAATAGGGGGTGTTGAGTCCAGTTCACTGAGCAAGGAGTAGGTATTGTCTATTACATATTGGGTGTATGGAACGGTATCTGAGCGAATTTGAAACCCTTGTTTTATGCATCACCCCACCTCACCTTTCCCGTTAAGCAGCCATAGTGTGTTTTCTAAACGTGTGACTCTGTTCTCTTTTGTAATTCAGTTCAAGTGTAGCAGTTTTTTCCATTCCCTCTATAAATGATAGCTTATGATAAGTGTCTTTTTCTGTGTGACTTATTTCACTTAGAATCGTCGTACCTAAATCCACTCATCTTGCTTCTACTAGCCTTATGACATTGATTTCATGTCTGAGTGATATTCCATTGTACATAAGGACCACAACTTCTTTATCCATTTTTCTCTTTCCTGGGATATTTAAGGTGTCATGAAGTGGAGGTTCTTGTCAACAGAGCAGCCCTAAACTTTGGGGTGCCTGTGTCTTGCTGATTTTTAGTTTTCCCTATTTATACGCCCATGAGTGGACGTGCCCTATGCTCCCTAAGCTGTGTTTTTTCGATGTTTCAGGACACACCGCACACTTCTCCAGAGTGGCTGTTGGCAATTTACATCCCGCCCATCAGCGTAGCAAGGCTGCCATTTCTCCATGGCCTGTCCTGCATTTCTGGTTTTGACACTTTTTGCAGCATGGCCCTTTTGACCGATGGGAAGCGAGACTTCTTTGTAGCGCTGATTTGCCTTTCCAGGTTGCTTGGTTGGCCAAAAAGGGCGTATGCGTTTTTTCCTGAATACATTCAGGAAAAAACGCATACGCCCTTTTTGGCCAAGGGCATCACTGTCGACGTTTTGCCGCTTTTCAAGTGCTTTAAAGGCGATTCGAATCTACCTCCTGAAACCTGTTTCCTGCAATTCTGCCTTGCTTTCAAATCCTCTTCGTTGCCTTCCCTCAATATATCTGTGGATGAGAGTTATCATTTATAACTCTGCGGGTTTGTGAATTGCAGTGTCCCTGAGCTCCATTTTTCAACTCGCTTTTTTGGGAGCTGGCCGCAAAAGCGCGGGATTGCCTGAGGCCCTATTCTGCTTCTGGGTGGCAGGCTGAGCCTGTGGTTAAATCTTCTTCCTGATGGGAAAAAAGTGTGACCTGTGCCTGTCCCAACACCTAGAGCTAATCTCTCGTTGGTTGCCCCTCTTCCCGTTCAACCTCAGGATAAATTGCAGTCTGTACAGAACTGGAGGTTAAAGGTGCTGATTCTCCAACGAGGGAGATTGCTAATAAAGCGGCTGGAATGGCGAACACGAGCACAAGGAGATGAGAAGTGAGGTGCGTTTCAGGAACCTTTCCCGATGAGATGGTGTACCATCTTCTGGGTTTCTCACGCATGTTTTCGATGTAGGAAGATGCCCTTGAACCTGGAGATTTGGGATCCATGGGATGGGTACGATGCAGTATTACTTTAAAGGGACTGCGTTTGCCCACCCAACCTCACCAAACCTCTCAGCCCCAAGAGTGTCCACCCTTATGTCTCATCTAGCTGTGGGTCTAGATATGGTCAGTCCACGTTGCATCACAGCCCCTGAACGAAATTATGTAAGAATTTCTCTGTCTTTCACTCTCTTGGTTTCATGGGTTTATAAAAGTAATTTATTTTTAAAATGGGGTTTAGCTGCTTTTCACTGCTGTGTTTATGCTGCTTTACCCCCACTTGACACACTTCCAGTGAAATATCAATACATAGGTTTTAAGATTCTTACTAGTCAGATATATTCTTGTGCGGTGAATAGGGGGTGTTGAATCCAGTTCACTGAGCAAGGAGTAGGTCTTGTCTACTACATATTGGGTGTATGGAACGGTATCTGAGATAATTTGAAACACTTGATTTATGCATCACCCCAAATCACATTTCCCGTTAAGCAGCCATAGTGTGTTTTCAAAATGTGTGACTCTGTTCTGTTTTGTAATTCAGTTCAAGGGTAACGGTTTTTACATTCCCTCTATAAGTGATAGCTTATGATAAGTGTCTTTTTCTGTGTGACTTATTTCACTTAGAATCGTCATACCTAAATCCACTCATCTTGCTTCTACTAGCCTTATGACTTTGATTTCATGTCTGAGTGATATTCCATTGTACATAAGGACCACAACTTCTTTATGCATTTTTCTCTTTCCTGGGATATTTAAGGTGTGATGAATTGGAGGTTCTTGTCAACAGAGCAGCCCTAAACTTTGGGGTGCCTGTGTCTTGCTGATTTTTAGTTTTCCCAATTTATACGCCCATGAGTGGACGTGCCCTATGCTCCCTAAGCTGTGTTTTTTCGATGTTTCACGACACACCGCACACTTCTCCAGAGTGGCTGTTGGCAATTTACATCCCGCCCATCAGCGTAGCAAGGCTGCCATTTCTCCATGGCCTGTCCTGCATTTCTGGTTTTGACACTTTTTGCAGCATGGCCCTTTTGACCGATGGGAAGCGAGACTTCTTTGTAGCGCTGATTAGCCTTTCCAGGTTGCTTGGTTGGCCAAAAAGGGCGTATGCGTTTTTTCCTGAATATAATCAGGAAAAAATGCATACGCACTTTTTGGCCAAGGGCATCATTGTCGACGTTTTGCCGCTTTTCATGTGCTTTAAGGGCGATTCGAATCTACCTCTTGAAACCTGTTTCCTGCAATTCTGCCTTGCATTCAAATCCTCTTCGTTGCCTTCCCTCAATATATTTGTGGACGAGAGTTATCATTTATAACTCAGCGGGTTTGTGAATTGCAGTGCCCCTGAGCTCCATTTTTCAACTGTCTTTTTTGGGAGCTGGCCGCAAAAGCACTGGATTGCCTCAGGCACTATTTTGGTTCCCCTCGGCATGCTGAGCCTGTAGTTAATTCTTCTTCCTGATGGGAAAATAGAGTGACCTGTGCCTGTCCCAACACCTATATCTAGTCTCTTATTGGTTGCCCCTCTTCCCGTTCATCCTCAGGACAAATTGCAACCTGTAGGGAACAGGAGCTTAAAGGTGCTGATTCTCCAAGTAGGGAGATTGCTAGTAAAGTAGCTGGAATGGCGAACCCAAGCACAAGGAGATGAGAAATGAGGTGCGTTTTAGAAACCTTTCAAAATCACACGGTGTACCATCTTCTGGGTTTCTCATGCATGTTTTCAATGTAGGAAGATGCCCTTGAACCTGGAGATTTGGGACCCATGGGATGGGTACCACGCAGTATTATTTTAAAGGGTCTGCGTTTGCTCACCCAACCTCACCCAACCTCTCAGCCCCAAGAGTGTCCACCCTTATGTCTCATCCAGCTGTGGGTCTAGATATGGTCAATCCAGGTTGCATCACAGCCCCTGAAGGAATTGTGTAAGAATTTCTCTCTCTTTCACTGTCTTTGTTTTACGGGTTTTTAAAAGTAATTTATTTTTATAATGGGGTTTAGCTGCTTTTCACGGCTGTGTTTATGCGGCTTTACACCCACTTGACTCACTTCCAGACAGATATCAATACATAGGTTTTAAGATTCTTACTACTCAGACATATTCTTGTGCGGTGAATAGGGGGTGTTGAGTCCAGTTCACTGAGCAAGGAGTAGGTCTTGTCTATTACATATTGGGTGTATGGAACGGTATCTGAGCGAATTTGAAACCCTTGTTTTATGCATCACCCCACCTCACCTTTCCCGTTAAGCAGACATAGTGTGTTTTCTAAACGTGTGACTCTGTTCTGTTTTGTAATTCAGTTCAAGTGTAGCGGTTTTTACATTCCCTCTATAAGTGATAGCTTATGATAAGTGTCTTTTTCTGTGTGACTTATTTCACTTAGAATCGTCGTACCTAAATCCACTCATCTTGCTTCTACTAGCCTTATGACTTTGATTTCATGTCTGAGTGATATTCCATTGTACATAAGGACCACAACTTCTTCATGCATTTTTCTCTTTCCTGGGATATTTAAGGTGTGATGAAGTGGAGGTTCTTGTCAACAGAGCAGCCCTAAACTTTGGGGTGCCTGTGTCTTGCTGATTTTTAGTTTTCCCAATTTATACGCCCATGAGTGGACGTGCCCTATGCTCCCTAAGCTGTGTTTTTTCGATATTTCAGGACACACCGTACACTTCTCCAGAGTGGCTGTTGGCAATTTACATCCCGCCCATCAGCGTAGCAAGGCTGCCATTTCTCCATGGCCTGTCCTGCATTTCTGGTTTTGACACTTTTTGCAGCATGCCCCTTTTGACCGATGGGAAGCGAGACTTCTTTGTAGCACTGATTAGCCTTTCCAGGTTGCTTGGTTGGCCAAAAAGGGCGTATGCGTTTTTTCCTGAATATAATCAGGAAAAAATACATACGCACTTTTTGGCCAAGGGCATCATTGTCGACGTTTTGCCGCTTTTCATGTGCTTTAAGGGCGATTCGAATCTACCTCCTGAAACCTGTTTCCTGCAATTCTGCCTTGCTTTCAAATCCTCTTCGTTGCTTTCCCTCAATATATTTGTGGACGAGAGTTATCATTTATAACTCAGCGGGTTTGTGAATTGCAGTGCCCCTGAGCTCCATTTTTCAACTGTCTTTTTTGGGTGCTGGCTGCAAAAGCACTGGATTGCCTCAGGCACTATTCTGGTTCCCGGCGGCAGGATTAGCCTGTGGTTAATTCTTCTTCCTGATGGGAAAATAGAGTGACCTGTGCCTGTCCCAACACCTAGATCTAGTCTCTCATTGGTTGCCCCTCTTCCCGTTCATCCTCAGGACAAATTGCAACCTGTAGGGAACAGGAGCTTAAAGGTGCTGATTCTCCAAGTAGGGAGATTGCTAGTAAAGTAGCTGGAAAGGTGAACCCGAGCACAAGGAGATGAGACATGAGGTGCGATTTAGAAACCTTTCAAAATCACACGGTGTACCATCTTCTGGGTTTCTCATGCATGTTTTCGATGTAGGAAGATGCCCTTGAACCTGGAGATTTGGGACCCATGGGATGGGTACCACGCAGTATTACTTTAAAGGGTCTGCGTTTGCTCACCCAACCTCACCCAACCTCTCAGCCCCAAGAGTGTCCACCCTTATGTCTCATCCAGCTGTGGGTCTAGACATGGTCAATCCAGGTTGCAACACAGCCCCTGAACGAATTTTGTAAGAATTTCTCTCTCTTTCACTGTCTTTGTTTTACGGGTTTTTAAAAGTAATTTATTTTTATAATGGGGTTTAGCTGCTTTTCACGGCTGTGTTTATGTGGCTTTACACCCACTTGACTCACTTCCAGACAGATATCAATACATAGGTTTTAAGATTCTTACTACTCAGATATATTCTTGTGCGCTGAATAGGGGATGTTGAGTCCAGTTCACTGAGCAAGGAGTAGGTCTTGTCTATTACATATTGGGTGTATGGAACGGTATCTGAGCGAATTTGAAACCCTTGTTTTATGCATCACCCCACCTCACCTTTCCCGTTAAGCAGCCATAGTGTGTTTTCTAAACGTGTGACTCTGTTCTGTTTTGTAATTCAGTTCAAGTGTAGCGGTTTTTACATTCCCTCTATAAGTGATAGCTTATGATAAGTGTCTTTTTCTGTGTGACTTATTTCACTTAGAATCGTCGTACCTAAATCCACTCATCTTGCTTCTACTAGCCTTATGACTTTGATTTCATGTCTGAGTGATATTCCATTGTACATAAGGACCACAACTTCTTTATGCATTTTTCTCTTTCCTGGGATATTTAAGGTGTGATGAAGTGGAGGTTCTTGTCAACAGAGCAGCCCTAAACTTTGGGGTGCCTGTGTCTTGCTGATTTTTAGTTTTCCCAATTTATACGCCCATGAGTGGACGTGCCCTATGCTCCCTAAGCTGTGTTTTTTCGATATTTCAGGACACACCGTACACTTCTCCAGAGTGGCTGTTGGCAATTTACATCCCGCCCATCAGCGTAGCAAGGCTGCCATTTCTCCATGGCCTGTCCTGCATTTCTGGTTTTGACACTTTTTGCAGCATGCCCCTTTTGACCGATGGGAAGCGAGACTTCTTTGTAGCACTGATTAGCCTTTCCAGGTTGCTTGGTTGGCCAAAAAGGGCGTATGCGTTTTTTCCTGAATATAATCAGGAAAAAATACATACGCACTTTTTGGCCAAGGGCATCATTGTCGACGTTTTGCCGCTTTTCATGTGCTTTAAGGGCGATTCGAATCTACCTCCTGAAACCTGTTTCCTGCAATTCTGCCTTGCTTTCAAATCCTCTTCGTTGCTTTCCCTCAATATATTTGTGGACGAGAGTTATCATTTATAACTCAGCGGGTTTGTGAATTGCAGTGCCCCTGAGCTCCATTTTTCAACTGTCTTTTTTGGGTGCTGGCTGCAAAAGCACTGGATTGCCTCAGGCACTATTCTGGTTCCCGGCGGCAGGATTAGCCTGTGGTTAATTCTTCTTCCTGATGGGAAAATAGAGTGACCTGTGCCTGTCCCAACACCTAGATCTAGTCTCTCATTGGTTGCCCCTCTTCCCGTTCATCCTCAGGACAAATTGCAACCTGTAGGGAACAGGAGCTTAAAGGTGCTGATTCTCCAAGTAGGGAGATTGCTAGTAAAGTAGCTGGAAAGGTGAACCCGAGCACAAGGAGATGAGACATGAGGTGCGATTTAGAAACCTTTCAAAATCACACGGTGTACCATCTTCTGGGTTTCTCATGCATGTTTTCGATGTAGGAAGATGCCCTTGAACCTGGAGATTTGGGACCCATGGGATGGGTACCACGCAGTATTACTTTAAAGGGTCTGCGTTTGCTCACCCAACCTCACCCAACCTCTCAGCCCCAAGAGTGTCCACCCTTATGTCTCATCCAGCTGTGGGTCTAGACATGGTCAATCCAGGTTGCAACACAGCCCCTGAACGAATTTTGTAAGAATTTCTCTCTCTTTCACTGTCTTTGTTTTACGGGTTTTTAAAAGTAATTTATTTTTATAATGGGGTTTAGCTGCTTTTCACGGCTGTGTTTATGTGGCTTTACACCCACTTGACTCACTTCCAGACAGATATCAATACATAGGTTTTAAGATTCTTACTACTCAGATATATTCTTGTGCGCTGAATAGGGGATGTTGAGTCCAGTTCACTGAGCAAGGAGTAGGTCTTGTCTATTACATATTGGGTGTATGGAACGGTATCTGAGCGAATTTGAAACCCTTGTTTTATGCATCACCCCACCTCACCTTTCCCGTTAAGCAGCCATAGTGTGTTTTCTAAACGTGTGACTCTGTTCTCTTTTGTAATTCAGTTCAAGTGTAGCGGTTTTTTCCATTCCCTCTATAAATGATAGCTTATGATAAGTGTCTTTTTCTGTGTGACTTATTTCACTTAGAATCGTCGTACCTAAATCCACTCATCTTGCTTCTACTAGCCTTATGACATTGATTTCATGTCTGAGTGATATTCCATTGTACATAAGGACCACAACTTCTTTATCCATTTTTCTCTTTCCTGGGATATTTAAGGTGTCATGAAGTGGAGGTTCTTGTCAACAGAGCAGCCCTAAACTTTGGGGTGCCTGTGTCTTGCTGATTTTTAGTTTTCCCTATTTATACGCCCATGAGTGGACGTGCCCTATGCTCCCTAAGCTGTGTTTTTTCGATGTTTCAGGACACACCGCACACTTCTCCAGAGTGGCTGTTGGCAATTTACATCCCGCCCATCAGCGTAGCAAGGCTGCCATTTCTCCATGGCCTGTCCTGCATTTCTGGTTTTGACACTTTTTGCAGCATGGCCCTTTTGACCGATGGGAAGCGAGACTTCTTTGTAGCGCTGATTTGCCTTTCCAGGTTGCTTGGTTGGCCAAAAAGGGCGTATGCGTTTTTTCCTGAATACATTCAGGAAAAAACGCATACGCCCTTTTTGGCCAAGGGCATCACTGTCGACGTTTTGCCGCTTTTCAAGTGCTTTAAAGGCGATTCGAATCTACCTCCTGAAACCTGTTTCCTGCAATTCTGCCTTGCTTTCAAATCCTCTTCGTTGCCTTCCCTCAATATATCTGTGGATGAGAGTTATCATTTATAACTCTGCGGGTTTGTGAATTGCAGTGTCCCTGAGCTCCATTTTTCAACTCGCTTTTTTGGGAGCTGGCCGCAAAAGCACGGGATTGCCTGAGGCCCTATTCTGCTTCTGGGCGGCAGGCTGAGCATGTGGTTAAATCTTCTTCCTGATGGGAAAAAAGTGTGACCTGTGCCTGTCCCAACACCTAGAGCTAGTCTCTCGTTGGTTGCCCCTCTTCCCGTTCAACCTCAGGATAAATTGCAGTCTGTACAGAACTGGAGGTTAAAGGTGCTGATTCTCCAACGAGGGAGATTGCTAATAAAGCGGCTGGAATGGCGAACACGAGCACAAGGAGATGAGAAGTGAGGTGCGTTTCAGGAACCTTTCCCGATGAGATGGTGTACCATCTTCTGGGTTTCTCACGCATGTTTTCGATGTAGGAAGATGCCCTTGAACCTGGAGATTTGGGATCCATGGGATGGGTACGATGCAGTATTACTTTAAAGGGACTGCGTTTGCCCACCCAACCTCACCAAACCTCTCAGCCCCAAGACTGTCCACCCTTATGTCTCATCTAGCTGTGGGTCTAGATATGGTCAGTCCACGTTGCATCACAGCCCCTGAACGAAATTATGTAAGAATTTCTCTGTCTTTCACTCTCTTGGTTTCATGAGTTTATAAAAGTAATTTATTTTTAAAATGGGGTTTAGCTGCTTTTCACTGCTGTGTTTATGCTGCTTTACCCCCACTTGACACACTTCCAGTGAAATATCAATACATAGGTTTTAAGATTCTTACTAGTCAGATATATTCTTGTGCGGTGAATAGGGGGTGTTGAGTCCAGTTCACTGAGCAAGGAGTAGGTCTTGTCTATTACATATTGCGTGTATGGAACGGTATCTGAGCGAATTTGAAACCCTTGTTTTATGCATCACCCCACCTCACCTTTCCCGTTAAGCAGACATAGTGTGTTTTCTAAACGTGTGACTCTGTTCTGTTTTGTAATTCAGTTCAAGTGTAGCGGTTTTTACATTCCCTCTATAAGTGATAGCTTATGATAAGTGTCTTTTTCTGTGTGACTTATTTCACTTAGAATCGTCGTACCTAAATCCACTCATCTTGCTTCTACTAGCCTTATGACTTTGATTTCATGTCTGAGTGATATTCCATTGTACATAAGGACCACAACTTCTTTATGCATTTTTCTCTTTCCTGGGATATTTAAGGTGTGATGAAGTGGAGGTTCTTGTCAACAGAGCAGCCCTAAACTTTGGGGTGCCTGTGTCTTGCTGATTTTTAGTTTTCCCAATTTATACGCCCATGAGTGGACGTGCCCTATGCTCCCTAAGCTGTGTTTTTTCGATGTTTCAGGACACACCGTACACTTCTCCAGAGTGGCTGTTGGCAATTTACATCCCGCCCATCAGCGTAGCAAGGCTGCCATTTCTCCATGGCCTGTCCTGCATTTCTGGTTTTGACACTTTTTGCAGCATGGCCCTTTTGACCGATGGGAAGCGAGACTTCTTTGTAGCGCTGATTAGCCTTTCCAGGTTGCTTGGTTGGCCAAAAAGGGCGTATGCGTTTTTTCCTGAATATAATCAGGAAAAAATGCATACGCACTTTTTGGCCAAGGGCATCATTGTCGACGTTTTGCCCCTTTTCATGTGCTTTAAGGGCGATTCGAATCTACCTCCTGAAACCTGTTTCCTGCAATTCTGCCTTGCTTTCAAATCCTCTTCGTTGCTTTCCCTCAATGTATTTGTGGACGAGAGTTATCATTTATAACTCAGCGGGTTTGTGAATTGCAGTGCCCCTGAGCTCCATTTTTCAACTGTCTTTTTTGGGTGCTGGCTGCAAAAGCACTGGATTGCCTCAGGCACTATTCTGGTTCCCGGCAGCAGGATTAGCCTGTGGTTAATTCTTCTTCCTGAAGGGAAAATACAGTGACCTGTGCCTGTCCCAACACCTAGATCTAGTCTCTCTTTGGTTGCCCCTCTTCCCGTTCATCCTCAGGACAAATTGCAACCTGTAGGGAACAGGAGCTTAAAGGTGCTGATTCTCCAAGTAGGGAGATTGCTAGTAAAGTAGCTGGAAAGGTGAACCCGAGCACAAGGAGATGAGACATGAGGTGCGATTTAGAAACCTTTCAAAATCACACGGTGTACCATCTTCTGGGTTTCTCATGCATGTTTTCGATGTAGGAAGATGCCCTTGAACCTGGAGATTTGGGACCCATGGGATGGGTACCACGCAGTATTACTTTAAAGGGTCTGCGTTTGCTCACCCAACCTCACCCAACCTCTCAGCCCCAAGAGTGTCCACCCTTATGTCTCATCCAGCTGTGGGTCTAGACATGGTCAATCCAGGTTGCAACACAGCCCCTGAACGAATTTTGTAAGAAATTCTCTCTCTTTCACTGTCTTTGTTTTACGGGTTTTTAAAAGTAATTTATTTTTATAATGGGGTTTAGCTGCTTTTCACGGCTGTGTCTATGTGGCTTTACACCCACTTGACTCACTTCCAGACAGATATCAATACATAGGTTTTAAGATTCTTACTACTCAGATATATTCTTGTGCGCTGAATAGGGGGTGTTGAGTCCAGTTCACTGAGCAAGGAGTAGGTCTTGTCTATTACATATTGGGTGTATGGAACGGTATCTGAGCGAATTTGAAACCCTTGTTTTATGCATCACCCCACCTCACCTTTCCCGTTAAGCAGCCATAGTGTGTTTTCTAAACGTGTGACTCTGTTCTCTTTTGTAATTCAGTTCAAGTGTAGCGGTTTTTTCCATTCCCTCTATAAATGATAGCTTATGATAAGTGTCTTTTTCTGTGTGACTTATTTCACTTAGAATCGTCGTACCTAAATCCACTCATCTTGCTTCTACTAGCCTTATGACATTGATTTCATGTCTGAGTGATATTCCATTGTACATAAGGACCACAACTTCTTTATCCATTTTTCTCTTTCCTGGGATATTTAAGGTGTCATGAAGTGGAGGTTCTTGTCAACAGAGCAGCCCTAAACTTTGGGGTGCCTGTGTCTTGCTGATTTTTAGTTTTCCCTATTTATACGCCCATGAGTGGACGTGCCCTATGCTCCCTAAGCTGTGTTTTTTCGATGTTTCAGGACACACCGCACACTTCTCCAGAGTGGCTGTTGGCAATTTACATCCCGCCCATCAGCGTAGCAAGGCTGCCATTTCTCCATGGCCTGTCCTGCATTTCTGGTTTTGACACTTTTTGCAGCATGGCCCTTTTGACCGATGGGAAGCGAGACTTCTTTGTAGCGCTGATTTGCCTTTCCAGGTTGCTTGGTTGGCCAAAAAGGGCGTATGCGTTTTTTCCTGAATACATTCAGGAAAAAACGCATACGCCCTTTTTGGCCAAGGGCATCACTGTCGACGTTTTGCCGCTTTTCAAGTGCTTTAAAGGCGATTCGAATCTACCTCCTGAAACCTGTTTCCTGCAATTCTGCCTTGCTTTCAAATCCTCTTCGTTGCCTTCCCTCAATATATCTGTGGATGAGAGTTATCATTTATAACTCTGCGGGTTTGTGAATTGCAGTGTCCCTGAGCTCCATTTTTCAACTCGCTTTTTTGGGAGCTGGCCGCAAAAGCACGGGATTGCCTGAGGCCCTATTCTGCTTCTGGGCGGCAGGCTGAGCATGTGGTTAAATCTTCTTCCTGATGGGAAAAAAGTGTGACCTGTGCCTGTCCCAACACCTAGAGCTAGTCTCTCGTTGGTTGCCCCTCTTCCCGTTCAACCTCAGGATAAATTGCAGTCTGTACAGAACTGGAGGTTAAAGGTGCTGATTCTCCAACGAGGGAGATTGCTAATAAAGCGGCTGGAATGGCGAACACGAGCACAAGGAGATGAGAAGTGAGGTGCGTTTCAGGAACCTTTCCCGATGAGATGGTGTACCATCTTCTGGGTTTCTCACGCATGTTTTCGATGTAGGAAGATGCCCTTGAACCTGGAGATTTGGGATCCATGGGATGGGTACGATGCAGTATTACTTTAAAGGGACTGCGTTTGCCCACCCAACCTCACCAAACCTCTCAGCCCCAAGACTGTCCACCCTTATGTCTCATCTAGCTGTGGGTCTAGATATGGTCAGTCCACGTTGCATCACAGCCCCTGAACGAAATTATGTAAGAATTTCTCTGTCTTTCACTCTCTTGGTTTCATGAGTTTATAAAAGTAATTTATTTTTAAAATGGGGTTTAGCTGCTTTTCACTGCTGTGTTTATGCTGCTTTACCCCCACTTGACACACTTCCAGTGAAATATCAATACATAGGTTTTAAGATTCTTACTAGTCAGATATATTCTTGTGCGGTGAATAGGGGGTGTTGAGTCCAGTTCACTGAGCAAGGAGTAGGTCTTGTCTATTACATATTGCGTGTATGGAACGGTATCTGAGCGAATTTGAAACCCTTGTTTTATGCATCACCCCACCTCACCTTTCCCGTTAAGCAGACATAGTGTGTTTTCTAAACGTGTGACTCTGTTCTGTTTTGTAATTCAGTTCAAGTGTAGCGGTTTTTACATTCCCTCTATAAGTGATAGCTTATGATAAGTGTCTTTTTCTGTGTGACTTATTTCACTTAGAATCGTCGTACCTAAATCCACTCATCTTGCTTCTACTAGCCTTATGACTTTGATTTCATGTCTGAGTGATATTCCATTGTACATAAGGACCACAACTTCTTTATGCATTTTTCTCTTTCCTGGGATATTTAAGGTGTGATGAAGTGGAGGTTCTTGTCAACAGAGCAGCCCTAAACTTTGGGGTGCCTGTGTCTTGCTGATTTTTAGTTTTCCCAATTTATACGCCCATGAGTGGACGTGCCCTATGCTCCCTAAGCTGTGTTTTTTCGATGTTTCAGGACACACCGTACACTTCTCCAGAGTGGCTGTTGGCAATTTACATCCCGCCCATCAGCGTAGCAAGGCTGCCATTTCTCCATGGCCTGTCCTGCATTTCTGGTTTTGACACTTTTTGCAGCATGGCCCTTTTGACCGATGGGAAGCGAGACTTCTTTGTAGCGCTGATTAGCCTTTCCAGGTTGCTTGGTTGGCCAAAAAGGGCGTATGCGTTTTTTCCTGAATATAATCAGGAAAAAATGCATACGCACTTTTTGGCCAAGGGCATCATTGTCGACGTTTTGCCCCTTTTCATGTGCTTTAAGGGCGATTCGAATCTACCTCCTGAAACCTGTTTCCTGCAATTCTGCCTTGCTTTCAAATCCTCTTCGTTGCTTTCCCTCAATGTATTTGTGGACGAGAGTTATCATTTATAACTCAGCGGGTTTGTGAATTGCAGTGCCCCTGAGCTCCATTTTTCAACTGTCTTTTTTGGGTGCTGGCTGCAAAAGCACTGGATTGCCTCAGGCACTATTCTGGTTCCCGGCAGCAGGATTAGCCTGTGGTTAATTCTTCTTCCTGAAGGGAAAATACAGTGACCTGTGCCTGTCCCAACACCTAGATCTAGTCTCTCTTTGGTTGCCCCTCTTCCCGTTCATCCTCAGGACAAATTGCAACCTGTAGGGAACAGGAGCTTAAAGGTGCTGATTCTCCAAGTAGGGAGATTGCTAGTAAAGTAGCTGGAAAGGTGAACCCGAGCACAAGGAGATGAGACATGAGGTGCGATTTAGAAACCTTTCAAAATCACACGGTGTACCATCTTCTGGGTTTCTCATGCATGTTTTCGATGTAGGAAGATGCCCTTGAACCTGGAGATTTGGGACCCATGGGATGGGTACCACGCAGTATTACTTTAAAGGGTCTGCGTTTGCTCACCCAACCTCACCCAACCTCTCAGCCCCAAGAGTGTCCACCCTTATGTCTCATCCAGCTGTGGGTCTAGACATGGTCAATCCAGGTTGCAACACAGCCCCTGAACGAATTTTGTAAGAAATTCTCTCTCTTTCACTGTCTTTGTTTTACGGGTTTTTAAAAGTAATTTATTTTTATAATGGGGTTTAGCTGCTTTTCACGGCTGTGTCTATGTGGCTTTACACCCACTTGACTCACTTCCAGACAGATATCAATACATAGGTTTTAAGATTCTTACTACTCAGATATATTCTTGTGCGCTGAATAGGGGGTGTTGAGTCCAGTTCACTGAGCAAGGAGTAGGTCTTGTCTATTACATATTGGGTGTATGGAACGGTATCTGAGCGAATTTGAAACCCTTGTTTTATGCATCACCCCACCTCACCTTTCCCGTTAAGCAGCCATAGTGTGTTTTCTAAACGTGTGACTCTGTTCTCTTTTGTAATTCAGTTCAAGTGTAGCGGTTTTTTCCATTCCCTCTATAAATGATAGCTTATGATAAGTGTCTTTTTCTGTGTGACTTATTTCACTTAGAATCGTCGTACCTAAATCCACTCATCTTGCTTCTACTAGCCTTATGACATTGATTTCATGTCTGAGTGATATTCCATTGTACATAAGGACCACAACTTCTTTATCCATTTTTCTCTTTCCTGGGATATTTAAGGTGTCATGAAGTGGAGGTTCTTGTCAACAGAGCAGCCCTAAACTTTGGGGTGCCTGTGTCTTGCTGATTTTTAGTTTTCCCTATTTATACGCCCATGAGTGGACGTGCCCTATGCTCCCTAAGCTGTGTTTTTTCGATGTTTCAGGACACACCGCACACTTCTCCAGAGTGGCTGTTGGCAATTTACATCCCGCCCATCAGCGTAGCAAGGCTGCCATTTCTCCATGGCCTGTCCTGCATTTCTGGTTTTGACACTTTTTGCAGCATGGCCCTTTTGACCGATGGGAAGCGAGACTTCTTTGTAGCGCTGATTTGCCTTTCCAGGTTGCTTGGTTGGCCAAAAAGGGCGTATGCGTTTTTTCCTGAATACATTCAGGAAAAAACGCATACGCCCTTTTTGGCCAAGGGCATCACTGTCGACGTTTTGCCGCTTTTCAAGTGCTTTAAAGGCGATTCGAATCTACCTCCTGAAACCTGTTTCCTGCAATTCTGCCTTGCTTTCAAATCCTCTTCGTTGCCTTCCCTCAATATATCTGTGGATGAGAGTTATCATTTATAACTCTGCGGGTTTGTGAATTGCAGTGTCCCTGAGCTCCATTTTTCAACTCGCTTTTTTGGGAGCTGACCGCAAAAGCACGGGATTGCCTGAGGCCCTATTCTGCTTCTGGGCGGCAAGCTGAGCATGTGGTTAAATCTTCTTCCTGATGGGAAAAAAGTGTGACCTGTGCCTGTCCCAACACCTAGAGCTAGTCTCTCGTTGGTTGCCCCTCTTCCCGTTCAACCTCAGGATAAATTGCAGTCTGTACAGAACTGGAGGTTAAAGGTGCTGATTCTCCAACGAGGGAGATTGCTAATAAAGCGGCTGGAATGGCGAACACGAGCACAAGGAGATGAGAAGTGAGGTGCGTTTCAGGAACCTTTCCCGATGAGATGGTGTACCATCTTCTGGGTTTCTCACGCATGTTTTCGATGTAGGACGATGCCCTTGAACCTGGAGATTTGGGATCCATGGGATGGGTACGATGCAGTATTACTTTAAAGGGACTGCGTTTGCCCACCCAACCTCACCAAACCTCTCAGCCCCAAGAGTGTCCACCCTTATGTCTCATCTAGCTGTGGGTCTAGATATGGTCAGTCCACGTTGCATCACAGCCCCTGAACGAAATTATGTAAGAATTTCTCTGTCTTTCACTCTCTTGGTTTCATGGGTTTATAAAAGTAATTTATTTTTAAAATGGGGTTTAGCTGCTTTTCACTGCTGTGTTTATGCTGCTTTACCCCCACTTGACACACTTCCAGTGAAATATCAATACATAGGTTTTAAGATTCTTACTAGTCACATATATTCTTGTGCGGTGAATAGGGGGTGTTGAATCCAGTTCACTGAGCAAGGAGTAGGTCTTGTCTACTACATATTGGGTGTATGGAACGGTATCTGAGATAATTTGAAACACTTGATTTATGCATCACCCCAAATCACATTTCCCGTTAAGCAGCCATAGTGTGTTTTCAAAATGTGTGACTCTGTTCTGTTTTGTAATTCAGTTCAAGGGTAACGGTTTTTACATTCCCTCTATAAGTGATAGCTTATGATAAGTGTCTTTTTCTGTGTGACTTATTTCACTTAGAATCGTCATACCTAAATCCACTCATCTTGCTTCTACTAGCCTTATGACATTGATTTCATGTCTGAGTGATATTCCATTGTACATAAGGACCACAACTTCTTTATCCATTTTTCTCTTTCCTGGGATATTTAAGGTGTCATGAAGTGGAGGTTCTTGTCAACAGAGCAGCCCTAAACTTTGGGGTGCCTGTGTCTTGCTGATTTTTAGTTTTCCCTATTTATACGCCCATGAGTGGACGTGCCCTATGCTCCCTAAGCTGTGTTTTTTCGATGTTTCAGGACACACCGCACACTTCTCCAGAGTGGCTGTTGGCAATTTACATCCCGCCCATCAGCGTAGCAAGGCTGCCATTTCTCCATGGCCTGTCCTGCATTTCTGGTTTTGACACTTTTTGCAGCATGGCCCTTTTGACCGATGGGAAGCGAGACTACTTTGTAGCGCTGATTTGCCTTTCCAGGTTGCTTGGTTGGCCAAAAAGGGCGTATGCGTTTTTTCCTGAATATATTCAGGAAAAAACGCATACGCCCTTTTTGGCCAAGGGCATCACTGTCGACGTTTTGCCGCTTTTCAAGTGCTTTAAAGGCGATTCGAATCTACCTCCTGAAACCTGTTTCCTGCAATTCTGCCTTGCTTTCAAATCCTCTTCGTTGTCTTCCCTCAATATATCTGTGGATGAGAGTTATCATTTATAACTCTGCGGGTTTGTGAATTGCAGTGTCCCTGAGCTCCATTTTTCAACTCGCTTTTTTGGGAGCTGGCCGCAAAAGCACGGGATTGCCTGAGGCCCTATTCTGCTTCTGGGCGGCAGGCTGAGCATGTGGTTAAATCTTCTTCCTGATGGGAAAAAAGTGTGACCTGTGCCTGTCCCAACACCTAGAGCTAGTCTCTCGTTGGTTGCCCCTCTTCCCGTTCAACCTCAGGATAAATTGCAGTCTGTTCAGAACTGGAGGTTAAAGGTGCTGATTCTCCAACGAGGGAGATTGCTAATAAAGCGGCTGGAATGGCGAACACGAGCACAAGGAGATGAGAAGTGAGGTGCGTTTCAGGAACCTTTCCCGATGAGATGGTGTACCATCTTCTGGGTTTCTCACGCATGTTTTCGATGTAGGAAGATGCCCTTGAACCTGGAGATTTGGGATCCATGGGATGGGTACGATGCAGTATTACTTTAAAGGGACTGCGTTTGCCCACCCAACCTCACCAAACCTCTCAGCCCCAAGAGTGTCCACCCTTATGTCTCATCTAGCTGTGGGTCTAGATATGGTTAGTCCACGTTGCATCACAGCCCCTGAACGAAATTATGTAAGAATTTCTCTGTCTTTCACTCTCTTGGTTTCATGAGTTTATAAAAGTAATTTATTTTTAAAATGGGGTTTAGCTGCTTTTCACTGCTGTGTTTATGCTGCTTTACCCCCACTTGACACACTTCCAGTGAAATATCAATACATAGGTTTTAAGATTCTTACTAGTCAGATATATTCTTGTGCGGTGAATAGGGGGTGTTGAATCCAGTTCACTGAGCAAGGAGTAGGTCTTGTCTACTACATATTGGGTGTATGGAACGGTATCTGAGATAATTTGAAACACTTGATTTATGCATCACCCCAAATCACATTTCCCGTTAAGCAGCCATAGTGTGTTTTCAAAATGTGTGACTCTGTTCTGTTTTGTAATTCAGTTCAAGGGTAACGGTTTTTACATTCCCTCTATAAGTGATAGCTTATGATAAGTGTCTTCTTCTGTGTGACTTATTTCACTTAGAATCGTCATACCTAAATCCACTCATCTTGCTTCTACTAGCCTTATGACTTTGATTTCATGTCTGAGTGATATTCCATTGTACATAAGGACCACAACTTCTTTATGCATTTTTCTCTTTCCTGGGATATTTAAGGTGTGATGAATTGGAGGTTCTTGTCAACAGAGCAGCCCTAAACTTTGGGGTGCCTGTGTCTTGCTGATTTTTAGTTTTCCCAATTTATACGCCCATGAGTGGACGTGCCCTATGCTCCCTAAGCTGTGTTTTTTCGATGTTTCACGACACACCACACACTTCTCCAGAGTGGCTGTTGGCAATTTACATCCCGCCCATCAGCGTAGCAAGGCTGCAATTTCTGCATGGCCTGTCCTGAATTTCTGGTTTTGAAACTTTTTGCAGCATGGCCCTTTTGACCGATGGGAAGCGAGACTTCTTTGTAGCGCTGATTAGCCTTTCCAGGTTGCTTGGTTGGCCAAAAAGGGCGTACGCGTTTTTTCCTGAATATAATCAGGAAAAAATGCATACGCACTTTTTGGCCAAGGGCATCATTGTCGAAGTTTTGCCGCTTTTCATGTGCTTTAAGGGCGATTCGAATCTACCTCCTGAAACCTGTTTCCTGCAATTCTGCCTTGCTTTCAAATCCTCTTCGTTGCCTTCCCTCAATATATTTGTGGACGAGAGTTATCATTTATAACTCAGCGGGTTTGTGAATTGCAGTGCCCCTGAGCTCCATTTTTCAACTGTCTTTTTTGGGAGCTGGCCGCAAAAGCACTGGATTGCCTCAGGCACTATTTTGGTTCCCCTCGGCATGCTGAGCCTGTAGTTAATTCTTCTTCCTGATGGGAAAATACAGTGACCTGTGCCTGTCCCAACACCTAGATCTAGTCTCTCATTGGTTGCCCCTCTTCCCGTTCATCCTCAGGACAAATTGCAACCTGTAGGGAACAGGAGCTTAAAGGTGCTGATTCTCCAAGTAGGGAGATTGCTAGTAAAGTAGCTGGAATGGCGAACCCAAGCACAAGGAGATGAGAAATGAGGTGCGTTTTAGAAACCTTTCAAAATCACACGGTGTACCATCTTCTGGGTTTCTCATGCATGTTTTCGATGTAGGAAGATGCCCTTGAACCTGGAGATTTGGGACCCATGGGATGGGTACCACGCAGTATTACTTTAAAGGGTCTGCGTTTGCTCACCCAACCTCACCAAACCTCTCAGCCCCAAGAGTGTCCACACTTATGTCTCATCCAGCTGTGGGTCTAGATATGGTCAATCCAGGTTGCATCACAGCCCCTGAAGGAATTGTGTAAGAATTTCTCTCTCTTTCACTGTCTTTGTTTTACGGGTTTTTAAAAGTAATTTATTTTTATAATGGGGTTTAGCTGCTTTTCACGGCTGTGTTTATGCGGCTTTACACCCACTTGACTCACTTCCAGACAGATATCAATACATAGGTTTTAAGATTCTTACTACTCAGACATATTCTTGTGCGGTGAATAGGGGGTGTTGAGTCCAGTTCACTGAGCAAGGAGTAGGTCTTGTCTATTACATATTGGGTGTATGGAACGGTATCTGAGCGAATTTGAAACCCTTGTTTTATGCATCACCCCACCTCACCTTTCCCGTTAAGCAGACATAGTGTGTTTTCTAAACGTGTGACTCTGTTCTGTTTTGTAATTCAGTTCAAGTGTAGCGGTTTTTACATTCCCTCTATAAGTGATAGCTTATGATAAGTGTCTTTTTCTGTGTGACTTATTTCACTTAGAATCGTCGTACCTAAATCCACTCATCTTGCTTCTACTAGCCTTATGACTTTGATTTCATGTCTGAGTGATATTCCATTGTACATAAGGACCACAACTTCTTTATGCATTTTTCTCTTTCCTGGGATATTTAAGGTGTGATGAAGTGGAGGTTCTTGTCAACAGAGCAGCCCTAAACTTTGGGGTGCCTGTGTCTTGCTGATTTTTAGTTTTCCCAATTTATACGCCCATGAGTGGACGTGCCCTATGCTCCCTAAGCTGTGTTTTTTCGATGTTTCAGGACACACCGTACACTTCTCCAGAGTGGCTGTTGGCAATTTACATCCCGCCCATCAGCGTAGCAAGGCTGCCATTTCTCCATGGCCTGTCCTGCATTTCTGGTTTTGACACTTTTTGCAGCATGGCCCTTTTGACCGATGGGAAGCGAGACTTCTTTGTAGCGCTGATTAGCCTTTCCAGGTTGCTTGGTTGGCCAAAAAGGGCGTATGCGTTTTTTCCTGAATATAATCAGGAAAAAATGCATACGCACTTTTTGGCCAAGGGCATCATTGTCGACGTTTTGCCCCTTTTCATGTGCTTTAAGGGCGATTCGAATCTACCTCCTGAAACCTGTTTCCTGCAATTCTGCCTTGCTTTCAAATCCTCTTCGTTGCTTTCCCTCAATATATTTGTGGACGAGAGTTATCATTTATAACTCAGCGGGTTTGTGAATTGCAGTGCCCCTGAGCTCCATTTTTCAACTGTCTTTTTTGGGTGCTGGCTGCAAAAGCACTGGATTGCCTCAGGCACTATTCTGGTTCCCGGCGGCAGGATTAGCCTGTGGTTAATTCTTCTTCCTGATGGGAAAATACAGTGACCTGTGCCTGTCCCAACACCTAGATCTAGTCTCTCATTGGTTGCCCCTCTTCCCGTTCATCCTCAGGACAAATTGCAACCTGTAGGGAACAGGAGCTTAAAGGTGCTGATTCTCCAAGTAGGGAGATTGCTAGTAAAGTAGCTGGAAAGGTGAACCCGAGCACAAGGAGATGAGACATGAGGTGCGATTTAGAAACCTTTCAAAATCACACGGTGTACCATCTTCTGGGTTTCTCATGCATGTTTTCGATGTAGGAAGATGCCCTTGAACCTGGAGATTTGGGACCCATGGGATGGGTACCACGCAGTATTACTTTAAAGGGTCTGCGTTTGCTCACCCAACCTCACCCAACCTCTCAGCCCCAAGAGTGTCCACCCTTATGTCTCATCCAGCTGTGGGTCTAGACATGGTCAATCCAGGTTGCAACACAGCCCCTGAACGAATTTTGTAAGAATTTCTCTCTCTTTCACTGTCTTTGTTTTACGGGTTTTTAAAAGTAATTTATTTTTATAATGGGGTTTAGCTGCTTTTCACGGCTGTGTTTATGTGGCTTTACACCCACTTGACTCACTTCCAGACAGATATCAATACATAGGTTTTAAGATTCTTACTACTCAGATATATTCTTGTGCGCTGAATAGGGGGTGTTGAGTCCAGTTCACTGAGCAAGGAGTAGGTCTTGTCTATTACATATTGGGTGTATGGAACGGTATCTGAGCGAATTTGAAACCCTTGTTTTATGCATCACCCCACCTCACCTTTCCCGTTAAGCAGCCATAGTGTGTTTTCTAAACGTGTGACTCTGTTCTCTTTTGTAATTCAGTTCAAGTGTAGCGGTTTTTTCCATTCCCTCTATAAATGATAGCTTATGATAAGTGTCTTTTTCTGTGTGACTTATTTCACTTAGAATCGTCGTACCTAAATCCACTCATCTTGCTTCTACTAGCCTTATGACATTGATTTCATGTCTGAGTGATATTCCATTGTACATAAGGACCACAACTTCTTTATCCATTTTTCTCTTTCCTGGGATATTTAAGGTGTCATGAAGTGGAGGTTCTTGTCAACAGAGCAGCCCTAAACTTTGGGGTGCCTGTGTCTTGCTGATTTTTAGTTTTCCCTATTTATACGCCCATGAGTGGACGTGCCCTATGCTCCCTAAGCTGTGTTTTTTCGATGTTTCAGGACACACCGCACACTTCTCCAGAGTGGCTGTTGGCAATTTACATCCCGCCCATCAGCGTAGCAAGGCTGCCATTTCTCCATGGCCTGTCCTGCATTTCTGGTTTTGACACTTTTTGCAGCATGGCCCTTTTGACCGATGGGAAGCGAGACTTCTTTGTAGCGCTGATTTGCCTTTCCAGGTTGCTTGGTTGGCCAAAAAGGGCGTATGCGTTTTTTCCTGAATACATTCAGGAAAAAACGCATACGCCCTTTTTGGCCAAGGGCATCACTGTCGACGTTTTGCCGCTTTTCAAGTGCTTTAAAGGCGATTCGAATCTACCTCCTGAAACCTGTTTCCTGCAATTCTGCCTTGCTTTCAAATCCTCTTCGTTGCCTTCCCTCAATATATCTGTGGATGAGAGTTATCATTTATAACTCTGCGGGTTTGTGAATTGCAGTGTCCCTGAGCTCCATTTTTCAACTCGCTTTTTTGGGAGCTGGCCGCAAAAGCACGGGATTGCCTGAGGCCCTATTCTGCTTCTGGGCGGCAGGCTGAGCATGTGGTTAAATCTTCTTCCTGATGGGAAAAAAGTGTGACCTGTGCCTGTCCCAACACCTAGAGCTAGTCTCTCGTTGGTTGCCCCTCTTCCCGTTCAACCTCAGGATAAATTGCAGTCTGTACAGAACTGGAGGTTAAAGGTGCTGATTCTCCAACGAGGGAGATTGCTAATAAAGCGGCTGGAATGGCGAACACGAGCACAAGGAGATGAGAAGTGAGGTGCGTTTCAGGAACCTTTCCCGATGAGATGGTGTACCATCTTCTGGGTTTCTCACGCATGTTTTCGATGTAGGAAGATGCCCTTGAACCTGGAGATTTGGGATCCATGGGATGGGTACGATGCAGTATTACTTTAAAGGGACTGCGTTTGCCCACCCAACCTCACCAAACCTCTCAGCCCCAAGAGTGTCCACCCTTATGTCTCATCTAGCTGTGGGTCTAGATATGGTCAGTCCACGTTGCATCACAGCCCCTGAACGAAATTATGTAAGAATTTCTCTGTCTTTCACTCTCTTGGTTTCATGGGTTTATAAAAGTAATTTATTTTTAAAATGGGGTTTAGCTGCTTTTCACTGCTGTGTTTATGCTGCTTTACCCCCACTTGACACACTTCCAGTGAAATATCAATACATAGGTTTTAAGATTCTTACTAGTCAGATATATTCTTGTGCGGTGAATAGGGGGTGTTGAATCCAGTTCACTGAGCAAGGAGTAGGTCTTGTCTACTACATATTGGGTGTATGGAACGGTATCTGAGATAATTTGAAACACTTGATTTATGCATCACCCCAAATCACATTTCCCGTTAAGCAGCCATAGTGTGTTTTCAAAATGTGTGACTCTGTTCTGTTTTGTAATTCAGTTCAAGGGTAACGGTTTTTACATTCCCTCAATAAGTGATAGCTTATGATAAGTGTCTTTTTCTGTGTGACTTATTTCACTTAGAATCGTCATACCTAAATCCACTCATCTTGCTTCTACTAGCCTTATGACTTTGATTTCATGTCTGAGTGATATTCCATTGTACATAAGGACCACAACTTCTTTATGCATTTTTCTCTTTCCTGGGATATTTAAGGTGTGATGAATTGGAGGTTCTTGTCAACAGAGCAGCCCTAAACTTTGGGGTGCCTGTGTCTTGCTGATTTTTAGTTTTCCCAATTTATACGCCCATGAGTGGACGTGCCCTATGCTCCCTAAGCTGTGTTTTTTCGATGTTTCACGACACACCACACACTTCTCCAGAGTGGCTGTTGGCAATTTACATCCCGCCCATCAGCGTAGCAAGGCTGCAATTTCTGCATGGCCTGTCCTGAATTTCTGGTTTTGAAACTTTTTGCAGCATGGCCCTTTTGACCGATGGGAAGCGAGACTTCTTTGTAGCGCTGATTAGCCTTTCCAGGTTGCTTGGTTGGCCAAAAAGGGCGTACGCGTTTTTTCCTGAATATAATCAGGAAAAAATGCATACGCACTTTTTGGCCAAGGGCATCATTGTCGAAGTTTTGCCGCTTTTCATGTGCTTTAAGGGCGATTCGAATCTACCTCCTGAAACCTGTTTCCTGCAATTCTGCCTTGCTTTCAAATCCTCTTCGTTGCCTTCCCTCAATATATTTGTGGACGAGAGTTATCATTTATAACTCAGCGGGTTTGTGAATTTCAGTGCCCCTGAGCTCCATTTTTCAACTGTCTTTTTTGGGAGCTGGCCGCAAAAGCACTGGATTGCCTCAGGCACTATTTTGGTTCCCCTCGGCATGCTGAGCCTGTAGTTAATTCTTCTTCCTGATGGGAAAATACAGTGACCTGTGCCTGTCCCAACACCTAGATCTAGTCTCTCATTGGTTGCCCCTCTTCCCGTTCATCCTCAGGACAAATTGCAACCTGTAGGGAACAGGAGCTTAAAGGTGCTGATTCTCCAAGTAGGGAGATTGCTAGTAAAGTAGCTGGAATGGCGAACCCAAGCACAAGGAGATGAGAAATGAGGTGCGTTTTAGAAACCTTTCAAAATCACACGGTGTACCATCTTCTGGGTTTCTCATGCATGTTTTCGATGTAGGAAGATGCCCTTGAACCTGGAGATTTGGGACCCATGGGATGGGTACCACGCAGTATTACTTTAAAGGGTCTGCGTTTGCTCACCCAACCTCACCAAACCTCTCAGCCCCAAGAGTGTCCACACTTATGTCTCATCCAGCTGTGGGTCTAGATATGGTCAATCCAGGTTGCATCACAGCCCCTGAAGGAATTGTGTAATAATTTCTCTCTCTTTCACTGTCTTTGTTTTACGGGTTTTTAAAAGTAATTTATTTTTATAATGGGGTTTAGCTGCTTTTCACGGCTGTGTTTATGCGGCTTTACACCCACTTGACTCACTTCCAGACAGATATCAATACATAGGTTTTAAGATTCTTACTACTCAGACATATTCTTGTGCGGTGAATAGGGGGTGTTGAGTCCAGTTCACTGAGCAAGGAGTAGGTCTTGTCTATTACATATTGGGTGTATGGAACGGTATCTGAGCGAATTTGAAACCCTTGTTTTATGCATCACCCCACCTCACCTTTCCCGTTAAGCAGACATAGTGTGTTTTCTAAACGTGTGACTCTGTTCTGTTTTGTAATTCAGTTCAAGTGTAGCGGTTTTTACATTCCCTCTATAAGTGATAGCTTATGATAAGTGTCTTTTTCTGTGTGACTTATTTCACTTAGAATTGTCGTACCTAAATCCAATCATCTTGCTTCTACTAGCCTTATGACTTTGATTTCATGTCTGAGTGATATTCCATTGTACATAAGGACCACAACTTCTTTATGCATTTTTCTCTTTCCTGGGATATTTAAGGTGTGATGAAGTGGAGGTTCTTGTCAACAGAGCAGCCCTAAACTTTGGGGTGCCTGTGTCTTGCTGATTTTTAGTTTTCCCAATTTATACGCCCATGAGTGGACGTGCCCTATGCTCCCTAAGCTGTGTTTTTTTGATGTTTCAGGACACACCGTACACTTCTCCAGAGTGGCTGTTGGCAATTTACATCCCGCCCATCAGCGTAGCAAGGCTGCCATTTCTCCATGGCCTGTCCTGCATTTCTGGTTTTGACACTTTTTGCAGCATGGCCCTTTTGACCGATGGGAAGCGAGACTTCTTTGTAGCGCTGATTAGCCTTTCCAGGTTGCTTGGTTGGCCAAAAAGGGCGTATGCGTTTTTTCCTGAATATAATCAGGAAAAAATGCATACGCACTTTTTGGCCAAGGGCATCATTGTCGACGTTTTGCCGCTTTTCATGTGCTTTAAGGGCGATTCGAATCTACCTCCTGAAACCTGTTTCCTGCAATTCTGCCTTGCTTTCAAATCCTCTTCGTTGCCTTCCCTCAATATGTTTGTGGACGAGAGTTATCATTTATAACTCAGCGGGTTTGTGAATTGCAGTGCCCCTGAGCTCCATTTTTCAACTGTCTTTTTTGGGTGCTGGCTGCAAAAGCACTGGATTGCCTCAGGCACTATTCTGGTTCCCGGCGGCAGGATTAGCCTGTGGTTAATTCTTCTTCCTGATGGGAAAATACAGTGACCTGTGCCTGTCCCAACACCTAGATCTAGTCTCTCATTGGTTGCCCCTCTTCCCGTTCATCCTCAGGACAAATTGCAACCTGTAGGGAACAGGAGCTTAAAGGTGCTGATTCTCCAAGTAGGGAGATTGCTAGTAAAGTAGCTGGAAAGGTGAACCCGAGCACAAGGAGATGAGACATGAGGTGCGATTTAGAAACCTTTCAAAATCACACGGTGTACCATCTTCTGGGTTTCTCATGCATGTTTTCGATGTAGGAAGATGCCCTTGAACCTGGAGATTTGGGACCCATGGGATGGGTACCACGCAGTATTACTTTAAAGGGTCTGCGTTTGCTCACCCAACCTCACCCAACCTCTCAGCCCCAAGAGTGTCCACCCTTATGTCTCATCCAGCTGTGGGTCTAGACATGGTCAATCCAGGTTGCAACACAGCCCCTGAACGAATTTTGTAAGAATTTCTCTCTCTTTCACTGTCTTTGTTTTACGGGTTTTTAAAAGTAATTTATTTTTATAATGGGGTTTAGCTGCTTTTCACGGCTGTGTTTATGCGGCTTTACACCCACTTGACTCACTTCCAGACAGATATCAATACATAGGTTTTAAGATTCTTACTACTCAGATATATTCTTGTGCGCTGAATAGGGGGTGTTGAGTCCAGTTCACTGAGCAAGGAGTAGGTCTTGTCTATTACATATTGGGTGTATGGAACGGTATCTGAGCGAATTTGAAACCCTTGTTTTATGCATCACCCCACCTCACCTTTCCCGTTAAGCAGCCATAGTGTGTTTTCTAAACGTGTGACTCTGTTCTCTTTTGTAATTCAGTTCAAGTGTAGCAGTTTTTTCCATTCCCTCTATAAATGATAGCTTATGATAAGTGTCTTTTTCTGTGTGACTTATTTCACTTAGAATCGTCGTACCTAAATCCACTCATCTTGCTTCTACTAGCCTTATGACATTGATTTCATGTCTGACTGATATTCCATTGTACATAAGGACCACAACTTCTTTATCCATTTTTCTCTTTCCTGGGATATTTAAGGTGTCATGAAGTGGAGGTTCTTGTCAACAGAGCAGCCCTAAACTTTGGGGTGCCTGTGTCTTGCTGATTTTTAGTTTTCCCTATTTATACGCCCATGAGTGGACGTGCCCTATGCTCCCTAAGCTGTGTTTTTTCGATGTTTCAGGACACACCGCACACTTCTCCAGAGTGGCTGTTGGCAATTTACATCCCGCCCATCAGCGTAGCAAGGCTGCCATTTCTCCATGGCCTGTCCTGCATTTCTGGTTTTGACACTTTTTGCAGCATGGCCCTTTTGACCGATGGGAAGCGAGACTTCTTTGTAGCGCTGATTAGCCTTTCCAGGTTGCTTGGTTGGCCAAAAAGGGCGTATGCGTTTTTTCCTGAATATAATCAGGAAAAAATGCATACGCACTTTTTGGCCAAGGGCATCATTGTCGACGTTTTGCCGCTTTTCATGTGCTTTAAGGGCGATTCGAATCTACCTCCTGAAACCTGTTTCCTGCAATTCTGCCTTGCATTCAAATCCTCTTCGTTGCCTTCCCTCAATATATTTGTGGACGAGAGTTATCATTTATAACTCAGCGGGTTTGTGAATTGCAGTGCCCCTGAGCTCCATTTTTCAACTGTCTTTTTTGGGAGCTGGCCGCAAAAGCACTGGATTGCCTCAGGCACTATTTTGGTTCCCCTCGGCATGCTGAGCCTGTAGTTAATTCTTCTTCCTGATGGGAAAATACAGTGACCTGTGCCTGTCCCAACACCTATATCTAGTCTCTTATTGGTTGCCCCTCTTCCCGTTCATCCTCAGGACAAATTGCAACCTGTAGGGAACAGGAGCTTAAAGGTGCTGATTCTCCAAGTAGGGAGATTGCTAGTAAAGTAGCTGGAATGGCGAACCCAAGCACAAGGAGATGAGAAATGAGGTGCGTTTTAGAAACCTTTCAAAATCACACGGTGTACCATCTTCTGGGTTTCTCATGCATGTTTTCAATGTAGGAAGATGCCCTTGAACCTGGAGATTTGGGACCCATGGGATGGGTACCACGCAGTATTACTTTAAAGGGTCTGCGTTTGCTCACCCAACCTCACCCAACCTCTCAGCCCCAAGAGTGTCCACCCTTATGTCTCATCCAGCTGTGGGTCTAGATATGGTCAATCCAGGTTGCATCACAGCCCCTGAAGGAATTTTGTAAGAATTTCTCTCTCTTTCACTGTCTTTGTTTTACGGGTTTTTAAAAGTAATTTATTTTTATAATGGGGTTTAGCTGCTTTTCACGGCTGTGTTTATGCGGCCTTACACCCACTTGACTCACTTCCAGACAGATATCAATACATAGGTTTTAAGATTCTTACTAGTCACATATATTCTTGTGCGGTGAATAGGGGGTGTTGAGTCCAGTTCACTGAGCAAGGAGTAGGTCTTGTCTATTACATATTGGGTGTATGGAACGGTATCTGAGCGAATTTGAAACCCTTGTTTTATGCATCACCCCACCTCACCTTTCCCGTTAAGCAGCCATAGTGTGTTTTCTAAACGTTTGACTCTGTTCTGTTTTGTAATTCAGTTCAAGTGTAGCGGTTTTTACATTCCCTCTATAAGTGATAGCTTATGATAAGTGTCTTTTTCTGTGTGACTTATTTCACTTAGAATCGTCGTACCTAAATCCACTCATCTTGCTTCTACTAGCCTTATGACTTTGATTTCATGTCTGAGTGATATTCCATTGTATATAAGGACCACAACTTCTTTATGCATTTTTCTCTTTCCTGGGATATTTAAGGTGTGATGAAGTGGAGGTTCTTGTCAACAGAGCAGCCCTAAACTTTGGGGTGCCTGTGTCTTGCTGATTTTTAGTTTTCCCAATTTATACGCCCATGAGTGGACGT
Organism: Eschrichtius robustus; assembly: GCF_028021215.1. Classification (NCBI taxonomy): domain Eukaryota; kingdom Metazoa; phylum Chordata; class Mammalia; order Artiodactyla; family Eschrichtiidae; genus Eschrichtius; species Eschrichtius robustus. The sequence goes on from NW_027175226.1 coordinate 463,721, forward strand.
GCCCTATGCTCCCTAAGCTGTGTTTTTTCGATGTTTCAGGACACACCGCACACTTCTCGAGAGTGGCTGTTGGCAATTTACATCCCGCCCATCAGCGTAGCAAGGCTGCCATTTCTCCATGGCCTGTCCTGCATTTCTGGTTTTGACACTTTTTGCAGCATGGCCCTTTTGACCGATGGGAAGCGAGACTTCTTTGTAGCGCTGATTAGCCTTTCCAGGTTGCTTGGTTGGCCAAAAAGGGCGTATGCGTTTTTTCCTGAATATAATCAGGAAAAAACGCATACGCCCTTTTTGGCCAAGGGCATCATTGTCGACGTTTTGCCGCTTTTCATGTGCTTTAAGGGCGATTCGAATCTACCTCCTGAAACCTGTTTCCTGCAATTCTGCCTTGCTTTCAAATCCTCTTCGTTGCCTTCCCTCAATATATTTGTGGACGAGAGTTATCATTTATAACTCAGCGGGTTTGTGAATTGCAGTGCCCCTGAGCTCCATTTTTCAACTGTCTTTTTTGGGAGCTGGCCGCAAAAGCACTGGATTGCCTCAGGCACTATTCTGGTTCCCGGCGGCAGGATTAGCCTGTGGTTAATTCTTCTTCCTGATGGGAAAATAGAGTGACCTGTGCCTGTCCCAACACCTAGATCTAGTCTCTCATTGGTTGCCCCTCTTCCCGTTCATCCTCAGGACAAATTGCAACCTGTAGGGAACAGGAGCTTAAAGGTGCTGATTCTCCAAGTAGGGAGATTGCTAGTAAAGTAGCTGGAAAGGTGAACCCGAGCACAAGGAGATGAGACATGAGGTGCGATTTAGAAACCTTTCAAAATCACACGGTGTACCATCTTCTGGGTTTCTCATGCATGTTTTCGATGTAGGAAGATGCCCTTGAACCTGGAGATTTGGGACCCATGGGATGGGTACCACGCAGTATTACTTTAAAGGGTCTGCGTTTGCTCACCCAACCTCACCCAACCTCTCAGCCCCAAGCGTGTCCACCCTTATGTCTCATCCAGCTGTGGGTCTAGACATGGTCAATCCAGGTTGCAACACAGCCCCTGAACGAATTTTGTAAGAATTTCTCTCTCTTTCACTGTCTTTGTTTTACGGGTTTTTAAAAGTAATTTATTTTTATAATGGGGTTTAGCTGCTTTTCACGGCTGTGTTTATGCGGCTTTACACCCACTTGACTCACTTCCAGACAGATATCAATACATAGGTTTTAAGATTCTTACTACTCAGATATATTCTTGTGCGCTGAATAGGGGGTGTTGAGTCCAGTTCACTGAGCAAGGAGTAGGTCTTGTCTATTACATATTGGGTGTATGGAACGGTATCTGAGCGAATTTGAAACCCTTGTTTTATGCATCACCCCACCTCACCTTTCCCGTTAAGCAGCCATAGTGTGTTTTCTAAACGTGTGACTCTGTTCTCTTTTGTAATTCAGTTCAAGTGTAGCGGTTTTTTCCATTCCCTCTATAAATGATAGCTTATGATAAGTGTCTTTTTCTGTGTGACTTATTTCACTTAGAATCGTCGTACCTAAATCCACTCATCTTGCTTCTACTAGCCTTATGACATTGATTTCATGTCTGAGTGATATTCCATTGTACATAAGGACCACAACTTCTTTATCCATTTTTCTCTTTCCGGGGATATTTAAGGTGTCATGAAGTGGAGGTTCTTGTCAACAGAGCAGCCCTAAACTTTGGGGTGCCTGTGTCTTGCTGATTTTTAGTTTTCCCTATTTATACGCCCATGAGTGGACGTGCCCTATGCTCCCTAAGCTGTGTTTTTTCGATGTTTCAGGACACACCGCACACTTCTCCAGAGTGGCTGTTGGCAATTTACATCCCGCCCATCAGCGTAGCAAGGCTGCCATTTCTCCATGACCTGTCCTGCATTTCTGGTTTTGACACTTTTTGCAGCATGGCCCTTTTGACCGATGGGAAGCGAGACTTCTTTGTAGCGCTGATTTGCCTTTCCAGGTTGCTTGGTTGGCCAAAAAGGGCGTATGCGTTTTTTCCTGAATACATTCAGGAAAAAACGCATACGCCCTTTTTGGCCAAGGGCATCACTGTCGACGTTTTGCCGCTTTTCATGTGCTTTAAAGGCGATTCGAATCTACCTCCTGAAACCTGTTTCCTGCAATTCTGCCTTGCTTTCAAATCCTCTTCGTTGCCTTCCCTCAATATATCTGTGGATGAGAGTTATCATTTATAACTCTGCGGGTTTGTGAATTGCAGTGTCCCTGAGCTCCATTTTTCAACTCGCTTTTTTGGGAGCTGGCCGCAAAAGCGCGGGTTTGCCTGAGGCCCTATTCTGCTTCTGGGCGGCAGGCTGAGCCTGTGGTTAAATCTTCTTCCTGATGGGAAAAAAGTGTGACCTGTGCCTGTCCCAACACCTAGAGCTAGTCTCTCGTTGGTTGCCCCTCTTCCCGTTCAACCTCAGGATAAATTGCAGTCTGTACAGAACTGGAGGTTAAAGGTGCTGATTCTCCAACGAGGGAGATTGCTAATAAAGCGGCTGGAATGGCGAACACGAGCACAAGGAGATGAGAAGTGAGGTGCGTTTCAGGAACCTTTCCCGATGAGATGGTGTACCATCTTCTGGGTTTCTCACGCATGTTTTCGATGTAGGAAGATGCCCTTGAACCTGGAGATTTGGGATCCATGGGATGGGTACGATGCAGTATTACTTTAAAGGGACTGCGTTTGCCCACCCAACCTCACCAAACCTCTCAGCCCCAAGAGTGTCCACCCTTATGTCTCATCTAGCTGTGGGTCTAGATATGGTCAGTCCACGTTGCATCACAGCCCCTGAACGAAATTATGTAAGAATTTCTCTGTCTTTCACTCTCTTGGTTTCATGGGTTTATAAAAGTAATTTATTTTTAAAATGGGGTTTAGCTGCTTTTCACTGCTGTGTTTATGCTGCTTTACCCCCACTTGACACACTTCCAGTGAAATATCAATACATAGGTTTTAAGATTCTTACTAGTCAGATATATTCTTGTGCGGTGAATAGGGGGTGTTGAATCCAGTTCACTGAGCAAGGAGTAGGTCTTGTCTACTACATATTGGGTGTATGGAACGGTATCTGAGATAATTTGAAACCCTTGATTTATGCATCACCCCAAATCACATTTCCCGTTAAGCAGCCATAGTGTGTTTTCAAAATGTGTGACTCTGTTCTGTTTTGTAATTCAGTTCAAGGGTAACGGTTTTTACATTCCCTCTATAAGTGATAGCTTATGATAAGTGTCTTTTTCTGTGTGACTTATTTCACTTAGAATCGTCATACCTAAATCCACTCATCTTGCTTCTACTAGCCTTATGACTTTGATTTCATGTCTGAGTGATATTCCATTGTACATAAGGACCACAATTTCTTTATGCATTTTTCTCTTTCCTGGGATATTTAAGGTGTGATGAAGTGGAGGTTCTTGTCAACAGAGCAGCCCTAAACTTTGGGGTGCCTGTGTCTTGCTGATTTTTAGTTTTCCCAATTTATACGCCCATGAGTGGACGTGCCCTATGCTCCCTAAGCTGTGTTTTTTCGATGTTTCAGGACACACCGCACACTTCTCGAGAGTGGCTGTTGGCAATTTACATCCCGCCCATCAGCGTAGCAAGGCTGCCATTTCTCCATGGCCTGTCCTGCATTTCTGGTTTTGACACTTTTTGCAGCATGGCCCTTTTGACCGATGGGAAGCGAGACTTCTTTGTAGCGCTGATTAGCCTTTCCAGGTTGCTTGGTTGGCCAAAAAGGGCGTATGCGTTTTTTCCTGAATATAATCAGGAAAAAACGCATACGCCCTTTTTGGCCAAGGGCATCATTGTCGACGTTTTGCCGCTTTTCATGTGCTTTAAGGGCGATTCGAATCTACCTCCTGAAACCTGTTTCCTGCAATTCTGCCTTGCTTTCAAATCCTCTTCGTTGCCTTCCCTCAATATATTTGTGGACGAGAGTTATCATTTATAACTCAGCGGGTTTGTGAATTGCAGTGCCCCTGAGCTCCATTTTTCAACTGTCTTTTTTGGGAGCTGGCCGCAAAAGCACTGGATTGCCTCAGGCACTATTCTGGTTCCCGGCGGCAGGATTAGCCTGTGGTTAATTCTTCTTCCTGATGGGAAAATACAGTGACCTGTGCCTGTCCCAAAACCTAGATCTAGTCTCTCATTGGTTGCCCCTCTTCCCGTTCATCCTCAGGACAAATTGCAAACTGTAGGGAACAGGAGCTTAAAGGTGCTGATTCTCCAAGTAGGGAGATTGCTAGTAAAGTAGCTGGAAAGGTGAACCCGAGCACAAGGAGATGAGACATGAGGTGCGATTTAGAAACCTTTCAAAATCACACGGTGTACCATCTTCTGGGTTTCTCATGCATGTTTTCGATGTAGGAAGATGCCCTTGAACCTGGAGATTTGGGACCCATGGGATGGGTACCACGCAGTATTACTTTAAAGGGTCTGCGTTTGCTCACCCAACCTCACCCAACCTCTCAGCCCCAAGCGTGTCCACCCTTATGTCTCATCCAGCTGTGGGTCTAGACATGGTCAATCCAGGTTGCAACACAGCCCCTGAACGAATTTTGTAAGAATTTCTCTCTCTTTCACTGTCTTTGTTTTACGGGTTTTTAAAAGTAATTTATTTTTATAATGGGGTTTAGCTGCTTTTCACGGCTGTGTTTATGCGTCTTTACAACCACTTGACTCACTTCCAGACAGATATCAATACATAGGTTTTAAGATTCTTACTACTCAGATATATTCTTGTGCGCTGAATAGGGGGTGTTGAGTCCAGTTCACTGAGCAAGGAGTAGGTCTTGTCTATTACATATTGGGTGTATGGAACGGTATCTGAGCGAATTTGAAACCCTTGTTTTATGCATCACCCCACCTCACCTTTCCCGTTAAGCAGCCATAGTGTGTTTTCTAAACGTGTGACTCTGTTCTCTTTTGTAATTCTGTTCAAGTGTAGCGGTTTTTTCCATTCCCTCTATAAATGATAGCTTATGATAAGTGTCTTTTTCTGTGTGACTTATTTCACTTAGAATCGTCGTACCTAAATCCACTCATCTTGCTTCTACTAGCCTTATGACATTGATTTCATGTCTGAGTGATATTCCATTGTACATAAGGACCACAACTTCTTTATCCATTTTTCTCTTTCCTGGGATATTTAAGGTGTCATGAAGTGGAGGTTCTTGTCAACAGAGCAGCCCTAAACTTTGGGGTGCCTGTGTCTTGCTGATTTTTAGTTTTCCCTATTTATACGCCCATGAGTGGACGTGCCCTATGCTCCCTAAGCTGTGTTTTTTCGATGTTTCAGGACACACCGCACACTTCTCCAGAGTGGCTGTTGGCAATTTACATCCCGCCCATCAGCGTAGCAAGGCTGCCATTTCTCCATGGCCTGTCCTGCATTTCTGGTTTTGACACTTTTTGTAGCATGGCCCTTTTGACCGATGGGAAGCGAGACTTCTTTGTAGCGCTGATTTGCCTTTCCAGGTTGCTTGGTTGGCCAAAAAGGGCGTATGCGTTTTTTCCTGAATACATTCAGGAAAAAACGCATACGCCCTTTTTGGCCAAGGGCATCACTGTCGACGTTTTGCCGCTTTTCAAGTGCTTTAAAGGCGATTCGAATCTACCTCCTGAAACCTGTTTCCTGCAATTCTGCCTTGCTTTCAAATCCTCTTCGTTGCCTTCCCTCAATATATCTGTGGATGAGAGTTATCATTTATAACTCTGCGGGTTTGTGAATTGCAGTGTCCCTGAGCTCCATTTTTCAACTCGCTTTTTTGGGAGCTGGCCGCAAAAGCGCGGGATTGCCTGAGGCCCTATTCTGCTTCTGGGCGGCAGGCTGAGCCTGTGGTTAAATCTTCTTCCTGATGGGAAAAAAGTGTGACCTGTGCCTGTCCCAACACCTAGAGCTAGTCTCTCGTTGGTTGCCCCTCTTCCCGTTCAACCTCAGGATAAATTGCAGTCTGTACAGAACTGGAGGTTAAAGGTGCTGATTCTCCAACGAGGGAGATTGCTAATAAAGCGGCTGGAATGGCGAACACGAGCACAAGGAGATGAGAAGTGAGGTGCGTTTCAGGAACCTTTCCCGATGAGATGGTGTACCATCTTCTGGGTTTCTCACGCATGTTTTCGATGTAGGAAGATGCCCTTGAACCTGGAGATTTGGGATCCATGGGATGGGTACGATGCAGTATTACTTTAAAGGGACTGCGTTTGCCCACCCAACCTCACCAAACCTCTCAGCCCCAAGAGTGTCCACCCTTATGTCTCATCTAGCTGTGGGTCTAGATATGGTCAGTCCACGTTGCATCACAGCCCCTGAACGAAATTATGTAAGAATTTCTCTGTCTTTCACTCTCTTGGTTTCATGGGTTTATAAAAGTAATTTATTTTTAAAATGGGGTTTAGCTGCTTTTCACTGCTGTGTTTATGCTGCTTTACCCCCACTTGACACACTTCCAGTGAAATATCAATACATAGGTTTTAAGATTCTTACTAGTCAGATATATTCTTGTGCGGTGAATAGGGGGTGTTGAATCCAGTTCACTGAGCAAGGAGTAGGTCTTGTCTACTACATATTGGGTGTATGGAACGGTATCTGAGATAATTTGAAACACTTGATTTATGCATCACCCCAAATCACATTTCCCGTTAAGCAGCCATAGTGTGTTTTCAAAATGTGTGACACTGTTCTGCTTTGTAATTCAGTTCAAGGGTAACGGTTTTTACATTCCCTCTATAAGTGATAGCTTATGATAAGTGTCTTTTTCTGTGTGACTTATTTCACTTAGAATCGTCATACCTAAATCCACTCATCTTGCTTCTACTAGCCTTATGACTTTGATTTCATGTCTGAGTGATATTCCATTGTACATAAGGACCACAACTTCTTTATGCATTTTTCTCTTTCCTGGGATATTTAAGGTGTGATGAAGTGGAGGTTCTTGTCAACAGAGCAGCCCTAAACTTTGGGGTGCCTGTGTCTTGCTGATTTTTAGTTTTCCCAATTTATACGCCCATGAGTGGACGTGCCCTATGCTCCCTAAGCTGTGTTTTTTCGATGTTTCAGTACACACCGTACACTTCTCCAGAGTGGCTGTTGGCAATTTACATCCCGCCCATCAGCGTAGCAAGGCTGCCATTTCTCCATGGCCTGTCCTGCATTTCTGGTTTTGACACTTTTTGCAGCATGGCCCTTTTGACCGATGGGAAGCGAGACTTCTTTGTAGCGCTGATTAGCCTTTCCAGGTTGCTTGGTTGGCCAAAAAGGGCGTATGCGTTTTTTCCTGAATATAATCAGGAAAAAACGCATACGCACTTTTTGGCCAAGGGCATCATTGTCGACGTTTTGCCGCTTTTCATGTGCTTTAAGGGCGATTCGAATCTACCTCCTGAAACCTGTTTCCTGCAATTCTGCCTTGTTTTCAAATCCTCTTCGTTGCCTTCCCTCAATATGTTTGTGGACGAGAGTTAACATTTATAACTCAGCGGGTTTGTGAATTGCAGTGCCCGTGAGCTCCATTTTTCAACTGTCTTTTTTGGGTGCTGGCTGCAAAAGCACTGGATTGCCTCAGGCACTATTCTGGTTCCCGGCGGCAGGATTAGCCTGTGGTTAATTCTTCTTCCTGATGGGAAAAGAGAGTGACCTGTGCCTGTCCCAACACCTAGATCTAGTCTCTCATTGGTTGCCCCTCTTCCCGTTCATCCTCAGGACAAATTGCAACCTGTAGGGAACAGGAGCTTAAAGGTGCTGATTCTCCAAGTAGGGAGATTGCTAGTAAAGTAGCTGGAAAGGTGAACCCGAGCACAAGGAGATGAGACATGAGGTGCGATTTAGAAACCTTTCAAAATCACACGGTGTACCATCTTCTGGTTTTCTCATGCATGTTTTCGATGTAGGAAGATGCCCTTGAACCTGGAGATTTGGGACCCATGGGATGGGTACCACGCAGTATTACTTTAAAGGGTCTGCGTTTGCTCACCCAACCTCACCCAAACTCTCAGCCCCAAGAGTGTCCACCCTTATGTCTCATCCAGCTGTGGGTCTAGACATGGTCAATCCAGGTTGCAACACAGCCCCTGAACGAATTTTGTAAGAATTTCTCTCTCTTTCACTGTCTTTGTTTTACGGGTTTTTAAAAGTAATTTATTTTTTATAATGGGGTTTAGCTGCTTTTCACGGCTGTGTTTATGCGGCTTTACACCCACTTGACTCACTTCCAGACAGATATCAATACATAGGTTTTAAGATTCTTACTACTCAGATATATTCTTGTGCGCTGAATAGGGGGTGTTGAGTCCAGTTCACTGAGCAAGGAGTAGGTCTTGTCTATTACATATTGGGTGTATGGAACGGTATCTGAGCGAATTTGAAACCCTTGTTTTATGCATCACCCCACCTCACCTTTCCCGTTAAGCAGCCATAGTGTGTTTTCTAAACGTGTGACTCTGTTCTCTTTTGTAATTCAGTTCAAGTGTAGCAGTTTTTTCCATTCCCTCTATAAATGATAGCTTATGATAAGTGTCTTTTTCTGTGTGACTTATTTCACTTAGAATCGTCGTACCTAAATCCACTCATCTTGCTTCTACTAGCCTTATGACATTGATTTCATGTCTGAGTGATATTCCATTGTACATAAGGACCACAACTTCTTTATCCATTTTTCTCTTTCCTGGGATATTTAAGGTGTCATGAAGTGGAGGTTCTTGTCAACAGAGCAGCCCTAAACTTTGGGGTGCCTGTGTCTTGCTGATTTTTAGTTTTCCCTATTTATACGCCCATGAGTGGACGTGCCCTATGCTCCCTAAGCTGTGTTTTTTCGATGTTTCAGGACACACCGCACACTTCTCCAGAGTGGCTGTTGGCAATTTACATCCCGCCCATCAGCGTAGCAAGGCTGCCATTTCTCCATGGCCTGTCCTGCATTTCTGGTTTTGACACTTTTTGCAGCATGGCCCTTTTGACCGATGGGAAGCGAGACTTCTTTGTAGCGCTGATTTGCCTTTCCAGGTTGCTTGGTTGGCCAAAAAGGGCGTATGCGTTTTTTCCTGAATACATTCAGGAAAAAACACATACGCCCTTTTTGGCCAAGGGCATCACTGTCGACGTTTTGCCGCTTTTCAAGTGCTTTAAAGGCGATTCGAATCTACCTCCTGAAACCTGTTTCCTGCAATTCTGCCTTGCTTTCAATTCCTCTTCGTTGCCTTCCCTCAATATATCTGTGGATGAGAGTTATCATTTATAACTCTGCGGGTTTTTGAATTGCAGTGTCCCTGAGCTCCATTTTTCAACTCGCTTTTTTGGGAGCTGGCCGCAAAAGCACGGGATTGCCTGAGGCCCTATTCTGCTTCTGGGCGGCAGGCTGAGCCTGTGGTTAAATCTTCTTCCTGATGGGAAAAAAGTGTGACCTGTGCCTGTCCCAACACCTAGAGCTAGTCTCTCGTTGGTTGCCCCTCTTCCCGTTCAACCTCAGGATAAATTGCAGTCTGTACAGAACTGGAGGTTAAAGGTGCTGATTCTCCAACGAGGGAGATTGCTAATAAAGCGGCTGGAATGGCGAACACGAGCACAAGGAGATGAGAAGTGAGGTGCGTTTCAGGAACCTTTCCCGATGAGATGGTGTACCATCTTCTGGGTTTCTCACGCATGTTTTCGATGTAGGAAGATGCCCTTGAACCTGGAGATTTGGGATCCATGGGATGGGTACGATGCAGTATTACTTTAAAGGGACTGCGTTTGCCCACCCAACCTCACCAAACCTCTCAGCCCCAAGAGTGTCCACCCTTATGTCTCATCTAGCTGTGGGTCTAGATATGGTCAGTCCACGTTGCATCACAGCCCCTGAACGAAATTATGTAAGAATTTCTCTGTCTTTCACTCTCTTGGTTTCATGGGTTTATAAAAGTAATTTATTTTTAAAATGGGGTTTAGCTGCTTTTCACTGCTGTGTTTATGCTGCTTTACCCCCACTTGACACACTTCCAGTGAAATATCAATACATAGGTTTTAAGATTCTTACTAGTCAGATATATTCTTGTGCGGTGAATAGGGGGTGTTGAATCCAGTTCACTGAGCAAGGAGTAGGTCTTGTCTACTACATATTGGGTGTATGGAACGGTATCTGAGATAATTTGAAACACTTGATTTATGCATCACCCCAAATCACATTTCCCGTTAAGCAGCCATAGTGTGTTTTCAAAATGTGTGACTCTGTTCTGTTTTGTAATTCAGTTCAAGGGTAACGGTTTTTACATTCCCTCTATAAGTGATAGCTTATGATAAGTGTCTTTTTCTGTGTGACTTATTTCACTTAGAATCGTCATACCTAAATCCACTCATCTTGCTTCTACTAGCCTTATGACTTTGATTTCATGTCTGAGTGATATTCCATTGTACATAAGGACCACAACTTCTTTATGCATTTTTCTCTTTCCTGGGATATTTAAGGTGTGATGAATTGGAGGTTCTTGTCAACAGAGCAGCCCTAAACTTTGGGGTGCCTGTGTCTTGCTGATTTTTAGTTTTCCCAATTTATACGCCCATGAGTGGACGTGCCCTATGCTCCCTAAGCTGTGTTTTTTCGATGTTTCACGACACACCGCACACTTCTCCAGAGTGGCTGTTGGCAATTTACATCCCGCCCATCAGCGTAGCAAGGCTGCAATTTCTCCATGGCCTGTCCTGCATTTCTGGTTTTGACACTTTTTGCAGCATGGCCCTTTTGACCGATGGGAAACGAGACTTCTTTGTAGCGCTGATTAGCATTTCCAGGTTGCTTGGTTGGCCAAAAAGGGCGTATGCGTTTTTTCCTGAATATAATCAGGAAAAAATGCATACGCACTTTTTGGCCAAGGGCATCATTGTCGACGTTTTGCCGCTTTTCATGTGCTTTAAGGGCGATTCGAATCTACCTCCTGAAACCTGTTTCCTGCAATTCTGCCTTGCATTCAAATCCTCTTCGTTGCCTTCCCTCAATATATTTGTGGACGAGAGTTATCATTTATAACTCAGCGGGTTTGTGAATTGCAGTGCCCCTGAGCTCCATTTTTCAACTGTCTTTTTTGGGAGCTGGCCGCAAAAGCACTGGATTGCCTCAGGCACTATTTTGGTTCCCCTCGGCATGCTGAGCCTGTAGTTAATTCTTCTTCCTGATGGGAAAATAGAGTGACCTGTGCCTGTCCCAACACCTATATCTAGTCTCTTATTGGTTGCCCCTCTTCCCGTTCATCCTCAGGACAAATTGCAACCTGTAGGGAACAGGAGCTTAAAGGTGCTGATTCTCCAAGTAGGGAGATTGCTAGTAAAGTAGCTGGAATGGCGAACCCAAGCACAAGGAGATGAGAAATGAGGTGCGTTTTAGAAACCTTTCAAAATCACACGGTGTACCATCTTCTGGGTTTCTCATGCATGTTTTCAATGTAGGAAGATGCCCTTGAACCTGGAGATTTGGGACCCATGGGATGGGTACCACGCAGTATTACTTTAAAGGGTCTGCGTTTGCTCACCCAACCTCACCCAACCTCTCAGCCCCAAGAGTGTCCACCCTTATGTCTCATCCAGCTGTGGGTCTAGATATGGTCAATCCAGGTTGCATCACAGCCCCTGAAGGAATTGTGTAAGAATTTCTCTCTCTTTCACTGTCTTTGTTTTACGGGTTTTTAAAAGTAATTTATTTTTATAATGGGGTTTAGCTGCTTTTCACGGCTGTGTTTATGCGGCCTTACACCCACTTGACTCACTTCCAGACAGATATCAATACATAGGTTTTAAGATTCTTACTAGTCACATATATTCTTGTGCGGTGAATAGGGGGTGTTGAGTCCAGTTCACTGAGCAAGGAGTAGGTCTTGTCTATTACATATTGGGTGTATGGAACGGTATCTGAGCGAATTTGAAACCCTTGTTTTATGCATCACCCCACCTCACCTTTCCCGTTAAGCAGACATAGTGTGTTTTCTAAACGTGTGACTCTGTTCTGTTTTGTAATTCAGTTCAAGTGTAGCGGTTTTTACATTCCCTCTATAAGTGATAGCTTATGATAAGTGTCTTTTTCTGTGTGACTTATTTCACTTAGAATCGTCGTACCGAAATCCACTCATCTTGCTTCTACTAGCCTTATGACTTTGATTTCATGTCTGAGTGATATTCCATTGTATATAAGGACCACAACTTCTTTATGCATTTTTCTCTTTCCTGGGATATTTAAGGTGTGATGAAGTGGAGGTTCTTGTCAACAGAGCAGCCCTAAACTTTGGGGTGCCTGTGTCTTGCTGATTTTTAGTTTTCCCAATTTATACGCCCATGAGTGGACGTGCCCTATGCTCCCTAAGCTGTGTTTTTTCGATGTTTCAGGACACACCGTACACTTCTCCAGAGTGGCTGTTGGCAATTTACATCCCGCCCATCAGCGTAGCAAGGCTGCCATTTCTCCATGGCCTGTCCTGCATTTCTGGTTTTGACACTTTTTGCAGCATGGCCCTTTTGACCGATGGGAAGCGAGACTTCTTTGTAGCGCTGATTAGCCTTTGCAGGTTGCTTGGTTGGCCAAAAAGGGCGTATGCGTTTTTTCCTGAATATATTCAGGAAAAAACGCATACGCCCTTTTTGGCCTAGGGCATCATTGTCGACGTTTTGCCGCTTTTCATGTGCTTTAAGGGCGATTCGAATCTACCTCCTGAAACCTGTTTCCTGCAATTCTGCCTTGCTTTCAAATCCTCTTCGTTGCCTTCCCTCAATATATTTGTGGACGAGAGTTATCATTTATAACTCAGCGGGTTTGTGAATTGCAGTGCCCCTGAGCTCCATTTTTCAACTGTCTTTTTTGGGAGCTGGCCTCAAAAGCACTGGATTGCCTCAGGCACTATTCTGGTTCCCGGCGGCAGGATTAGCCTGTGGTTAATTCTTCTTCCTGATGGGAAAATAGAGTGACCTGTGCCTGTCCCAACACCTAGATCTAGTCTCTCATTGGTTGCCCCTCTTCCCGTTCATCCTCAGGACAAATTGCAACCTGTAGGGAACAGGAGCTTAAAGGTGCTGATTCTCCAAGTAGGGAGATTGCTAGTAAAGTAGCTGGAAAGGTGAACCCGAGCACAAGGAGATGAGACATGAGGTGCGATTTAGAAACCTTTCAAAATCACACGGTGTACCATCTTCTGGGTTTCTCATGCATGTTTTCGATGTAGGAAGATGCCCTTGAACCTGGAGATTTGGGACCCATGGGATGGGTACCACGCAGTATTACTTTAAAGGGTCTGCGTTTGCTCACCCAACCTCACCCAACCTCTCAGCCCCAAGCGTGTCCACCCTTATGTCTCATCCAGCTGTGGGTCTAGACATGGTCAATCCAGGTTGCAACACAGCCCCTGAACGAATTTTGTAAGAATTTCTCTCTCTTTCACTGTCTTTGTTTTACGGGTTTTTAAAAGTAATTTATTTTTATAATGGGGTTTAGCTGCTTTTCACGGCTGTGTTTATGCGGCTTTACACCCACTTGACTCACTTCCAGACAGATATCAATACATAGGTTTTAAGATTCTTACTACTCAGATATATTCTTGTGCGCTGAATAGGGGGTGTTGAGTCCAGTTCACTGAGCAAGGAGTAGGTCTTGTCTATTACATATTGGGTGTATGGAACGGTATCTGAGCGAATTTGAAACCCTTGTTTTATGCATCACCCCACCTCACCTTTCCCGTTAAGCAGCCATAGTGTGTTTTCTAAACGTGTGACTCTGTTCTCTTTTGTAATTCAGTTCAAGTGTAGCGGTTTTTTCCATTCCCTCTATAAATGATAGCTTATGATAAGTGTCTTTTTCTGTGTGACTTATTTCACTTAGAATCGTCGTACCTAAATCCACTCATCTTGCTTCTACTAGCCTTATGACATTGATTTCATGTCTGAGTGATATTCCATTGTACATAAGGACCACAACTTCTTTATCCATTTTTCTCTTTCCTGGGATATTTAAGGTGTCATGAAGTGGAGGTTCTTGTCAACAGAGCAGCCCTAAACTTTGGGGTGCCTGTGTCTTGCTGATTTTTAGTTTTCCCTATTTATACGCCCATGAGTGGACGTGCCCTATGCTCCCTAAGCTGTGTTTTTTCGATGTTTCAGGACACACCGCACACTTCTCCAGAGTGGCTGTTGGCAATTTACATCCCGCCCATCAGCGTAGCAAGGCTGCCATTTCTCCATGACCTGTCCTGCATTTCTGGTTTTGACACTTTTTGCAGCATGGCCCTTTTGACCGATGGGAAGCGAGACTTCTTTGTAGCGCTGATTTGCCTTTCCAGGTTGCTTGGTTGGCCAAAAAGGGCGTATGCGTTTTTTCCTGAATACATTCAGGAAAAAACGCATACGCCCTTTTTGGCCAAGGGCATCACTGTCGACGTTTTGCCGCTTTTCATGTGCTTTAAAGGCGATTCGAATCTACCTCCTGAAACCTGTTTCCTGCAATTCTGCCTTGCTTTCAAATCCTCTTCGTTGCCTTCCCTCAATATATCTGTGGATGAGAGTTATCATTTATAACTCTGCGGGTTTGTGAATTGCAGTGTCCCTGAGCTCCATTTTTCAACTCGCTTTTTTGGGAGCTGGCCGCAAAAGCGCGGGATTGCCTGAGGCCCTATTCTGCTTCTGGGCGGCAGGCTGAGCCTGTGGTTAAATCTTCTTCCTGATGGGAAAAAAGTGTGACCTGTGCCTGTCCCAACACCTAGAGCTAGTCTCTCGTTGGTTGCCCCTCTTCCCGTTCAAACTCAGGATAAATTGCAGTCTGTACAGAACTGGAGGTTAAAGGTGCTGATTCTCCAACGAGGGAGATTGCTAATAAAGTGGCTGGAATGGCGAACACGAGCACAAGGAGATGAGAAGTGAGGTGCGTTTCAGGAACCTTTCCCGAAGAGAAGGTGTACCATCTTCTGGGTTTCTCACGCATGTTTTCGATGTAGGAAGATGCCCTTGAACCTGGAGATTTGGGATCCATGGGATGGGTACGATGCAGTATTACTTTAAAGGGACTGCGTTTGCCCACCCAACCTCACCAAACCTCTCAGCCCCAAGAGTGTCCACCCTTATGTCTCATCTAGCTGTGGGTCTAGATATGGTCAGTCCACGTTGCATCACAGCCCCTGAACGAAATTATGTAAGAATTTCTCTGTCTTTCACTCTCTTGGTTTCATGGGTTTATAAAAGTAATTTATTTTTAAAATGGGGTTTAGCTGCTTTTCACTGCTGTGTTTATGCTGCTTTACCCCCACTTGACACACTTCCAGTGAAATATCAATACATAGGTTTTAAGATTCTTACTAGTCAGATATATTCTTGTGCGGTGAATAGGGGGTGTTGAATCCAGTTCACTGAGCAAGGAGTAGGTCTTGTCTACTACATATTGGGTGTATGGAACGGTATCTGAGATAATTTGAAACACTTGATTTATGCATCACCCCAAATCACATTTCCCGTTAAGCAGCCATAGTGTGTTTTCAAATTGTGTGACTCTGTTCTGTTTTGTAATTCAGTTCAAGGGTAACGGTTTTTACATTCCCTCTATAAGTGATAGCTTATGATAAGTGTCTTTTTCTGTGTGACTTATTTCACTTAGAATCGTCATACCTAAATCCACTCATCTTGCTTCTACTAGCCTTATGACTTTGATTTCATGTCTGAGTGATATTCCATTGTACATAAGGACCACAATTTCTTTATGCATTTTTCTCTTTCCTGGGATATTTAAGGTGTGATGAAGTGGAGGTTCTTGTCAACAGAGCAGCCCTAAACTTTGGGGTGCCTGTGTCTTGCTGATTTTTAGTTTTCCCAATTTATACGCCCATGAGTGGACGTGCCCTATGCTCCCTAAGCTGTGTTTTTTCGATGTTTCAGGACACACCGCACACTTCTCCAGAGTGGCTGTTGGCAATTTACATCCCGCCCATCAGCGTAGCAAGGCTGTCATTTCTCCATGGCCTGTCCTGCATTTCTGGTTTTGACACTTTTTGCAGCATGGCCCTTTTGACCGATGGGAAGCGAGACTTCTTTGTAGCGCTGATTAGCCTTTCCAGGTTGCTTGGTTGGCCAAAAAGTGCGTATGCGTTTTTTCCTGAATATAATCAGGAAAAAACGCATACGCCCTTTTTGGCCAAGGGCATCATTGTCGACGTTTTGCCGCTTTTCATGTGCTTTAAGGGCGATTCGAATCTACCTCCTGAAACCTGTTTCCTGCAATTCTGCCTTGCTTTCAAATCCTCTTCGTTGCCTTCCCTCAATATATTTGTGGACGAGAGTTATCATTTATAACTCAGCGGGTTTGTGAATTGCAGTGCCCCTGAGCTCCATTTTTCAACTGTCTTTTTTGGGAGCTGGCCGCAAAAGCACTGGATTGCCTCAGGCACTATTCTGGTTCCCGGAGGCAGGATTAGCCTGTGGTTAATTCTTCTTCCTGATGGGAAAATAGAGTGACCTGTGCCTGTCCCAACACCTAGATCTAGTCTCTCATTGGTTGCCCCTCTTCCCGTTCATCCTCAGGACAAATTGCAACCTGTAGGGAACAGGAGCTTAAAGGTGCTGATTCTCCAAGTAGGGAGATTGCTAGTAAAGTAGCTGGAAAGGTGAACCCGAGCACAAGGAGATGAGACATGAGGTGCGATTTAGAAACCTTTCAAAATCACACGGTGTACCATCTTCTGGGTTTCTCATGCATGTTTTCGATGTAGGAAGATGCCCTTGAACCTGGAGATTTGGGACCCATGGGATGGGTACCACGCAGTATTACTTTAAAGGGTCTGCGTTTGCTCACCCAACCTCACCCAACCTCTCAGCCCCAAGCGTGTCCACCCTTATGTCTCATCCAGCTGTGGGTCTAGACATGGTCAATCCAGGTTGCAACACAGCCCCTGAACGAATTTTGTAAGAATTTCTCTCTCTTTCACTGTCTTTGTTTTACGGGTTTTTAAAAGTAATTTATTTTTATAATGGGGTTTAGCTGCTTTTCACGGCTGTGTTTATGCGGCTTTACACCCACTTGACTCACTTCCAGACAGATATCAATACATAGGTTTTAAGATTCTTACTACTCAGATATATTCTTGTGCGCTGAATAGGGGGTGTTGAGTCCAGTTCACTGAGCAAGGAGTAGGTCTTGTCTATTACATATTGGGTGTATGGAACGGTATCTGAGCGAATTTGAAACCCTTGTTTTATGCATCACCCCACCTCACCTTTCCCGTTAAGCAGCCATAGTGTGTTTTCTAAACGTGTGACTCTGTTCTCTTTTGTAATTCAGTTCAAGTGTAGCGGTTTTTTCCATTCCCTCTATAAATGATAGCTTATGATAAGTGTCTTTTTCTGTGTGACTTATTTCACTTAGAATCGTCGTACCTAAATCCACTCATCTTGCTTCTACTAGCCTTATGACATTGATTTCATGTCTGAGTGATATTCCATTGTACATAAGGACCACAACTTCTTTATCCATTTTTCTCTTTCCTGGGATATTTAAGGTGTCATGAAGTGGAGGTTCTTGTCAACAGAGCAGCCCTAAACTTTGGGGTGCCTGTGTCTTGCTGATTTTTAGTTTTCCCTATTTATACGCCCATGAGTGGACGTGCCCTATGCTCCCTAAGCTGTGTTTTTTCGATGTTTCAGGACACACCGCACACTTCTCCAGAGTGGCTGTTGGCAATTTACATCCCGCCCATCAGCGTAGCAAGGCTGCCATTTCTCCATGGCCTGTCCTGCATTTCTGGTTTTGACACTTTTTGCAGCATGGCCCTTTTGACCGATGGGAAGCGAGACTTCTTTGTAGCGCTGATTTGCCTTTCCAGGTTGCTTGGTTGGCCAAAAAGGGCGTATGCGTTTTTTCCTGAATACATTCAGGAAAAAACGCATACGCCCTTTTTGGCCAAGGGCATCACTGTCGACGTTTTGCCGCTTTTCATGTGCTTTAAAGGCGATTCGAATCTACCTCCTGAAACCTGTTTCCTGCAATTCTGCCTTGCTTTCAAATCCTCTTCGTTGCCTTCCCTCAATATATCTGTGGATGAGAGTTATCATTTATAACTCTGCGGGTTTGTGAATTGCAGTGTCCCTGAGCTCCATTTTTCAACTCGCTTTTTTGGGAGCTGGCCGCAAAAGCGCGGGATTGCCTGAGGCCCTATTCTGCTTCTGGGCGGCAGGCTGAGCCTGTGGTTAAATCTTCTTCCTGATGGGAAAAAAGTGTGACCTGTGCCTGTCCCAACACCTAGAGCTAGTCTCTCGTTGGTTGCCCCTCTTCCCGTTCAACCTCAGGATAAATTGCAGTCTGTACAGAACTGGAGGTTAAAGGTGCTGATTCTCCAACGAGGGAGATTGCTAATAAAGCGGCTGGAATGGCGAACACGAGCACAAGGAGATGAGAAGTGAGGTGCGTTTCAGGAACCTTTCCCGATGAGATGGTGTACCATCTTCTGGGTTTCTCACGCATGTTTTCGATGTAGGAAGATGCCCTTGAACCTGGAGATTTGGGATCCATGGGATGGGTACGATGCAGTATTACTTTAAAGGGACTGCGTTTGCCCACCCAACCTCACCAAACCTCTCAGCCCCAAGAGTGTCCACCCTTATGTCTCATCTAGCTGTGGGTCTAGATATGGTCAGTCCACGTTGCATCACAGCCCCTGAACGAAATTATGTAAGAATTTCTCTGTCTTTCACTCTCTTGGTTTCATGGGTTTATAAAAGTAATTTATTTTTAAAATGGGGTTTAGCTGCTTTTCACTGCTGTGTTTATGCTGCTTTACCCCCACTTGACACACTTCCAGTGAAATATCAATACATAGGTTTTAAGATTCTTACTAGTCAGATATATTCTTGTGCGGTGAATAGGGGGTGTTGAATCCAGTTCACTGAGCAAGGAGTAGGTCTTGTCTACTACATATTGGGTGTATGGAACGGTATCTGAGATAATTTGAAACACTTGATTTATGCATCACCCCAAATCACATTTCCCGTTAAGCAGCCATAGTGTGTTTTCAAATTGTGTGACTCTGTTCTGTTTTGTAATTCAGTTCAAGGGTAACGGTTTTTACATTCCCTCTATAAGTGATAGCTTATGATAAGTGTCTTTTTCTGTGTGACTTATTTCACTTAGAATCGTCATACCTAAATCCACTCATCTTGCTTCTACTAGCCTTATGACTTTGATTTCATGTCTGAGTGATATTCCATTGTACATAAGGACCACAACTTCTTTATGCATTTTTCTCTTTCCTGGGATATTTAAGGTGTGATGAATTGGAGGTTCTTGTCAACAGAGCAGCCCTAAACTTTGGGGTGCCTGTGTCTTGCTGATTTTTAGTTTTCCCAATTTATACGCCCATGAGTGGACGTGCCCTATGCTCCCTAAGCTGTGTTTTTTCGATGTTTCACGACACACCGCACACTTCTCCAGAGTGGCTGTTGGCAATTTACATCCCGCCCATCAGCGTAGCAAGGCTGCCATTTCTCCATGGCCTGTCCTGCATTTCTGGTTTTGACACTTTTTGCAGCATGGCCCTTTTGACCGATGGGAAACGAGACTTCTTTGTAGCGCTGATTAGCATTTCCAGGTTGCTTGGTTGGCCAAAAAGGGCGTATGCGTTTTTTCCTGAATATAATCAGGAAAAAATGCATACGCACTTTTTGGCCAAGGGCATCATTGTCGACGTTTTGCCGCTTTTCATGTGCTTTAAGGGCGATTCGAATCTACCTCCTGAAACCTGTTTCCTGCAATTCTGCCTTGCATTCAAATCCTCTTCGTTGCCTTCCCTCAATATATTTGTGGACGAGAGTTATCATTTATAACTCAGCGGGTTTGTGAATTGCAGTGCCCCTGAGCTCCATTTTTCAACTGTCTTTTTTGGGAGCTGGCCGCAAAAGCACTGGATTGCCTCAGGCACTATTTTGGTTCCCCTCGGCATGCTGAGCCTGTAGTTAATTCTTCTTCCTGATGGGAAAATAGAGTGACCTGTGCCTGTCCCAACACCTATATCTAGTCTCTTATTGGTTGCCCCTCTTCCCGTTCATCCTCAGGACAAATTGCAACCTGTAGGGAACAGGAGCTTAAAGGTGCTGATTCTCCAAGTAGGGAGATTGCTAGTAAAGTAGCTGGAATGGCGAACCCAAGCACAAGGAGATGAGAAATGAGGTGCGTTTTAGAAACCTTTCAAAATCACACGGTGTACCATCTTCTGGGTTTCTCATGCATGTTTTCAATGTAGGAAGATGCCCTTGAACCTGGAGATTTGGGACCCATGGGATGGGTACCACGCAGTATTACTTTAAAGGGTCTGCGTTTGCTCACCCAACCTCACCCAACCTCTCAGCCCCAAGAGTGTCCACCCTTATGTCTCATCCAGCTGTGGGTCTAGATATGGTCAATCCAGGTTGCATCACAGCCCCTGAAGGAATTGTGTAAGAATTTCTCTCTCTTTCACTGTCTTTGTTTTACGGGTTTTTAAAAGTAATTTATTTTTATAATGGGGTTTAGCTGCTTTTCACGGCTGTGTTTATGCGGCCTTACACCCACTTGACTCACTTCCAGACAGATATCAATACATAGGTTTTAAGATTCTTACTAGTCACATATATTCTTGTGCGGTGAATAGGGGGTGTTGAGTCCAGTTCACTGAGCAAGGAGTAGGTCTTGTCTATTACATATTGGGTGTATGGAACGGTATCTGAGCGAATTTGAAACCCTTGTTTTATGCATCACCCCACCTCACCTTTCCCGTTAAGCAGACATAGTGTGTTTTCTAAACGTGTGACTCTGTTCTGTTTTGTAATTCAGTTCAAGTGTAGCGGTTTTTACATTCCCTCTATAAGTGATAGCTTATGATAAGTGTCTTTTTCTGTGTGACTTATTTCACTTAGAATCGTCGTACCGAAATCCACTCATCTTGCTTCTACTAGCCTTATGACTTTGATTTCATGTCTGAGTGATATTCCATTGTATATAAGGACCACAACTTCTTTATGCATTTTTCTCTTTCCTGGGATATTTAAGGTGTGATGAAGTGGAGGTTCTTGTCAACAGAGCAGCCCTAAACTTTGGGGTGCCTGTGTCTTGCTGATTTTTAGTTTTCCCAATTTATACGCCCATGAGTGGACGTGCCCTATGCTCCCTAAGCTGTGTTTTTTCGATGTTTCAGGACACACCGTACACTTCTCCAGAGTGGCTGTTGGCAATTTACATCCCGCCCATCAGCGTAGCAAGGCTGCCATTTCTCCATGGCCTGTCCTGCATTTCTGGTTTTGACACTTTTTGCAGCATGGCCCTTTTGACCGATGGGAAGCGAGACTTCTTTGTAGCGCTGATTAGCCTTTGCAGGTTGCTTGGTTGGCCAAAAAGGGCGTATGCGTTTTTTCCTGAATATATTCAGGAAAAAACGCATACGCCCTTTTTGGCCTAGGGCATCATTGTCGACGTTTTGCCGCTTTTCATGTGCTTTAAGGGCGATTCGAATCTACCTCCTGAAACCTGTTTCCTGCAATTCTGCCTTGCTTTCAAATCCTCTTCGTTGCCTTCCCTCAATATATTTGTGGACGAGAGTTATCATTTATAACTCAGCGGGTTTGTGAATTGCAGTGCCCCTGAGCTCCATTTTTCAACTGTCTTTTTTGGGAGCTGGCCGCAAAAGCACTGGATTGCCTCAGGCACTATTCTGGTTCCCGGCGGCAGGATTAGCCTGTGGTTAATTCTTCTTCCTGATGGGAAAATACAGTGACCTGTGCCTGTCCCAACACCTAGATCTAGTCTCTCATTGGTTGCCCCTCTTCCCGTTCATCCTCAGGACAAATTGCAACCTGTAGGGAACAGGAGCTTAAAGGTGCTGATTCTCCAAGTAGGGAGATTGCTAGTAAAGTAGCTGGAAAGGTGAACCCGAGCACAAGGAGATGAGACATGAGGTGCGATTTAGAAACCTTTCAAAATCACACGGTGTACCATCTTCTGGGTTTCTCATGCATGTTTTCGATGTAGGAAGATGCCCTTGAACCTGGAGATTTGGGACCCATGGGATGGGTACCACGCAGTATTACTTTAAAGGGTCTGCGTTTGCTCACCCAACCTCACCCAACCTCTCAGCCCCAAGCGTGTCCACCCTTATGTCTCATCCAGCTGTGGGTCTAGACATGGTCAATCCAGGTTGCAACACAGCCCCTGAACGAATTTTGTAAGAATTTCTCTCTCTTTCACTGTCTTTGTTTTACGGGTTTTTAAAAGTAATTTATTTTTATAATGGGGTTTAGCTGCTTTTCACGGCTGTGTTTATGCGGCTTTACACCCACTTGACTCACTTCCAGACAGATATCAATACATAGGTTTTAAGATTCTTACTACTCAGATATATTCTTGTGCGCTGAATAGGGGGTGTTGAGTCCAGTTCACTGAGCAAGGAGTAGGTCTTGTCTATTACATATTGGGTGTATGGAACGGTATCTGAGCGAATTTGAAACCCTTGTTTTATGCATCACCCCACCTCACCTTTCCCGTTAAGCAGCCATAGTGTGTTTTCTAAACGTGTGACTCTGTTCTCTTTTGTAATTCAGTTCAAGTGTAGCGGTTTTTTCCATTCCCTCTATAAATGATAGCTTATGATAAGTGTCTTTTTCTGTGTGACTTATTTCACTTAGAATCGTCGTACCTAAATCCACTCATCTTGCTTCTACTAGCCTTATGACATTGATTTCATGTCTGAGTGATATTCCATTGTACATAAGGACCACAACTTTTTTATCCATTTTTCTCTTTCCTGGGATATTTAAGGTGTCATGAAGTGGAGGTTCTTGTCAACAGAGCAGCCCTAAACTTTGGGGTGCCTGTGTCTTGCTGATTTTTAGTTTTCCCTATTTATACGCCCATGAGTGGACGTGCCCTATGCTCCCTAAGCTGTGTTTTTTCGATGTTTCAGGACACACCGCACACTTCTCCAGAGTGGCTGTTGGCAATTTACATCCCGCCCATCAGCGTAGCAAGGCTGCCATTTCTCCATGACCTGTCCTGCATTTCTGGTTTTGACACTTTTTGCAGCATGGCCCTTTTGACCGATGGGAAGCGAGACTTCTTTGTAGCGCTGATTTGCCTTTCCAGGTTGCTTGGTTGGCCAAAAAGGGCGTATGCGTTTTTTCCTGAATACATTCAGGAAAAAACGCATACGCCCTTTTTGGCCAAGGGCATCACTGTCGACGTTTTGCCGCTTTTCATGTGCTTTAAAGGCGATTCGAATCTACCTCCTGAAACCTGTTTCCTGCAATTCTGCCTTGCTTTCAAATCCCCTTCGTTGCCTTCCCTCAATATATCTGTGGATGAGAGTTATCATTTATAACTCTGCGGGTTTGTGAATTGCAGTGTCCCTGAGCTCCATTTTTCAACTCGCTTTTTTGGGAGCTGGCCGCAAAAGCGCGGGATTGCCTGAGGCCCTATTCTGCTTCTGGGCGGCAGGCTGAGCCTGTGGTTAAATCTTCTTCCTGATGGGAAAAAAGTGTGACCTGTGCCTGTCCCAACACCTAGAGCTAGTCTCTCGTTGGTTGCCCCTCTTCCCGTTCAAACTCAGGATAAATTGCAGTCTGTACAGAACTGGAGGTTAAAGGTGCTGATTCTCCAACGAGGGAGATTGCTAATAAAGCGGCTGGAATGGCGAACACGAGCACAAGGAGATGAGAAGTGAGGTGCGTTTCAGGAACCTTTCCCGAAGAGAAGGTGTACCATCTTCTGGGTTTCTCACGCATGTTTTCGATGTAGGAAGATGCCCTTGAACCTGGAGATTTGGGATCCATGGGATGGGTACGATGCAGTATTACTTTAAAGGGACTGCGTTTGCCCACCCAACCTCACCAAACCTCTCAGCCCCAAGAGTGTCCACCCTTATGTCTCATCTAGCTGTGGGTCTAGATATGGTCAGTCCACGTTGCATCACAGCCCCTGAACGAAATTATGTAAGAATTTCTCTGTCTTTCACTCTCTTGGTTTCATGGGTTTATAAAAGTAATTTATTTTTAAAATGGGGTTTAGCTGCTTTTCACTGCTGTGTTTATGCTGCTTTACCCCCACTTGACACACTTCCAGTGAAATATCAATACATAGGTTTTAAGATTCTTACTAGTCAGATATATTCTTGTGTGGTGAATAGGGGGTGTTGAATCCAGTTCACTGAGCAAGGAGTAGGTCTTGTCTACTACATATTGGGTGTATGGAACGGTATCTGAGATAATTTGAAACACTTGATTTATGCATCACCCCAAATCACATTTCCCGTTAAGCAGCCATAGTGTGTTTTCAAATTGTGTGACTCTGTTCTGTTTTGTAATTCAGTTCAAGGGTAACGGTTTTTACATTCCCTCTATAAGTGATAGCTTATGATAAGTGTCTTTTTCTGTGTGACTTATTTCACTTAGAATCGTCATACCTAAATCCACTCATCTTGCTTCTACTAGCCTTATGACTTTGATTTCATGTCTGAGTGATATTCCATTGTACATAAGGACCACAATTTCTTTATGCATTTTTCTCTTTCCTGGGATATTTAAGGTGTGATGAAGTGGAGGTTCTTGTCAACAGAGCAGCCCTAAACTTTGGGGTGCCTGTGTCTTGCTGATTTTTAGTTTTCCCAATTTATACGCCCATGAGTGGACGTGCCCTATGCTCCCTAAGCTGTGTTTTTTCGATGTTTCAGGACACACCGCACACTTCTCCAGAGTGGCTGTTGGCAATTTACATCCCGCCCATCAGCGTAGCAAGGCTGTCATTTCTCCATGGCCTGTCCTGCATTTCTGGTTTTGACACTTTTTGCAGCATGGCCCTTTTGACCGATGGGAAGCGAGACTTCTTTGTAGCGCTGATTAGCCTTTCCAGGTTGCTTGGTTGGCCAAAAAGGGCGTATGCGTTTTTTCCTGAATATAATCAGGAAAAAACGCATACGCCCTTTTTGGCCAAGGGCATCATTGTCGACGTTTTGCCGCTTTTCATGTGCTTTAAGGGCGATTCGAATCTACCTCCTGAAACCTGTTTCCTGCAATTCTGCCTTGCTTTCAAATCCTCTTCGTTGCCTTCCCTCAATATATTTGTGGACGAGAGTTATCATTTATAACTCAGCGGGTTTTTGAATTGCAGTGACCCTGAGCTCCATTTTTCAACTGTCTTTTTTGGGAGCTGGCCGCAAAAGCACTGGATTGCCTCAGGCACTATTCTGGTTCCCGGAGGCAGGATTAGCCTGTGGTTAATTCTTCTTCCTGATGGGAAAATAGAGTGACCTGTGCCTGTCCCAACACCTAGATCTAGTCTCTCATTGGTTGCCCCTCTTCCCGTTCATCCTCAGGACAAATTGCAACCTGTAGGGAACAGGAGCTTAAAGGTGCTGATTCTCCAAGTAGGGAGATTGCTAGTAAAGTAGCTGGAAAGGTGAACCCGAGCACAAGGAGATGAGACATGAGGTGCGATTTAGAAACCTTTCAAAATCACACGGTGTACCATCTTCTGGGTTTCTCATGCATGTTTTCGATGTAGGAAGATGCCCTTGAACCTGGAGATTTGGGACCCATGGGATGGGTACCACGCAGTATTACTTTAAAGGGTCTGCGTTTGCTCACCCAACCTCACCCAACCTCTCAGCCCCAAGCGTGTCCACCCTTATGTCTCATCCAGCTGTGGGTCTAGACATGGTCAATCCAGGTTGCAACACAGCCCCTGAACGAATTTTGTAAGAATTTCTCTCTCTTTCACTGTCTTTGTTTTACGGGTTTTTAAAAGTAATTTATTTTTATAATGGGGTTTAGCTGCTTTTCACGGCTGTGTTTATGCGGCTTTACACCCACTTGACTCACTTCCAGACAGATATCAATACATAGGTTTTAAGATTCTTACTACTCAGATATATTCTTGTGCGCTGAATAGGGGGTGTTGAGTCCAGTTCACTGAGCAAGGAGTAGGTCTTGTCTATTACATATTGGGTGTATGGAACGGTATCTGAGCGAATTTGAAACCCTTGTTTTATGCATCACCCCACCTCACCTTTCCCGTTAAGCAGCCATAGTGTGTTTTCTAAACGTGTGACTCTGTTCTCTTTTGTAATTCAGTTCAAGTGTAGCGGTTTTTTCCATTCCCTCTATAAATGATAGCTTATGATAAGTGTCTTTTTCTGTGTGACTTATTTCACTTAGAATCGTCGTACCTAAATCCACTCATCTTGCTTCTACTAGCCTTATGACATTGATTTCATGTCTGAGTGATATTCCATTGTACATAAGGACCACAACTTCTTTATCCATTTTTCTCTTTCCTGGGATATTTAAGGTGTCATGAAGTGGAGGTTCTTGTCAACAGAGCAGCCCTAAACTTTGGGGTGCCTGTGTCTTGCTGATTTTTAGTTTTCCCTATTTATACGCCCATGAGTGGACGTGCCCTATGCTCCCTAAGCTGTGTTTTTTCGATGTTTCAGGACACACCGCACACTTCTCCAGAGTGGCTGTTGGCAATTTACATCCCGCCCATCAGCGTAGCAAGGCTGCCATTTCTCCATGGCCTGTCCTGCATTTCTGGTTTTGACACTTTTTGCAGCATGGCCCTTTTGACCGATGGGAAGCGAGACTTCTTTGTAGCGCTGATTAGCCTTTGCAGGTTGCTTGGTTGGCCAAAAAGGGCGTATGCGTTTTTTCCTGAATATATTCAGGAAAAAACGCATACGCCCTTTTTGGCCTAGGGCATCATTGTCGACGTTTTGCCGCTTTTCATGTGCTTTAAGGGCGATTCGAATCTACCTCCTGAAACCTGTTTCCTGCAATTCTGCCTTGCTTTCAAATCCTCTTCGTTGCCTTCCCTCAATATATTTGTGGACGAGAGTTATCATTTATAACTCAGCGGGTTTGTGAATTGCAGTGCCCCTGAGCTCCATTTTTCAACTGTCTTTTTTGGGAGCTGGCCGCAAAAGCACTGGATTGCCTCAGGCACTATTCTGGTTCCCGGCGGCAGGATTAGCCTGTGGTTAATTCTTCTTCCTGATGGGAAAATACAGTGACCTGTGCCTGTCCCAACACCTAGATCTAGTCTCTCATTGGTTGCCCCTCTTCCCGTTCATCCTCAGGACAAATTGCAACCTGTAGGGAACAGGAGCTTAAAGGTGCTGATTCTCCAAGTAGGGAGATTGCTAGTAAAGTAGCTGGAAAGGTGAACCCGAGCACAAGGAGATGAGACATGAGGTGCGATTTAGAAACCTTTCAAAATCACACGGTGTACCATCTTCTGGGTTTCTCATGCATGTTTTCGATGTAGGAAGATGCCCTTGAACCTGGAGATTTGGGACCCATGGGATGGGTACCACGCAGTATTACTTTAAAGGGTCTGCGTTTGCTCACCCAACCTCACCCAACCTCTCAGCCCCAAGCGTGTCCACCCTTATGTCTCATCCAGCTGTGGGTCTAGACATGGTCAATCCAGGTTGCAACACAGCCCCTGAACGAATTTTGTAAGAATTTCTCTCTCTTTCACTGTCTTTGTTTTACGGGTTTTTAAAAGTAATTTATTTTTATAATGGGGTTTAGCTGCTTTTCACGGCTGTGTTTATGCGGCTTTACACCCACTTGACTCACTTCCAGACAGATATCAATACATAGGTTTTAAGATTCTTACTACTCAGATATATTCTTGTGCGCTGAATAGGGGGTGTTGAGTCCAGTTCACTGAGCAAGGAGTAGGTCTTGTCTATTACATATTGGGTGTATGGAACGGTATCTGAGCGAATTTGAAACCCTTGTTTTATGCATCACCCCACCTCACCTTTCCCGTTAAGCAGCCATAGTGTGTTTTCTAAACGTGTGACTCTGTTCTCTTTTGTAATTCAGTTCAAGTGTAGCGGTTTTTTCCATTCCCTCTATAAATGATAGCTTATGATAAGTGTCTTTTTCTGTGTGACTTATTTCACTTAGAATCGTCGTACCTAAATCCACTCATCTTGCTTCTACTAGCCTTATGACATTGATTTCATGTCTGAGTGATATTCCATTGTACATAAGGACCACAACTTTTTTATCCATTTTTCTCTTTCCTGGGATATTTAAGGTGTCATGAAGTGGAGGTTCTTGTCAACAGAGCAGCCCTAAACTTTGGGGTGCCTGTGTCTTGCTGATTTTTAGTTTTCCCTATTTATACGCCCATGAGTGGACGTGCCCTATGCTCCCTAAGCTGTGTTTTTTCGATGTTTCAGGACACACCGCACACTTCTCCAGAGTGGCTGTTGGCAATTTACATCCCGCCCATCAGCGTAGCAAGGCTGCCATTTCTCCATGACCTGTCCTGCATTTCTGGTTTTGACACTTTTTGCAGCATGGCCCTTTTGACCGATGGGAAGCGAGACTTCTTTGTAGCGCTGATTTGCCTTTCCAGGTTGCTTGGTTGGCCAAAAAGGGCGTATGCGTTTTTTCCTGAATACATTCAGGAAAAAACGCATACGCCCTTTTTGGCCAAGGGCATCACTGTCGACGTTTTGCCGCTTTTCATGTGCTTTAAAGGCGATTCGAATCTACCTCCTGAAACCTGTTTCCTGCAATTCTGCCTTGCTTTCAAATCCCCTTCGTTGCCTTCCCTCAATATATCTGTGGATGAGAGTTATCATTTATAACTCTGCGGGTTTGTGAATTGCAGTGTCCCTGAGCTCCATTTTTCAACTCGCTTTTTTGGGAGCTGGCCGCAAAAGCGCGGGATTGCCTGAGGCCCTATTCTGCTTCTGGGCGGCAGGCTGAGCCTGTGGTTAAATCTTCTTCCTGATGGGAAAAAAGTGTGACCTGTGCCTGTCCCAACACCTAGAGCTAGTCTCTCGTTGGTTGCCCCTCTTCCCGTTCAAACTCAGGATAAATTGCAGTCTGTACAGAACTGGAGGTTAAAGGTGCTGATTCTCCAACGAGGGAGATTGCTAATAAAGCGGCTGGAATGGCGAACACGAGCACAAGGAGATGAGAAGTGAGGTGCGTTTCAGGAACCTTTCCCGAAGAGAAGGTGTACCATCTTCTGGGTTTCTCACGCATGTTTTCGATGTAGGAAGATGCCCTTGAACCTGGAGATTTGGGATCCATGGGATGGGTACGATGCAGTATTACTTTAAAGGGACTGCGTTTGCCCACCCAACCTCACCAAACCTCTCAGCCCCAAGAGTGTCCACCCTTATGTCTCATCTAGCTGTGGGTCTAGATATGGTCAGTCCACGTTGCATCACAGCCCCTGAACGAAATTATGTAAGAATTTCTCTGTCTTTCACTCTCTTGGTTTCATGGGTTTATAAAAGTAATTTATTTTTAAAATGGGGTTTAGCTGCTTTTCACTGCTGTGTTTATGCTGCTTTACCCCCACTTGACACACTTCCAGTGAAATATCAATACATAGGTTTTAAGATTCTTACTAGTCAGATATATTCTTGTGTGGTGAATAGGGGGTGTTGAATCCAGTTCACTGAGCAAGGAGTAGGTCTTGTCTACTACATATTGGGTGTATGGAACGGTATCTGAGATAATTTGAAACACTTGATTTATGCATCACCCCAAATCACATTTCCCGTTAAGCAGCCATAGTGTGTTTTCAAATTGTGTGACTCTGTTCTGTTTTGTAATTCAGTTCAAGGGTAACGGTTTTTACATTCCCTCTATAAGTGATAGCTTATGATAAGTGTCTTTTTCTGTGTGACTTATTTCACTTAGAATCGTCATACCTAAATCCACTCATCTTGCTTCTACTAGCCTTATGACTTTGATTTCATGTCTGAGTGATATTCCATTGTACATAAGGACCACAATTTCTTTATGCATTTTTCTCTTTCCTGGGATATTTAAGGTGTGATGAAGTGGAGGTTCTTGTCAACAGAGCAGCCCTAAACTTTGGGGTGCCTGTGTCTTGCTGATTTTTAGTTTTCCCAATTTATACGCCCATGAGTGGACGTGCCCTATGCTCCCTAAGCTGTGTTTTTTCGATGTTTCAGGACACACCGCACACTTCTCCAGAGTGGCTGTTGGCAATTTACATCCCGCCCATCAGCGTAGCAAGGCTGTCATTTCTCCATGGCCTGTCCTGCATTTCTGGTTTTGACACTTTTTGCAGCATGGCCCTTTTGACCGATGGGAAGCGAGACTTCTTTGTAGCGCTGATTAGCCTTTCCAGGTTGCTTGGTTGGCCAAAAAGGGCGTATGCGTTTTTTCCTGAATATAATCAGGAAAAAACGCATACGCCCTTTTTGGCCAAGGGCATCATTGTCGACGTTTTGCCGCTTTTCATGTGCTTTAAGGGCGATTCGAATCTACCTCCTGAAACCTGTTTCCTGCAATTCTGCCTTGCTTTCAAATCCTCTTCGTTGCCTTCCCTCAATATATTTGTGGACGAGAGTTATCATTTATAACTCAGCGGGTTTTTGAATTGCAGTGACCCTGAGCTCCATTTTTCAACTGTCTTTTTTGGGAGCTGGCCGCAAAAGCACTGGATTGCCTCAGGCACTATTCTGGTTCCCGGAGGCAGGATTAGCCTGTGGTTAATTCTTCTTCCTGATGGGAAAATAGAGTGACCTGTGCCTGTCCCAACACCTAGATCTAGTCTCTCATTGGTTGCCCCTCTTCCCGTTCATCCTCAGGACAAATTGCAACCTGTAGGGAACAGGAGCTTAAAGGTGCTGATTCTCCAAGTAGGGAGATTGCTAGTAAAGTAGCTGGAAAGGTGAACCCGAGCACAAGGAGATGAGACATGAGGTGCGATTTAGAAACCTTTCAAAATCACACGGTGTACCATCTTCTGGGTTTCTCATGCATGTTTTCGATGTAGGAAGATGCCCTTGAACCTGGAGATTTGGGACCCATGGGATGGGTACCACGCAGTATTACTTTAAAGGGTCTGCGTTTGCTCACCCAACCTCACCCAACCTCTCAGCCCCAAGCGTGTCCACCCTTATGTCTCATCCAGCTGTGGGTCTAGACATGGTCAATCCAGGTTGCAACACAGCCCCTGAACGAATTTTGTAAGAATTTCTCTCTCTTTCACTGTCTTTGTTTTACGGGTTTTTAAAAGTAATTTATTTTTATAATGGGGTTTAGCTGCTTTTCACGGCTGTGTTTATGCGGCTTTACACCCACTTGACTCACTTCCAGACAGATATCAATACATAGGTTTTAAGATTCTTACTACTCAGATATATTCTTGTGCGCTGAATAGGGGGTGTTGAGTCCAGTTCACTGAGCAAGGAGTAGGTCTTGTCTATTACATATTGGGTGTATGGAACGGTATCTGAGCGAATTTGAAACCCTTGTTTTATGCATCACCCCACCTCACCTTTCCCGTTAAGCAGCCATAGTGTGTTTTCTAAACGTGTGACTCTGTTCTCTTTTGTAATTCAGTTCAAGTGTAGCGGTTTTTTCCATTCCCTCTATAAATGATAGCTTATGATAAGTGTCTTTTTCTGTGTGACTTATTTCACTTAGAATCGTCGTACCTAAATCCACTCATCTTGCTTCTACTAGCCTTATGACATTGATTTCATGTCTGAGTGATATTCCATTGTACATAAGGACCACAACTTCTTTATCCATTTTTCTCTTTCCTGGGATATTTAAGGTGTCATGAAGTGGAGGTTCTTGTCAACAGAGCAGCCCTAAACTTTGGGGTGCCTGTGTCTTGCTGATTTTTAGTTTTCCCTATTTATACGCCCATGAGTGGACGTGCCCTATGCTCCCTAAGCTGTGTTTTTTCGATGTTTCAGGACACACCGCACACTTCTCCAGAGTGGCTGTTGGCAATTTACATCCCGCCCATCAGCGTAGCAAGGCTGCCATTTCTCCATGGCCTGTCCTGCATTTCTGGTTTTGACACTTTTTGCAGCATGGCCCTTTTGACCGATGGGAAGCGAGACTTCTTTGTAGCGCTGATTTGCCTTTCCAGGTTGCTTGGTTGGCCAAAAAGGGCGTATGCGTTTTTTCCTGAATACATTCAGGAAAAAACGCATACGCCCTTTTTGGCCAAGGGCATCACTGTCGACGTTTTGCCGCTTTTCATGTGCTTTAAAGGCGATTCGAATCTACCTCCTGAAACCTGTTTCCTGCAATTCTGCCTTGCTTTCAAATCCTCTTCGTTGCCTTCCCTCAATATATCTGTGGATGAGAGTTATCATTTATAACTCTGCGGGTTTGTGAATTGCAGTGTCCCTGAGCTCCATTTTTCAACTCGCTTTTTTGGGAGCTGGCCGCAAAAGCGCGGGATTGCCTGAGGCCCTATTCTGCTTCTGGGCGGCAGGCTGAGCCTGTGGTTAAATCTTCTTCCTGATGGGAAAAAAGTGTGACCTGTGCCTGTCCCAACACCTAGAGCTAGTCTCTCGTTGGTTGCCCCTCTTCCCGTTCAACCTCAGGATAAATTGCAGTCTGTACAGAACTGGAGGTTAAAGGTGCTGATTCTCCAACGAGGGAGATTGCTAATAAAGCGGCTGGAATGGCGAACACGAGCACAAGGAGATGAGAAGTGAGGTGCGTTTCAGGAACCTTTCCCGATGAGATGGTGTACCATCTTCTGGGTTTCTCACGCATGTTTTCGATGTAGGAAGATGCCCTTGAACCTGGAGATTTGGGATCCATGGGATGGGTACGATGCAGTATTACTTTAAAGGGACTGCGTTTGCCCACCCAACCTCACCAAACCTCTCAGCCCCAAGAGTGGCCACCCTTATGTCTCATCTAGCTGTGGGTCTAGATATGGTCAGTCCACGTTGCATCACAGCCCCTGAACGAAATTATGTAAGAATTTCTCTGTCTTTCACTCTCTTGGTTTCATGGGTTTATAAAAGTAATTTATTTTTAAAATGGGGTTTAGCTGCTTTTCACTGCTGTGTTTATGCTGCTTTACCCCCACTTGACACACTTCCAGTGAAATATCAATACATAGGTTTTAAGATTCTTACTAGTCAGATATATTCTTGTGCGGTGAATAGGGGGTGTTGAATCCAGTTCACTGAGCAAGGAGTAGGTCTTGTCTACTACATATTGGGTGTATGGAACGGTATCTGAGATAATTTGAAACACTTGATTTATGCATCACCCCAAATCACATTTCCCGTTAAGCAGCCATAGTGTGTTTTCAAAATGTGTGACTCTGTTCTGTTTTGTAATTCAGTTCAAGGGTAACGGTTTTTACATTCCCTCTATAAGTGATAGCTTATGATAAGTGTCTTTTTCTGTGTGACTTATTTCACTTAGAATCGTCATACCTAAATCCACTCATCTTGCTTCTACTAGCCTTATGACTTTGATTTCATGTCTGAGTGATATTCCATTGTACATAAGGACCACAATTTCTTTATGCATTTTTCTCTTTCCTGGGATAATTAAGGTGTGATGAATTGGAGGTTCTTGTCAACAGAGCAGCCCTAAACTTTGGGGTGCCTGTGTCTTGCTGATTTTTAGTTTTCCCAATTTATACGCCCATGAGTGGACGTGCCCTATGCTCCCTAAGCTGTGTTTTTTCGATGTTTCAGGACACACCGCACACTTCTCCAGAGTGGCTGTTGGCAATTTACATCCCGCCCATCAGCATAGCAAGGCTGCCATTTCTCCATGGCCTGTCCTGCATTTCTGGTTTTGACACTTTTTGCAGCATGGCCCTTTTGACCGATGGGAAGCGAGACTTCTTTGTAGCGCTGATTAGCCTTTCCAGGTTGCTTGGTTGGCCAAAAAGGGCGTATGCGTTTTTTCCTGAATATAATCAGGAAAAAACGCATACGCCCTTTTTGGCCTAGGGCATCATTGTCGACGTTTTGCCGCTTTTCATGTGCTTTAAGGGCGATTCGAATCTACCTCCTGAAACCTGTTTCCTGCAATTCTGCCTTGCTTTCAAATCCTCTTCGTTGCCTTCCCTCAATATATTTGTGGACGAGAGTTATCATTTATAACTCAGCGGGTTTGTGAATTGCAGTGCCCCTGAGCTCCATTTTTCAACTGTCTTTTTTGGGAGCTGGCCGCAAAAGCACTGGATTGCCTCAGGCACTATTCTGGTTCCCGG
Source organism: Eschrichtius robustus (assembly GCF_028021215.1). Classification (NCBI taxonomy): domain Eukaryota; kingdom Metazoa; phylum Chordata; class Mammalia; order Artiodactyla; family Eschrichtiidae; genus Eschrichtius; species Eschrichtius robustus. Next base: position 497,742 of record NW_027175226.1, read on the forward strand.
CGGCAGGATTAGCCTGTGGTTAATTCTTCTTCCTGATGGGAAAATAGAGTGACCTGTGCCTGTCCCAACACCTAGATCTAGTCTCTCATTGGTTGCCCCTCTTCCCGTTCATCCTCAGGACAAATTGCAACCTGTAGGGAACAGGAGCTTAAAGGTGCTGATTCTCCAAGTAGGGAGATTGCTAGTAAAGTAGCTGGAAAGGTGAACCCGAGCACAAGGAGATGAGACATGAGGTGCGATTTAGAAACCTTTCAAAATCACACGGTGTACCATCTTCTGGGTTTCTCATGCATGTTTTCGATGTAGGAAGATGCCCTTGAACCTGGAGATTTGGGACCCATGGGATGGGTACCACGCAGTATTACTTTAAAGGGTCTGCGTTTGCTCACCCAACCTCACCCAACCTCTCAGCCCCAAGCGTGTCCACCCTTATGTCTCATCCAGCTGTGGGTCTAGACATGGTCAATCCAGGTTGCAACACAGCCCCTGAACGAATTTTGTAAGAATTTCTCTCTCTTTCACTGTCTTTGTTTTACGGGTTTTTAAAAGTAATTTATTTTTATAATGGGGTTTAGCTGCTTTTCACGGCTGTGTTTATGCGGCTTTACAACCACTTGACTCACTTCCAGACAGATATCAATACATAGGTTTTAAGATTCTTACTACTCAGATATATTCTTGTGCGCTGAATAGGGGGTGTTGAGTCCAGTTCACTGAGCAAGGAGTAGGTCTTGTCTATTACATATTGGGTGTATGGAACGGTATCTGAGCGAATTTGAAACCCTTGTTTTATGCATCACCCCACCTCACCTTTCCCGTTAAGCAGCCATAGTGTGTTTTCTAAACGTGTGACTCTGTTCTCTTTTGTAATTCAGTTCAAGTGTAGCGGTTTTTTCCATTCCCTCTATAAATGATAGCTTATGATAAGTGTCTTTTTCTGTGTGACTTATTTCACTTAGAATCGTCGTACCTAAATCCACTCATCTTGCTTCTACTAGCCTTATGACATTGATTTCATGTCTGAGTGATATTCCATTGTACATAAGGACCACAACTTCTTTATCCATTTTTCTCTTTCCTGGGATATTTAAGGTGTCATGAAGTGGAGGTTCTTGTCAACAGAGCAGCCCTAAACTTTGGGGTGCCTGTGTCTTGCTGATTTTTAGTTTTCCCTATTTATACGCCCATGAGTGGACGTGCCCTATGCTCCCTAAGCTGTGTTTTTTCGATGTTTCAGGACACACCGCACACTTCTCCAGAGTGGCTGTTGGCAATTTACATCCCGCCCATCAGCGTAGCAAGGCTGCCATTTCTCCATGGCCTGTCCTGCATTTCTGGTTTTGACACTTTTTGCAGCATGGCCCTTTTGACCGATGGGAAGCGAGACTTCTTTGTAGCGCTGATTTGCCTTTCCAGGTTGCTTGGTTGGCCAAAAAGGGCGTATGCGTTTTTTCCTGAATACATTCAGGAAAAAACGCATACGCCCTTTTTGGCCAAGGGCATCACTGTCGACGTTTTGCCGCTTTTCATGTGCTTTAAAGGCGATTCGAATCTACCTCCTGAAACCTGTTTCCTGCAATTCTGCCTTGCTTTCAAATCCTCTTCGTTGCCTTCCCTCAATATATCTGTGGATGAGAGTTATCATTTATAACTCTGCGGGTTTGTGAATTGCAGTGTCCCTGAGCTCCATTTTTCAACTCGCTTTTTTGGGAGCTGGCCGCAAAAGCGCGGGATTGCCTGAGGCCCTATTCTGCTTCTGGGCGGCAGGCTGAGCCTGTGGTTAAATCTTCTTCCTGATGGGAAAAAAGTGTGACCTGTGCCTGTCCCAACACCTAGAGCTAGTCTCTCGTTGGTTGCCCCTCTTCCCGTTCAACCTCAGGATAAATTGCAGTCTGTACGGAACTGGAGGTTAAAGGTGCTGATTCTCCAACGAGGGAGATTGCTAGTAAAGTAGCTGGAATGGCGAACCCAAGCACAAGGTGATGAGAAATGAGTTGCGTTTTAGAAACCTTTCAAAATCACACGGTGTACCATCTTCTGGGTTTCTCATGCATGTTTTCAATGTAGGAAGATGCCCTTGAACCTGGAGATTTGGGACCCATGGGATGGGTACCACACAGTATTACTTTAAAGGGTCTGCGTTTGCTCACCCAACCTCACCCAACCTCTCAGCCCCAAGAGTGTCCACCCTTATGTCTCATCCAGCTGTGGGTCTAGATATGGTCAATCCAGGTTGCATCACAGCCCCTGAAGGAATTGTGTAAGAATTTCTCTCTCTTTCACTGTCTTTGTTTTACGGGTTTTTAAAAGTAATTTATTTTTATAATGGGGTTTAGCTGCTTTTCACGGCTGTGTTTATGCGGCCTTACACCCACTTGACTCACTTCCAGACAGATATCAATACATAGGTTTTAAGATTCTTACTAGTCACATATATTCTTGTGCGGTGAATAGGGGGTGTTGAGTCCAGTTCACTGATCAAGGAGTAGGTCTTGTCTATTACATATTGGGTGTATGGAACGGTATCTGAGCGAATTTGAAACCCTTGTTTTATGCATCACCCCACCTCACCTTTCCCGTTAAGCAGCCATAGTGTGTTTTCTAAACGTGTGACTCTGTTCTGTTTTGTAATTCAGTTCAAGTGTAGCGGTTTTTACATTCCCTCTATAAGTGAAAGCTTATGATAAGTGTCTTTTTCTGTGTGACTTATTTCACTTAGAATCGTCGTACCTAAATCCACTCATCTTGCTTCTACTAGCCTTATGACTTTGATTTCATGTCTGAGTGATATTCCATTGTACATAAGGACCACAACTTCTTTATGCATTTTTCTCTTTCCTGGGATATTTAAGGTGTGATGAATTGGAGGTTCTTGTCAACAGAGCAGCCCTAAACTTTGGGGTGCCTCTGTCTTGCTGATTTTTAGTTTTCCCAATTTATACGCCCATGAGTGGACGTGCCCTATGCTCCCTAAGCTGTGTTTTTTCGATGTTTCACGACACACCGTACACTTCTCCAGAGTGTCTGTTGGCAATTTACATCCCGCCCATCAGCGTAGCAAGGCTGCCATTTCTCCATGGCCTGTCCTGCATTTCTGGTTTTGACACTTTTTGCAGCATGGCCCTTTTGACCGATGGGAAGCGAGACTTCTTTGTAGCGCTGATTAGCCTTTCCAGGTTGCTTGGTTGGCCAAAAAGGGCGTATGCGTTTTTTCCTGAATATAATCAGGAAAAAACGCATACGCCCTTTTTGGCCAAGGGCATCATTGTCGACGTTTTGCCGCTTTTCATGTGCTTTAAGGGCGATTCGAATCTACCTCCTGAAACCTGTTTCCTGCAATTCTGCCTTGCTTTCAAATCCTCTTCGTTGCCTTCCCTCAATATATCTGTGGATGAGAGTTATCATTTATAACTCTGCGGGTTTTTGAATTGCAGTGTCCCTGAGCTCCATTTTTCAACTCGCTTTTTTGGGAGCTGGCCGCAAAAGCACGGGATTGCCTGAGGCCCTATTCTGCTTCTGGGCGGCAGGCTGAGCCTGTGGTTAAATCTTCTTCCTGATGGGAAAAAAGTGTGACCTGTGCCTGTCCCAACACCTAGAGCTAGTCTCTCGTTGGTTGCCCCTCTTCCCGTTCAACCTCAGGATAAATTGCAGTCTGTACAGAACTGGAGGTTAAAGGTGCTGATTCTCCAACGAGGGAGATTGCTAATAAAGCGGCTGGAATGGCGAACACGAGCACAAGGAGATGAGAAGTGAGGTGCGTTTCAGGAACCTTTCCCGATGAGATGGTGTACCATCTTCTGGGTTTCTCACGCATGTTTTCGATGTAGGAAGATGCCCTTGAACCTGGAGATTTGGGATCCATGGGATGGGTACGATGCAGTATTACTTTAAAGGGACTGCGTTTGCCCACCCAACCTCACCAAACCTCTCAGCCCCAAGAGTGGCCACCCTTATGTCTCATCTAGCTGTGGGTCTAGATATGGTCAGTCCACGTTGCATCACAGCCCCTGAACGAAATTATGTAAGAATTTCTCTGTCTTTCACTCTCTTGGTTTCATGGGTTTATAAAAGTAATTTATTTTTAAAATGGGGTTTAGCTGCTTTTCACTGCTGTGTTTATGCTGCTTTACCCCCACTTGACACACTTCCAGTGAAATATCAATACATAGGTTTTAAGATTCTTACTAGTCAGATATATTCTTGTGCGGTGAATAGGGGGTGTTGAATCCAGTTCACTGAGCAAGGAGTAGGTCTTGTCTACTACATATTGGGTTTATGGAACGGTATCTGAGATAATTTGAAACACTTGATTTATGCATCACCCCAAATCACATTTCCCGTTAAGCAGCCATAGTGTGTTTTCAAAATGTGTGACTCTGTTCTGTTTTGTAATTCAGTTCAAGGGTAACGGTTTTTACATTCCCTCTATAAGTGATAGCTTATGATAAGTTGTCTTTTTCTGTGTGACTTATTTCACTTAGAATCGTCATACCTAAATCCACTCCTCTTGCTTCTACTAGCCTTATGACTTTGATTTCATGTCTGAGTGATATTCCATTGTACATAAGGACCACAATTTCTTTATGCATTTTTCTCTTTCCTGGGATATTTAAGGTGTGATGAATTGGAGGTTCTTGTCAACAGAGCAGCCCTAAACTTTGGGGTGCCTGTGTCTTGCTGATTTTTAGTTTTCCCAATTTATACGCCCATGAGTGGACGTGCCCTATGCTCCCTAAGCTGTGTTTTTTCGATGTTTCAGGACACACCGCACACTTCTCCAGAGTGGCTGTTGGCAATTTACATCCCGCCCATCAGCATAGCAAGGCTGCCATTTCTCCATGGCCTGTCCTGCATTTCTGGTTTTGACACTTTTTGCAGCATGGCCCTTTTGACCGATGGGAAGCGAGACTTCTTTGTAGCGCTGATTAGCCTTTCCAGGTTGCTTGGTTGGCCAAAAAGGGCGTATGCGTTTTTTCCTGAATATAATCAGGAAAAAACGCATACGCCCTTTTTGGCCTAGGGCATCATTGTCGACGTTTTGCCGCTTTTCATGTGCTTTAAGGGCGATTCGAATCTACCTCCTGAAACCTGTTTCCTGCAATTCTGCCTTGCTTTCAAATCCTCTTCGTTGCCTTCCCTCAATATATTTGTGGACGAGAGTTATCATTTATAACTCAGCGGGTTTGTGAATTGCAGTGCCCCTGAGCTCCATTTTTCAACTGTCTTTTTTGGGAGCTGGCCGCAAAAGCACTGGATTGCCTCAGGCACTATTCTGGTTCCCGGCGGCAGGATTAGCCTGTGGTTAATTCTTCTTCCTGATGGGAAAATAGAGTGACCTGTGCCTGTCCCAACACCTAGATCTAGTCTCTCATTGGTTGCCCCTCTTCCCGTTCATCCTCAGGACAAATTGCAACCTGTAGGGAACAGGAGCTTAAAGGTGCTGATTCTCCAAGTAGGGAGATTGCTAGTAAAGTAGCTGGAAAGGTGAACCCGAGCACAAGGAGATGAGACATGAGGTGCGATTTAGAAACCTTTCAAAATCACACGGTGTACCATCTTCTGGGTTTCTCATGCATGTTTTCGATGTAGGAAGATGCCCTTGAACCTGGAGATTTGGGACCCATGGGATGGGTACCACGCAGTATTACTTTAAAGGGTCTGCGTTTGCTCACCCAACCTCACCCAACCTCTCAGCCCCAAGCGTGTCCACCCTTATGTCTCATCCAGCTGTGGGTCTAGACATGGTCAATCCAGGTTGCAACACAGCCCCTGAACGAATTTTGTAAGAATTTCTCTCTCTTTCACTGTCTTTGTTTTACGGGTTTTTAAAAGTAATTTATTTTTATAATGGGGTTTAGCTGCTTTTCACGGCTGTGTTTATGCGGCTTTACAACCACTTGACTCACTTCCAGACAGATATCAATACATAGGTTTTAAGATTCTTACTACTCAGATATATTCTTGTGCGCTGAATAGGGGGTGTTGAGTCCAGTTCACTGAGCAAGGAGTAGGTCTTGTCTATTACATATTGGGTGTATGGAACGGTATCTGAGCGAATTTGAAACCCTTGTTTTATGCATCACCCCACCTCACCTTTCCCGTTAAGCAGCCATAGTGTGTTTTCTAAACGTGTGACTCTGTTCTCTTTTGTAATTCAGTTCAAGTGTAGCGGTTTTTTCCATTCCCTCTATAAATGATAGCTTATGATAAGTGTCTTTTTCTGTGTGACTTATTTCACTTAGAATCGTCGTACCTAAATCCACTCATCTTGCTTCTACTAGCCTTATGACATTGATTTCATGTCTGAGTGATATTCCATTGTACATAAGGACCACAACTTCTTTATCCATTTTTCTCTTTCCTGGGATATTTAAGGTGTCATGAAGTGGAGGTTCTTGTCAACAGAGCAGCCCTAAACTTTGGGGTGCCTGTGTCTTGCTGATTTTTAGTTTTCCCTATTTATACGCCCATGAGTGGACGTGCCCTATGCTCCCTAAGCTGTGTTTTTTCGATGTTTCAGGACACACCGCACACTTCTCCAGAGTGGCTGTTGGCAATTTACATCCCGCCCATCAGCGTAGCAAGGCTGCCATTTCTCCATGGCCTGTCCTGCATTTCTGGTTTTGACACTTTTTGCAGCATGGCCCTTTTGACCGATGGGAAGCGAGACTTCTTTGTAGCGCTGATTTGCCTTTCCAGGTTGCTTGGTTGGCCAAAAAGGGCGTATGCGTTTTTTCCTGAATACATTCAGGAAAAAACGCATACGCCCTTTTTGGCCAAGGGCATCACTGTCGACGTTTTGCCGCTTTTCATGTGCTTTAAAGGCGATTCGAATCTACCTCCTGAAACCTGTTTCCTGCAATTCTGCCTTGCTTTCAAATCCTCTTCGTTGCCTTCCCTCAATATATCTGTGGATGAGAGTTATCATTTATAACTCTGCGGGTTTGTGAATTGCAGTGTCCCTGAGCTCCATTTTTCAACTCGCTTTTTTGGGAGCTGGCCGCAAAAGCGCGGGATTGCCTGAGGACCTATTCTGCTTCTGGGCGGCAGGCTGAGCCTGTGGTTAAATCTTCTTCCTGATGGGAAAAAAGTGTGACCTGTGCCTGTCCCAACACCTAGAGCTAGTCTCTCGTTGGTTGCCCCTCTTCCCGTTCAACCTCAGGATAAATTGCAGTCTGTACGGAACTGGAGGTTAAAGGTGCTGATTCTCCAACGAGGGAGATTGCTCTCTTCCAGAGAGAGATCAATACATAGGTTTTCAGATTCTTACTAGTCAGATATATTCTTGTGCGGTGAATAGGGGGTGTTGAGTCCAGTTCACTGAGCAAGGAGTAGGTCTTGTCTATTACATATTTGGTTTATGGAACGGTATCTGAGCTAATTTGACACCCTTGTTTTATGCATCACCCCACCTCACCTTTCGCGTTAAGCAGCCATAGTGTGTTTTCAAAATGTGTGACTCTGTTCTGTTTTGTAATTCAGTTCAAGGGTATCGGTTTTTACATTCCCTCTCTAAGTGATATCTTATGATAAGTGTGTTTTTCTGTGTGACTTATTTCACTTAGAATCCTCGTACCTAAATCCACTCATCATGCTGCTACTAGCCTTAGGACATTGATTTCATGGCTGAATGATATTCCATTGTACATAAGGACCACAACTTCTTTACCATTTTTTTCATCCCTGGGATATTTAAGATGTACACAAGTGGAGGTTCTTGTAACCAGAGCAGCCCTTTAACTTTGGGGTGCCTGTGTCTTTTTGATTTTTATTTTTCCAATTTATACGCCCATGAATGGATTTGCCCCTTTCTCTCTAGCTGTGTTTTTTAGATGTTTTAGGAAATACCATACCCTTCTCCAGAGTCGCCATTGGCAATTTGCATCCCGACCATCAGTGTAACAATGCTCCCTTTCCTCCCTGGCCTCTCCAGTATTTTTTTTTTTACACTTTTTTAGGAAGGCGCTTTTGACCGATGGGAAGTGAGACTTCTTTGTAGTGCTGAATTTTATTTCCGGCTTGCTTGGTTGGCCAAAGAGGGCCTATGCGTTTTTTCCTGAATTTATTCAGAAAAAAACACATATGCTCTTTTTGGCCATGTGCATCGTTGTTGACGTTTGGCCGCTTTTCATGTGCTTTAGGGGCTATTCGAATCTAACTCCTGAAATCTGTTTCCTGCAATTCTGCCTTCCTTTCCAATCCTGTTCATTGCCTTCCCTCAATATAGTTTTGGACAATAGTTATAATTTATAACTCTGCAGGTTTGTGAATTGCAGTGCCCCTGAGCTCCATTTTTCAACTCGCTTTTTTGGGAGCTGTCCGCAGAACCGCTGGTTTGCTTCTGGCCCTACTCTGGTTCCCGGTGGCAGGCTAAGCCTTTGCTTAATTCTTCTTCCTGATTGGAAAGTATAGTGACATGTTCCTGTCCGAACATCTAGGGCTTGGCTCTCCTTGTTTCTCCTCCTTCCCCTTCTTCCTTTGGAAAAATTCCAAATTTTGTGCAACTGGATGTTGAAGGTGCTGACATCCTCAAGTGGGGAGATTTTAAGGAAAAAGGCTGGAGGGGTGAACCCAACAACCAGGAAATTAGGAGTTTTGTGCCTTTTCCAAAATCTCCCTGATCCAACCGTGTTCCATCTTCTGGGTGTCACAGGCATGTTTTAGCTGTAGGAAAGGTCCCGTGTATGTAAGGAGAACACCAGGGATTTTTCCAAATCAGTGTCTCCCCGAACTCCAATCTGGGGAACGTTTAAGCTACTGGTACATGTGTGTTCATTAAGGGACTTGGGCCTTAGTCAGAGTCCGAACTTTAGATGATTGAAGTCTTCAGGTTCAGAAACGCTCACCATCGGCCTCCTTTAGTTTCCATTTTATCTGTAGTTGATAGATGATGTCGATATAGATATCTATTGTTTTTCAGATTATTTCCCCTTAGGGGTCATTACAAAATATTGAGTATAGTTCCCTGTGTTATACAGTAGTTCCTTGTTGATGATATATTTTATACATAGCAGTGTGTATATGTTAATCTGAAACTGTTAATTTATCCCTCCTCCCACCTTTCCCCTTTGGTAATAAAAAATATAAGATTTTATACTTCTCAGAAATCTAGGAGCTGAAAGAGAGGTATCATTTTCAATGGAAAATCAGTCAAAACAAGGTTGAAACTTCAACCAAGATTATTAGATGTCCATCCTTGGAAAGAAATCACTGCATTTCTCTACTGTTGACCTGACAAATAAGACAAACCCCTCCACTGAACTTGCTTATAATAAAGTGATGGAAATATCAAATGGAAGTGTTAGAAACATCTTATTTTACACGAGCCTTATACACTGCTCTATGTTAATTACAGTTTGGCTCACACATCTGTTCTTTGAAGTTACAATGTTCTCAAATTCTGTTACTGATCCTGCAGAGTGGGTCCCAACAAGGGTCTCCCTGCCCAGTGTCATTGGAGCCAACAGATCGAGACTGACTTTGGTTCAGAAGCAAAGGAAAACTTTATATTTTGATCAGAGAATGGAGAGGTGAGAGTGTGTGCTCCCTTGCGGGTTGTGGGCCGGGCTGCTGTGTAGAGATCCTGGCAGCGTCAGCGGGAGGGAGGGGTAGAACTCTCGAGGGCCGGGTTGGCTGGAGCTCAGGCTCTATGTCGCAGAGTCTGCACGGGGCCCCACGAGCTGAGGTGTCGGCCCAGCCATTTTGCACTAGGAAATCGGGTCTGAAGTGTCGGGTGTGGGACCTCTGCATGTGGAAACCTAGGAGCAAGTGAAATTAGACAAAGCACAAAGGAAAAAATGGTTAGACTTTATTTTATTGCCCAGATTCTATTTTCATCTCCCAGGAATTTTTCATGGGCTTTGCCAGTGACAAAGCCCTCCTCTGCCTTTTGTCCCATTCCTCATTCTTGGGGTGCTGAGGGTGCAGACACCTCTTCTGTAAATGCTTCGTGCTGAGTTGGGTGTCCTCATACCCGGGGCAAGGGGGAGGACTTCTCCCAAGCAGCCTCCATGTGAGGTTGATTGTCCCCAGGCCTCCTCCCTCACTGCTCGTCTGCCTGAGCACCAGCATTGGAAGTTTTATAGATTCTAATGATCTTTAAGGGTCCAGGAAAGAGATGTGCAGAGACGCTGGGGGGGGGGTGGGCCGTTTTACCCTGCTCCACATTGGTTCGGCCCCCTTAGGCTGACGGTTTCTGCCAGCCTAGATGCTCTGACCAGTAGTCTGCGCTTTCTTCAGTTAGGCCACTGAATTAACGTACAAACAGCACCAGGTGTCAGAGCCCTGCTTGCTCAACTCCCAGAGAGTCCAGGGCCGGTGGTGATCCAGGACCATGATGGCCACTCAGTCAACGGCCTTTTGAAGTAGCCAGGAGTACAGCCAGTCTCATTGGCCGCCGTCACCGCGGTGTCTGTAGGCTTTTCTATGGTGGCAGCGTTATTTACGTTTCCCCTACCAAGTTTATTAGCTCCGCTCTGGGTGCAGTAAGTCCTGTAAGCAATAGTCTGCTCTTTTGGGGCACACTCTTGTTGTTTTCTGAGAGAAGCTCCAGGTCAAGTGATGGTCACACGAGTCGTCATGGGGGCCCATTGCCTCAGGTTGTCTCTCTGGAGGTTGGGGTTGGAGGGCCTCCTCACTCGAGGTCATTGTGCCCACGGAGCAATCCCTGCAACTTCAGGGCATGGTGGGTGGTTAGGATCACCAAGTGGCGTCCTTTTCCCTTAGGAGGGAGCTGGCCTTTTGGGCTGCTGATTTCCAGGTTTTTAGATACCCCCAGTATCCTGGTCGGATGGGGTGGCTGCCCAATGCCTGGAGGGCATTCTTGCATTGTTCCATTTCAAGTGGTCCCAGTTTTTGCACTAATACTCCAAGGGCGATTCGCCTTGGACCAGGAATGTAAAGGTCAAAGGGTTTAGCTAACTTAGGGAGGTCCAGGGCACGGGTCTGAACTGACTGCTCTTTCCATTCTTGAAAGGCCGCTTCTGGATTCTATTCAAAAGGATCATCATCTTTTCCTTTCAGTGTTTCATATAGAGGCCCAGCTATTAGACTGTAGTTAGGGATTCAGATGCAGCAAACCCCGGTCTCCCCAGGAACCCCTAAGCTGTCTTCTAGTTTCAGGAAGGGTGAGGCTGCAAATGGCTTCTTCCCTTTCCTGGGGTGGGCTTCTCCGACCTTCTGAGCGAATGAAGCCCAGGAAGGTCACCTTAGTTTGTGATATTTGAGCCTTTTTCTTGGACACCTTCTATCTTTTATTGGCTAGGTAGTTCAGAGGCCTCCTTAGTCGGGCTGGTGATCAGAATGTCATCTGCATATTGAAGGAGGGTTCCCTTCTCCAGAGGTAGATCTTTTAGGTCTTTAGCTAACGTTTCCACAAAGATGGTGTGGGAATTTTTGAACCCCTGGGGCAGGACGGCCCAGCAGTATTGTTTTTGTTGTATGTTGAGTCCTGCCACTCACAGCCAAAATTTCTTGTGACTCTGGGACGAATGGAATACAGAAGAAGGCATCATTGAAGTCTAATACAGAATACCATGTCCTGGTGGATGGTAGAATGACCAGCAGGGTGTAGGAATTAGGAACTACTAGATGTATATCCTCTGTGGCTTCACTGACTGTCCTGGCGTCCTCTACCAGGTCCCCAGCAGCCCATGGGGCTCTGGTGGTCAGGCCCCTCCCAGGATATGGAGCTCACCTGGGCAGGTACCCAGCAGCCCACGGGGCTCTGGTGGTTAGGCCCCTCCCAGGATATGGAGCTCACCTGGGCAGGTACCCAGCAGCCCATGGGGCCATCATGGTCAGGCCCCTCCCAGGATATGGAGCTCACCTGGGCAGGTACCCAGCAGCCCACGGGGCTCTCGTGGGCAGGCCCCTCCCTGGATATGGAGCTCCCGTGGACAGGTACCCCGACAGGGCTGGGCACACAGGAACTGTGCACATAGCCCTCATTGCAGAGCACCCCCAGCACACCTGTCACTCAGAGCTGACACAGAGCACCTCAGAGCAGAGCTTGAACTAATAAACAGCAGCTCCAACAGGTCTGTGACCCTAGGCTTCACTCTGTGCGACCTCCCTCTGCCTGGTCTTCCAGGGGCTTCCACAGCAGCCGGGGCACCAGGCCTCTGTCTCCACCCACCACCCCTCCTCTCCCTGAGTCCTTGGTTCCTCTCATTAGCAGAGGGTCTTCTTGAAGTTGTCTCCCACTCATGGACCAGATAAAATGATTAGAAAACAAGCCAGGGCTGCCGCCCCTTATCTATCCTGACTCTCGGGACCCTACACCTGTTCCTTGGATCTGGCCGGTGCAGCAAGGCCCATTTTCTGCAAATCTGAGCCCCTGAGGGGCGAGGACTGGCTGACCTGGGCAGCCTGACCCGGCCGGCCAGCCCTTCCCAGGTGTGCCTGGGTTGAGGTCAATATAAACACCCCTCCAGGCAGCAAAAGCCTCTGCAGCTGTGCCTGACGCCATATTCTCTGCCCCGTCAGCAGTCTCGGGGTTGGGCTGGTGGGAGGCAGTAGGGCCCACGGCTCTATGAGTGGCCCGTTGTGACTGGGGCTCTACTGGACTTTCTGCAGGAGTTGCCGGGCTGCCACCTGCTAAAGAAGAGGATGTGTCACCCATACTTGCTGCTGGAATTTCTGCCCGGGCAGAGGTAAGGAAGGAAAAAAGCAGTGGGGGCCGGGACAGGAGGGGTACCTCAGGCAGGGAAATGGAAAGTTTCCAGACGAGCGCCCGGGGCCAGGACCATCCTGGCTGGCCTGCAGGCACCAAGTCGGCCTGCGTGCTGTCGCTGGTGTGACTCCAAGCCCCTTCCTCTAGTTTTTAGTCTTTGCACACATTCAGGTGTTTTACCTGGGAACGGTGGGAAAAGTTCAGCAGCAGCTGGCCTGGGGCTCAGCTCACGTTTAGTCAGAGACGCCTCCTCACGGTCCCCCAGCTTTGCAATGAGGACGCTCCTTGTGTGGGGGCTGCTGGCTGCATGGGAGATGATTCCACACCTGTGACCAACTTAAGAATTGTTTACCACTGGAGCAAGTGTGCTGATAGGGTTTTCCTCTGTATGACCAGTGGGTTCTGTTTTTTTTTTTTTTTCTTTTTTGGTTCAAGGTAAGTTTTATTCCTCTTTTTGTATTTATGGATATAAGCATGGAAATAATTCATTCATATAAATACGTCTATGGGAAGGACAGAACTTTTTTTTTCTGTTTTATTTTTTTTAAGTATTATTTATGTTTTAATTTTTGAATTTATTTTATTCATTTTTTTATACAGCAGGCTCTTATTGGTTATCTATTTTATACATATAAGTGTATATATGTCAATCCCAGGGTCGCAATTCATCCCACCACCACCACCCTGCCACTTTCCCCCCTTGGTGTCCATACATTTGTTCTCTACATCTGTGTCTCTATTTCTGCCTTGCAAACCAGTTCATCTTTACCATTTTTCTAGGTTCTACATGTATGCGTTAATATACGATATTTGTTTTTCTCTTTCTGACTTACTTCACTCTGTATGACAGTCTCTAGATCTATCCACGTCTCTACAAATGACCCAATTTCATTCCTTTTTATGGCTGAGTAATATTCCATTTTATATATGTAGCACATCTTTTCCGTTCGTCTGTCTATGGGCATTTAGGTTGCTTCCATGACCTGGCTATTGTAAATAGTGCTGCAATGAATATTGTGGTGAATATGTCTTTTTGAATTATGGTTTTCTCTGGGTATATGGCCAGTAGTGGGATTGCTGGGTCATATGGTAATTCTATTTTTAGTTTTTTAAGGAACCTCCATACTGTTCTCCATAGTGACTGTATCAATTTACATTCCCACAAATAGTGTAAGAGGGTTCCCTTTTCTCCACACCCTCTCCAGCATTTGTTGTTTGTAGATTTTCTGATGATGCCCATTCTAACTCGTGTGAGGTGATACCTCATTGTAGTTTTGGTTTATATTTCTCTAATAATTAGTGATGTTGAGTAGCTTTTCATGTGTTTCTTGGTCATCTGTATGTCTTCTTGGGACAAATGTCTATTTACGTCATCTGCCCATTTTTGGATTGGGTTGTTTGTTTTTTTTACTGTTGAGGTGCATGAGCTGTTTATATACATTGGAGATTAATCCTTTGTCCATTGATTCGTTTGCAAATATTTTCTCCCATTCTGAGGGTTGTCTTTTCGTCTTGTTTGTAGTTTCCTTTGCTTTGCAAAAGCTTTTAGGTTTCATTTGCTCCCATTTGGTTTTTTTTTTTTTTTTATTCCATTACTCTAGGAGGTGGATCAAAAAAGATCTTGCTGTGATTTATGTCAAAGAGTATTCTTCCTATGTTTTCCTCTAAGAGTTTTATAGTGTCCGGTCTTACATTTCGGTCTCTAATCCATTTGGAGTTTATTTTTTGTGTATGGTGTTAGGGAGTGTTCTAATTTCATTCTTTTACATGTAGCTGTCCATTTTTCCCAGCACCACTTATTGAAGAGACTGTCTTTTCTCCATTGTATACCCTTGCCTCCTTTGTCATAGATTAGTGGGCCATAGGTGTGTAGGTTTATCTCTGGGCTTTCTTTTTTTTTTTTTTTTTCTTTTACATCTTTATTGGAGTATAATTGCTTTACAATTGTGTGTTAGTTTCTGCTGTATAAAAAAGTGAATCAGCTATGCGTATACATATAACACCATATCCCCTCCCTCTTGCACCTCCCTCTCACTCCCTTATCCCACCCTTTTAGGTGGTCACAAAGCACAGAGCTGATCTCCCTGTGCTATGTGGCTGCTTCCCAGTAGCTATCAATTTTACATTTGGTAGTGTATATATGTCCATACCACTCTCTCACTTTGTCCCAGCTTACCCTTCCCTCTCCCCATGTCCTCAAGTCCTTTCTCTACGTCTGTGTCCTTAATCCTTTCCTGCCCCTAGGTTCTTCATAAACTTTTTTTTTTTTTTTAGATTCCATATATATGTGTTAGCATACGGTATTTGTTTTTCTCTTTCTGACTTACTTCACTCTGTAGGACAGACTCTAGATCCATCCACCTCACTAAAAATAACTCAATTTCGTTTCTTTTTATGGCTGAATAATGTTCCATTGTATATATGTGCCACATCTTCTTTATCCATTTATCTGTTGATGGACACTTAGGTTGCTTCCATGTCCTGGCTATTGTAAATAGAGCTACAGTGAACATTGTGGTACATGACTCTTTTTGAATTATGGTTTTCTCAGGGTAAATGTCCAGGAGTGGGTTTGCTGGGTTGTATGGTAGATCTATTTTTAGTTTTAAGGAAGCCCCATACCGTTCTCCCTAGTGGCTATATCAATTTACATTCCCACCAACAGTGCAAGAGGGTTCTTTTTTCTCCAATAAATGCCTCTCCAGCATTTATTGTTGGTAGATTTTTTGATGATGGCCATTCTGACTGGTGTGAGGTGATACCTCACTGTAGTTTTGATTTGCATTTCTCTAATGATTAGTGATGTTCAGCATCCTTTCATGTGTTTGTTGGCAACCTGTATATCTTCTTTGGAGAAATGTCTATTTAGGTCTTCTGCCCATTTTTGGATTGGGTTTTTTGGTTTTGTGATATTGAGCTACATGAGCTGCTTTTTGTAGATTAATCCTTTGCCATTTGCTTCATTTGAAAATATTTTCTCCCATTCTGATGGTCGTCTTTTCATCTTGCTTAAGTTTTCCTTTGCTGTGCAAAAGAATTTATGTTTCATTCGGTCCCATTTTTTAATTTTTGTTTTTATTTCCATTTCTCTAGGAGGTGGGTCAAAAAGGATCTTGCTGTGATTTATGTCATAGACTGTTCTGCTTATGTTTTCTTCTAAGAGTTTTATAGTGGCTGGTCTTATATTTAGGTCTCTAATCCATTTTGAGTTATTTTTGTGTATGGTGTTAGGGAGTGTACTAATTTCATTATTTACATGTAGCTGTCCAGTTTTCCCAGCACCACTTACTGAAGACACTGTCTTTTCTCCATTGTATACCCTTGCCTCCTTTGTCATAGATTAGTTAACCATAGGTACGTGGGTTTATCTCTGTGCTTTCTATCCTTTTCTATTGACCTATATTTCTGTGTTTGTGTCAGTACCATATTATCTTGATTACTGTAGCTTTGTAATATAGTCTGAAGTCTGGAAATCTGATTCCTCCAGCTCTTTTTTTTTCCCCCTCAAGACTGCTTTGGCTATCCAGGGTCTTTTGTGTCTCCCTACAAATTTTAAGATATTTTTTTCTTGTTCTGTAGAAAATGCCAAAAGTATTTTGATCGGGATTGCATTGAATCTGTAGATTGCTTTGGGTAGTATAGTCATTTTCACAATATTGATTCTTCTAATCCAAGGACATGGTATATGTCTCCATCTGTTTATATCATCTTTGATTTCTTTCATCAGTGTCTTATAGTTTTCTGAGTACAGGTCTTTTACTTCCTTAGGTAGGTTTATTCCTAGGTATTTTATTCTTTTTGTTGCAGTGGTAATGGGATTGTTTCCTTAATTTCTCTTTCTGATCTTTCATTGTTAGTGTATAGGAATGCAAGCAATTTCTGTGCATTAATTTTGTATCCTGCAACTTTACCAAATTCATTGATTAGCTCCAGTGGTTTTCTGGTGGCATCTTTAAGATTCTCTATCTATGATATCATGTCATCTGCAAACAGTGACAATTTTACTTCTTCTTTTCCGTTTTGTATTCCTTTTATTTCTTTTTCTTCTCTGATTGCCATGGCTAGGACTTCCAAAACTATGTTGAATAGCAGTGGTGAGAGTGGACATCCTCGTCTTGTTCCTGATCTTAGAGGAAACGCTTTCAGTTTTTCACCATTGAGAATGCTGTTTGCTGTGGGTTTGTCATATATGGCCTTTATTATGTTGAGGTAGTTTCCCTCTATGCCCACACTCTGCAGAGTTTTTATCGTAAATGAGTGTTGAATTTTCTCAAAATCTTTTCCTTCATCTATTGAGATGACCATATGGTTTTATTCTACAATTTGTTAATATGGTGTATCACATTGATTTGTGTATATTGAAGAATCCTTGCATCCCTGGGATAAACCCCACTTGATCATGGTGTATGATCCTTTTAATGTGTTGTTCGATTCTGTTTGCTAGTATTTTGTTGAGGATTTTTGCATCTATATTCATCAGGGATATTGGTGTATAATTTTCTTTCCTTGTAGTATCTCTGTCTGATTTTGGTATCAGGGTGATGGTGGTCTCATAGAATGAGTTTGGGAGTGTTCCTTCCCCTGCAATTGTTTTGAAGAATTTGAGAAGGTTGGGTGTTAGCTCTTCTCTAAATGTTTGATAGAATTCACCTGTGATGCCATCTGGTTCTGGACTTTTGTTTGTTGGAAGATTTTTAATCACAGTTTCAATTTCATTGCTTGTGATAGGTTTGTTCATATTTTCTATTTCTTCCTGGTTCAGTCTTAGAAGGTTATACCTTTCTAAGAATTTGTCCATTTCTTCCAGATTGTCCATTTTATTGGCACAGAGTTGCTTGTAGTAGTCTCTTAGGATGCTTTGTATTCCTGTGGTGTCTGTTGTAACTTCTCCTTTTTCACTTCTAATTTTGTTGATTTGCGTCCTCTCCCTCTTTTTCTTGAGTGTGGCTAAAAGTTGATCATTTTTGCTTATCTTCTCAAAGAACCAGCTTTTAGTTTTGATGATCTTTGCTTCCGTTTTCTTTGTTTATATTTCATTTATTTCTGCTCTGATCTTTAGGATTTCTTTCCTTCTACTAACTTTGGGTTTTGTTCTTCTTACTCTAGTTCCTCTAGGTGTAAGGTTAGATTGTTTATTTGAGATTTTTCTTGTTTCTTGAGGTAGGCTTGTATTGCTATAAACTTCCCTCTTAGAACTCCTTTTGCTGCATCCCATAGGTTTTGGATCATCGTGTTTTTGTTGTCATTTGTCTCTAGGTAGTTTTTGATTTCCCCTTTGATTTCTTCAGTGATCTCTTGGTTATTTAGTAACGTATTGTTTAGCCTCCATGTGTTTGTGTTTTTTACGGTTTTTTCCGTGTAATTGATTTCTAATCTCATAGCATTGTGGTCGGAACAGCTGCTTGATATGATTTCAGTTTTCCTAAATTTACTGAGGCTTTATCTGTGACCCAAGATGTGATCTATCCTGGAGAATGTTCCGTGTGCAGTTGAGAAGAACGTGTAATCTGCTGTTTTTGGATGGAATGTCCTATAAATATCAATGAACTCTATCTGGTCTATTGTGTCATTTAAAGCTTGTGTTTCCTTATTAATTTTCTGTCTGGCTGATCTCCACTGGTGTAAGTGAGCTGTTAAAGTCCCCCGCTATTATTGTGTTACTGTCGATTTCCTCTTTTATAGCTGTTAGCAGTTGCCTTATACATTGAGGTGCTCCTATGTTGGGTACATATATATTTATAATTGTTATATCTTCTTCTTGGATTGATCCCTTGACCATTATGTAGTGTCTTTCCTTGTCTCTTGTAACATTCTTTATTTTAAAGTCTATTTTATCTGATATGAGTATTGCTACTCCAGCTTTCTTTTGATTTTCATTAGCATAGAATATATTTTTCCATCGCCTCACTTTCAGTCTGTATGTGTCCCTAGGTCTGAAATGGGTCTCTTGTAGACAGCATATATATGGGTCTTGTTTTTGTATCCATTCAGCCAGTCTATGTCTTTTGGTTGGAACATTTAGTGCATTCACGTTTAAGGTAATTATCGATATGTATGTTCCTACTACTATTTTCTTAATTGTTATGGGTTTGTCTTGGTGGGTCCTTTTCTTCTCTTGTGTTTCCCACTTAGAGAAGTTCTTTTAGCATTTGGTGTAGAGCTGGTTGCATGGTGCTGAATTCTCTTAGCTTTTGCTTCTCTGTAAGGCTTTTGATTTCTCCATCAAATCTGAATGAGCTCTTTGCAGGGTGCAGTACCCTTGGTTGTAGGTTCTTCCCTTTCATCACTTTAAATTTATCATGCCACTTCCTTCTGGCTTGTAGATTTTCTGCTGAGAAATCAGCTGTTATCCTTATGGGATTTCCCTTGTATGTTATTTGTCATTTTTCCCTTGCTGCTTTCAATAATTTTTCTTTGTCGTTAATTTTTGTCAATTTGATTACTATGTGTCTTGTCATTTTTCTCCTTTGGTTTCTCCTGCCTGGGACACTCTGTGCTTCTGGACTTGGGTGGCTATTTCTTTTCCCATGCTAGGGAAGTTTTTGACCATAATCTCTTCAAATATATTCTCGGGTCCTTTCTCTCTCTCTTCTCCTTCTGGGACCCCTATAATGCGAATGTTGTTGCGTTTAATGTTGTCCCAGGGGACTCTTGGGGTGTCTTCATTTATTTTCATTCTTTTTCTTTATTCTGTTCCATGGCAGTGATTTCCACCTTTCTGTCTTCCAGGCCACTTATCCGTTCTTCTGCCACAGTTATTCTGCTACTGATTCCTTCTAGTGTATTTTTCATTTCAGTTATTACATTGTTCACCTCTGTTTGTTTGTTCTTTAATTCTTCTAGGTGTTTGTTCCTTAATTCTTCTAGGTCTTTGTTAAGCATTTCTTGTGTCTTCTCGATCTTTGCCTCCTTTCTTTTTCTAAGGTCTTGGCTCAACTTCACTATCATTATTCTGAATTCTTTTTCTGGAAGGTTCCCTATCTCCACCTCATTTCGTTTTTTTTCTGGGGTTTTATCTTGTTCCTTGATCTGGTATAAAGTCCTCTGCCTTTTCATTTTGTCTATCTTTTTGTGAATGTGGTTTTCCTTCCACAGGCTGCAGAATTGTAGTTCTTCTTGCTTCTGCTGTCTGCTCTCTGGTGGATGAGTCTATCTTAGAGGCTTGTGCAAGCTTCCTGATGGGAGGGACTGGTGGTGGGTAGAGCTGGGTGTTGCTTTGGTGGGCAGAGCTTTAATCCGCTTGTCTACGGATTAAATAAAACTTTAATAAAAAGTTGAATCTGCTTGTCTGCTGATGCATGGGGCTGGGTTCCCTCCCTGTTGGTTGTTTGGCCTGAGGCGACCCAGCACTGGAGCCTACCTTGCTCTTGGTGGGGCTAATGGCGGACTCTGGGAGGGCTCACACCAAGGAGTATTTCCCAGAACTTCTGCTGCCAGTGTCGTTGTCCTCACGGTGAGCCACAGCCACAGCCACCAGCTGCCTCTGCAGGAGACCCTCTAAAAGTAGCAGGTAGTTCTGGTCATTCTCCTACGGGGTCACTGCTCCTTCCCCTGGGTCCTGATGTGCACACTACTTTGTGTGTGCCCTCCAAGAGTGGAGTATCTGAGTGGAGTTGAGACTCTGAGACTCTGTGTGGAGTCGCACAGACTCTGGGTCCTGTGAAGCTTCGATGTTTTGTGATTCTAGAAATCCTATAGGAGACGGTCCACAGCAGGTGAAGCTAATGTTGTCAGTAGAGGTGTTGAAGCCAAAGATCTGCAGTTCCGGCTAGAGGTGCCGATGTACATACAGGACAAAATCATCTCGTGTGAATGTAGTTCAGGCATGTTTAAGATGAATGCAGTCATGTTAATGCCTACCATATTCTATCTTGAGCCTCTCCTCAGGGACCCCCTCCTCAGTTCCTGAGGCTCCTGTAAGTCATGTACAGGGGACTGGAGAGTGGGCTCTGTCCAGTCTGAGCCCTGAGTTACCCTGTGTGTATCTTAGGATACTTTGTATTTCTGTGGTGTCTGTTGTAACATCATCTCTTTCATTTCAGATTTATTTGGGCCCTCTCTTTTTTAACAAACCATACTACTGTTGTCTTTTATTCTTTACAGAAGTTTAATCAGTGTTTGATCTACTATCCTTACCCTATGTATACTTTTTGCAGTGAGATTTTTACTTTTCTTTGTTTCCTTGTTACTATCAATAATTAGTGAGACTTCTTTTAAGCTACCTTCAACATTGCTTATAAAGCTGCTTTATTAGTGATCACAGAGCCTTAATGGAAGTCATGTTCTGGTTGTAAATTAGAATGCAATGTGCCAGCACAAAGCCCCTTAAGTTTATGTCTCATTACTTCTTGTTCTTTTTTTAATTTAATTTTTATTTTTTGTCAGAGCAAATTTGATTAAAATGTTTTGTTTCTTCTAGGTGTGCAAGATGTGGTTCTTTTAAACATATACATATATCTATTCTTCTTTGGATCATTTTCCCATGTAGGTTATGACACCATGTTGAGTAGTCTTGTCTTGGTATTACGTAGGTCTTTGGTGATTACATATTTCACATGTGTTTCTATATCTATCTTAACCCCAATATCCTAATGTATCCAATCCTCACACCTTTCCATTTGGTGAACCCTAAGTTTGTTTAATGAATCTGTGATTGCATTTCTCTGTGGAAATATCTTCATTGGTATCAATTTTTAGCTAAGACCTATAAGTGATATTATAGGATATGTGTCTTTTGCTTTCTGACTTAGTACAATTTGCCTGATTAACTCAAGAATCATACACAGTGCTGCAAATGGCATTGTTTTGTTTTTTTCCCTGGCTCATATTCCATCTGTACGTGTACCAGTTATTCTTTGGCCACGCACCTCTTGATGGACTTTTTGGTTGCCTCCATGTCTTGGTTATTGTAATACTGCTGCAATGCACATTTGCTTGCCTGTGTCTTTCCAGTTCTATCTCCTTATGTTATAGGCCAAGGAGTGGGCTTGCTGTATCATATGGTAGCTCAGTGTGTACGTTTTAAAGGCACCACCATTCAGTTCTCATTAGTGGCTCTTTCCAGGTTATGTCCCACTTAAAATTGAGGGTATGCATTTCTCCAAAACACCTTCAATATTTATTGTTTGTAGTTTGCTTGCTGCTGGTTATTCTAACAGGTGCGAGCTGATACCTCTGTGTGGCTGAATTTGCATGTGTCCCATAATCTGTTGAAATTGATTTTTAAAGCATGCTCTTTTTATTTATCAAACTGTGATAACAGCTTAGTTCTTCAAATTGTTTTCTTAAAGTAAGTGTCACATTTTGAAAAGTTTTGGCCACTACCTCCCTCAAGACATTTTGAGGGCAGGTTTCATTTACAGCCCTGAAGTACTTGTTCATATGAAGTGACCATTAACACAGGTATTAAAGCTGCTTTTGCAGGTAACGGCCAGAGGGCGGCAGCCTATTTACGTTCCCCAATCTGGTAACTAGGGAAAGAGTCCTTCAGCTGCAAGAGTGTCCAGCTTTATTTCTCATCCAGCTGTGGGTCTAGATATGATCAAACAAGGTTGCATCACAGCCCAGGAACGAATTATGTAAAATTTCCTCTCTATATCACTGTCTTATTTTTTTGGGTTTTTTAAAGTTATTTAATTTAAAATGGGGATTCGCTACTTTTCACTGCTGTGTTTATGCCGCTTTACACCCACTTGACTCACTTCCAGACAAATATCAATACATAGGTTTTAAGATTCTTACTAGTCACATATATTCTTGTGCGGTGAATAGGGGGTGTTGAGTCCAGTTCACTGAGCAAGGAGTAGGTCTTGTCTATTACATATTGGGTGTATGGAACGGTATCTGAGCGAATTTGAAACCCTTGTTTTATGCATCACCCCACCTCACCTTTCCCGTTAAGCAGCCATAGTGTGTTTTCTAAACGTGTGACTCTGTTCTGTTTTGTAATTCAGTTCAAGTGTAGCGGTTTTTACATTCCCTCTATAAGTGATAGCTTATGATAAGTGTCTTTTTCTGTGTGACTTATTTCACTTAGAATCGTCGTACCTAAATCCACTCACCTTGTTTCTACTAGCCTTATGACATTGATTTCATGTCTGAGTGATATTCCATTGTACATAAGGACCACAACTTCTTTATCCATTTTTCTCTTTCCTGGGATATTTAAGGTGTCATGAAGTGGAGGTTCTTGTCAACAGAGCAGCCCTAAACTTTGGGGTGCCTGTGTCTTGCTGATTTTTAGTTTTCCCAATTTATACGCCCATGAGTGGACGTGCCCTATGCTCCCTAAGCTGTGTGTTTTAGATGTTTCAGGACACACCGTACACTTCTCCAGAGTGCCTGTTGGCAATTTACATCCCGCCCATCAGCGTAGCAAGGCTGCCATTTCTCCATGGCCTGTCCTGCATTTCTGGTTTTGACACTTTTTGCAGCATGGCCCTTTTGACCGATGGGAAGCGAGACTTCTTTGTAGCGCTGATTTGCCTTTCCAGGTTGCTTGGTTGGCCAAAAAGGGCGTATGCGTTTTTTCCTGAATATATTCAGGAAAAAACGCATACGCCCTTTTTGGCCAAGGGCATCATTGTCGACGTTTTGCGACTTTTCATGTGCTTTAAAGGCGATTCGAATCTACCTCCTGAAACCTGTTTCCTGCAATTCTGCCTTGCTTTCAAATCCTCTTCATTGCCTTCCCTCAATATATTTGTGGACGAGAGTTATCATTTATAACTCTGCGGGTTTGTGAATTGCAATGTGCTTGAGCTCCATTTTTCAACTCGCTTTTTTGGGAGCTGGCCGCAAAAGCGCGGTATTGCCTCAGGCCCTATTCTGCTTCTGGGGGGCAGGCTGAGCCTGTGGTTAATTCTTCTTCATGATGGGAAAATAGAGTGACCTGTGCCTGTCCCAACACCTAGATCTAGTCTCTCATTGGTTGCCCCTCTTCCCGTTCATCCTCAGGACAAATTGCAACCTGTAGGGAACAGGAGGTTAAAGGTGCTGATTCTCCACGTAGGGAGTTTGCTAGTAAAGTAGCTGGAATGGCGAACCCGAGCACAAGGAGATGAGAAATGAGGAGCGTTTTAAAAACCTTTCAAAATCACACGGTGTACCATCTTCTGGGTTTCTCATGCATGTTTTTGATGTAGGAAGATGCCCTTGAACCTGGAGATTTGGGACCCATGGGATGGGTACCATGCAGTATTACTTTAAAGGTTCTGCGTTTGCTCACCCAACCTCACCCAACCTCTCAGCCCCAAGAGTGTCCACCCTTATGTCTCATCCAGCTGTGGGTCTAGATATGGTCAATCCAGGTTGCATCACAGCCCCTGAACGAATTGTGTAAGAATTTATCTCTCTTTCACTGTCTTTGTTTTATGTGTTTTTTAAAGTAATTTATTTTTATAATGGGGTTTAGCTCCTTTTCACGGCTGTGTTTATGAGGCTTTGCACCCACTTGACTCACTTCCAGACAGATATCAATACATAGGTTTTACGATTCTTACTAGTCAGATATATTCTTGTGCGGTGAATAGGGGGTGTTGAGTCCAGTTCACTGAGCAAGGAGTAGGTCTTGTCTATTACATATTGGGTGTATGGATCGGTATCTCAGCGAATTTGAAACCCTTGTTTTATGCATCACCCCACCTCACCTTTCCCGTTAAGCAGACATAGTGTGTTTTCTAAACGTGTGACTCTGTTCTGTTTTGTAATTCAGTTCAAGTGTAGCGGTTTTTACATTCCCTCTATAAGTGATAGCTTATGATAAGTGTCTTTTTCTGTGTGACTTATTTCACTTAGAATCGTCGTACCTAAATCCAATCATCTTGCTTCTCCTAGCCTTATGACATTGATTTCATGTCTGAGTGATATTCCATTGTACTTAAGGACCACAACTTCTTTATCCATTTTTCTC
Source organism: Eschrichtius robustus (assembly GCF_028021215.1). Classification (NCBI taxonomy): domain Eukaryota; kingdom Metazoa; phylum Chordata; class Mammalia; order Artiodactyla; family Eschrichtiidae; genus Eschrichtius; species Eschrichtius robustus. The sequence continues at coordinate 522,326 of NW_027175226.1, forward strand.
TTTCCTGGGATATTTAAGGTGTCATGAAGTGGAGGTTCTTGTCAACAGAGCAGCCCTAAACTTTGGGGTGCCTGTGTCTTGCTGATTTTTAGTTTAACCAATTTATACGCCCATGAGTGGACGTGCCCTATGCTCCCTAAGCTGTGTTTTTTCGATGTTTCAGGACACACCGTACACTTCTCCAGAGTGGCTGTTGGTAATTTACATCCCACCCATCAGTGTAGCAAGGCTGCCATTTCTCCATGGCCTGTCCTGCATTTCTGGTTTTGACACTTTTTGAAACATGGCCCTTTTGACCGATGGGAAGCGAGACTTCCTTGTAGCGCTGATTTGCCTTTCCACGTTGCTTGGTTGGCCAAAAAGGGCGTATGCGTTTTTTCCTGAATATATTCAGGAAAAAACACATACGCCCTTTTTGGCCAAGGGCATCATTGTCGACGTTTTGCCGCCTTTCATGTGCTTTAAAGGCGATTCGAATCTACCTCCTGAAACCTGTTTCCTGCAATTCTGCCTTGCTTTCAAATCCTCTTCGTTGCCCTCCCTCAATATATTTGTGGACGAGAGTTATCATTTATAACTCTGCGGTTTTTTGAATGGCAGTGTCCCTGGGCTCCATTTTTCAACTCGCTTTTTTGGGAGCTGGCCGCAAGAGCGCGGGATTGCCTCAGGCCCTATTCTGCTTCAGGGCGGCAGGCTGAGCCTGTGGTTAATTCTTCTTCCCGATGGGAAAATAGAGTGACCTGTGCCTGTCCCAACACCTAGATCTAGTCTCTCATTGGTTGCCCCTCTTCCCGTTCATCCTCAGGACAAATTGCAACCTGTAGGGAACAGGAGGTTAAAGGTGCTGATTCTCCAAGTAGGGAGATTGCTAGTAAAGTAGCTGGAATGGCGAACCCGAGCACAAGGAGATGAGAAATGAGGTGCGTTTTAGAAACCTTTCAAAATCACACGGTGTACCATCTTCTGGATTTCTCATGTATGTTTTTGATGTAGGAAGATGCCCTTGAACCTGGAGATTTGGGACCCATGGGATGGGTACCAGGCAGTATTACTTTAAAGGGTCTGTGTTTGCTCACCCAACCTCACCCAACCTCTCAGCCCCAAGTGTGTCCACCCTTATGTCTCATCCAGCTGTGGGTCTAGATATGGTCAATCCAGGTTGCATCACAGCCCCTGAACGAATTTTGTAAGAATTTCTCTCTCTTTCACTGTCTTTGTTTCACGGGTATTTAAAAGTAATTTATTTTTATAATGGGGTATAGCTGCTTTTCACGGCTGTGTTTATGCGGCTTTACACCCACTTGACTCACTTCCAGACAGATATCAATACATAGGTTTTAAGATTCTTACTAGTCACATATATTCTTCTGTGGTGAATAGGGGGTGTTGAGTCCAGTTCACTGAGCAAGGAGTCGGTCTTCTCTATTACATATTGGGTGTATGGAACGGTATCTGAGCCAATTTGAAACCCTTGTTTTATGCATCACCCCACCTCACCTTTCCCGTTAAGCAGCCATAGTGTGTTTTCTAAACGTGTGACTCTGTTCTGTTTTGTAATTCAGTTCAAGTGTAGCGGTTTTTACATTCCCTCTATAAGTGATAGCTTATGATAAGTGTCTTTTTCTGTGTGACTTATTTCACTTAGAATCGTCGTACCTAAATCCACTCATCTTGCTTCTAGTAGCCTTATGACATTGATTTCATGTCTGAGTGATATTCCATTGTACATAAGGACCACAACTTCTTTATCCATTTTTCTCTTTCCTGGGATATTTAAGGTGTCATGAAGTGGAGGTTCTTGTCAACAGAGCAGCCCTAAACTTTGGGGTGCCTGTGTCTTGCTGATTTTTAGTTTTCCCAATTTATACGCCCATGAGTGGACGTGCCCTATGCTCCCTAAGCTGTGTGTTTTAGATGTTTCAGGACACACCGTACACTTCTCCAGAGTGGCTGTTGGCAATTTACATCCCGCCCATCAGCGTAGCAAGGCTGCCATTTCTCCATGGCCTGTCCTGCTTTTCTGGTTTTCACACTTTTTGCAGCATGGCCCTTTTGACCGATGGGAAGCGAGACTACTTTGTAGCGCTGATTTGCCTTTCCAGGTTGCTTGGTTGGCCAAAAAGGGCGTATGCGTTTTTTCCTGAATATATTCAGGAAAAAACGCATACGCCCTTTTTGGCCAAGGGCATCATTGTCGACGTTTTGCGACTTTTCATGTGCTTTAAAGGCGATTCGAATCTACCTCCTGAAACCTGTTTCCTGCAATTCTGCCTTGCTTTCAAATCCTCTTCATTGCCTTCCCTCAATATATTTGTGGACGAGAGTTATCATTTATAACTCTGCGGGTTTGTGAATGGCAGTGTCCCTGGGCTGCATTTTTCAACTCCCTTTTTTGGGAGCTGGCCGTAAGAGCGCGGGATTGCCTCAGGCCCTATTCTGCTTCTGGGCGGCAGGCTGAGCCTGTGGTTAATTCTTCTTCCTGATGGGAAAATAGAGTGACCTGTGCCTGTCCCAACACCTAGATCTAGTCTCTCATTGGTTGCTACTCTTCCCTTTCATCCTCAGGACAAATTGCAACCTGTACGGAACAGGAGGTTAAAGGTGCTGATTCTCCAAGTAGGGAGATTGCTAGTAAAGTAGCTGGAATGGCGAACCCGAACACAAGGAGATGAGAAATGAGTTGCGTTTTAGAAACCTTTCAAAATCACACGGTGTACCATCTTCTGGGTTTCTCATACATGTTTTCGATGTAGGAAGATGCCCTTGAACCTGGAGATTTGGGACCCATGGGATGGGTACCACGCAGTATTACTTTAAAGGGTCTGTGTTTGCTCACCCAACCTCACCCAACCTCTCAGCCCCAAGTGTGTCCACCCTTATGTCTCATCCAGCTGTGGGTCTAGATATGGTCAATCCAGGTTGCATCACAGCCTCTGAACGAATTGTGTAAGAATTTCTCTCTCTTTCACTGTCTTTGTTTTACAGGTTTTTAAAAGTAATTTATTTTTATAATGGGGTTTAGCTGCTTTTCACGGCTGTGTTTATGCGGCTTTACACCCACTTGACTCACTTCCAGACAGATATCAATACATAGGTTTTAAGATTCTTACTAGTCACATATATTCTTGTGCGGTGAATAGGGGGTGTTGAGTCCAGTTCACTGAGCAATGAGTCGGTGTTGTCTATTACATATTGGGTGTATGGAACGGTATCTGAGCGAATTTGAAACCCTTGTTTTATGCATCACCCCACCTCACCTTTCCCGTTAAGCAGCCATAGTGTGTTTTCTAAACGTGTGACTCTGTTCTGTTTTGTAACTCAGTTCAAGTGTAGCGGTTTTTACATTCCCTCTATAAGTGATAGCTTATGATAAGTGTCTTTTTCTGTGTGACTTATTTCACTTAGAATCATCGTACCTAAGTCCACTCATCTTGCTTCTTCTAGCCTTATGATATTGATTTCATATCTGCGTGATATTCCATTGTACATAAGGACCACAACTTCTTTATCCATTTTTCTCTTTCCTTGGATATTTAAGGTGTCATGAAGTGGAGGTTCTTGTCAACAGAGCAGCCCTAAACTTTGGGGTGCCTGTGTCTTGCTGATTTTTAGTTTTCCCAATTTATACGCCCATGAGTGGACGTGCCCTATGCTCCCTAAGCTGTGTGTTTTAGATATTTCAGGACACACCGTACACTTCTTCAGAGTGGCTGTTGGCAATTTACATCCCGCCCATCAGCGTAGCAAGGCTGCCATTTCTCCATGGCCTGTCCTGCATTTCTGGTTTTGAAAATTTTTGCAGCATGGCCCTTTTGACCGATGGGAAGCGAGACTACTTTGTAGCGCTGATTTCCCTTTCCAGGTTGCTTGGTTGGCCAAAAAGGGCGTATGCGTTTTTTCCTGAATATATTCAGGAAAAAACGCATACGCTCTTTTTGGCCAAGGTCATCATTGTCGACGTTTTGCCACCTTTCATGTGCTTTAAAGGCGATTCGAATCTACCTCCTGAAACCTGTTTCCTGCAATTCTGCCTTGCTTTCAAATCCTCTTCGTTGCCTTCCCTCAATATATTTGTGGACGAGAGTTATCATTTATAACTCTGCGGGTTTGTGAATGGCAGTGTCCCTGAGCTCCATTTTTCAACTCGCTTTTTTGGGAGCTGGCCGTAAGAGCGCGGGATTGCCTCAGGCCCTATTCTGCTTCTGGGCGGCAGGCTGAGCCTGTGGTTAATTCTTCTTCCTGATGGGAAAATAGAGTGACCTGTGCCTGTCCCAACACCTAGATCTAGTCTCTCATTGGTTGCCCCTCTTCCCGTTCATCCTCAGGACAAATTGCAACCTGTAGGGAACAGGAGGTTAAAGGTGCTGATTCTTCAAGTAGGGAGATTGCTAGTAACGTACCTGGAATGGCGAACCCGAGCACAAGGAGTTGAGAAATGAGGTGCGTTTTAGAAACCTTTCAAAATCACACGGTGTACCATCTTCTGGGTTTCTCATGCATGTTTTCGATGTAGGAAGATGCCCTTGAACCTGGAGATTTGGGACCCATGGGATGGGTACCACGCAGTATTACTTTAAAGGGTCTGTGTTTGCTCACCCAACCTCACCCAACCTCTCAGCCCCAAGTGTGTCCACCCTTATGTCTCATCCAGCTGTGGGTCTAGATATGGTTAATCCAGGTTGCATCACAGCCTCTGAACGAATTTTGTAAGAATTTCTCTCTCTTTCACTGTCTTTGTTTTACGGGTTTTTAAAAGTAATTTTTTTATATAATGGGGTTTATCTGCTTTTCACGGCTGTGTTTATGCGGCTTTACACCCACTTGACTCACTTCCAGACAGATATCAATACATAGGTTTTAAGATTCTTACTAGTCACATATATTCTTGTGTGGTGAATAGGGGGTGTTGAGTCCAGGTCACTGAGCAAGGTGTCGGTCTTTTCTATTGCATATTGGGTGTATGGAACGGTATGTGAGCGAATTTGAAACCCTTGTTTTATGCATCACCCCACCTCACCTTTCCCTTTAAGCAGCCATAGTGTGTTTTCTAAACGTGTGACTCTGTTCTGTTTTGTAACTCAGTTCAAGTGTAGCGGTTTTTACATTCCCTCTATAAGTGATAGCTTATGATAAGTGTCTTTTTCTGTGTGACTTATTTCACTTAGAATCATCGTACCTAAGTCCACTCATCTTGCTTCTACTAGCCTTATGACCTTGATTTCATGTCTGCGTGATATTCCATTGTACATAAGGACCACAATTTCTTTATCCATTTTTCTCTTTCCTGGGATATTTAAGGTGTCATGAAGTGGAGGTTCTTGTCAACAGAGCAGCCCTAAACTTTGGGGTGCCTGTGTCTTGCTGATTTTTAGTTTTCCCAATTTATACGCCCATGAGTGGACGTGCCCTATGCTCCCTAAGCTGTGTGTTTTAGATGTTTCAGGACACACCGTACACTTCTTCAGAGTGGCTGTTGGCAATTTACATCCCGCCCATCAGCGTAGCAAGGCTGCCATTTCTCCATGGCCTGTCCTGCATTTCTGGTTTTGAAAATTTTTGCAGCATGGCCCTTTTGACCGATGGGAAGCGAGACTACTTTGTAGCGCTGATTTCCCTTTCCAGGTTGCTTGGTTGGCCAAAAAGGGCGTATGCGTTTTTTCCTGAATATATTCAGGAAAAACGCATACGCTCTTTTTGGCCAAGGTCATCATTGTCGACGTTTTGCCACCTTTCATGTGCTTTAAAGGCGATTCGAATCTACCTCCTGAAATCTGTTTCCTGCAATTCTGCCTTGCTTTCAAATCCTCTTCGTTGCCTTCCCTCAATATATTTTTGGACGAGAGTTATCATTTATAACTCAGCAGGTTTGTGAATTGCAGTGCCCCTGAGCTCCATTTTTCAACTGTCTTTTTTGGGAGCTGGCTGCAAACGCACGGGATTGCCTAAGGCACTATACTGGTTCCCGGCGGTAGGCTGAGCCTGTGGTTAATTCTTTTTTCTGATGGGAAAAGAGAGTGACCTGTGCCTGTCCCAACACCTAGATCTAGTCTCTCATTGGTTGCCCCTCTTCCCTTTCATCCTCAGGACAAATTGCAACCTGTACGGAACAGGAGGTTAAAGGTGCTGATTCTCCAAGTAGGGAGATTGCTAGTAAAGTAGCTGGAATGGCGAACCCGAACACAAGGAGATGAGAAATGAGGTGCGTTTTAGAAACCTTTCAAAATCACACGGTGTACCATCTTCTGGGTTTCTCATGCATGTTTTCGATGTAGGAAGATGCCCTTGAACCTGGAGATTTGGGACCCATGGGATGGGTACCACGCAGTATTACTTTAAAGGGTCTGTGTTTGCTCACCCAACCTCACCCAAACTCTCAGCCCCAAGTGGGTCCACCCTTATGTCTCATCCAGCTGTGGGTCTAGATATGGTCAATCCAGGTTGCATCACAGCCTCTGAACGAATTTTGTAAGAATTTCTCTCTCTTTCACTGTCTTTGTTTTACGGTTTTTTAAAAGTAATTTATTTTTATAATGGGGTTTAGCTGCTTTTCACGGCTGTGTTTATGCAGCTTTACACCCACTTGACTCACTTCCAGACAGATATCAATACATAGGTTTTAAGATTCTTACTAGTCACATATATTCTTGTGCGGTGAATAGGGGGTTTTGAGTCCAGTTCACTGAGCAATGAGTCGGTGTTGTCTATTACATATTGGGTGTATGGAACGGTATCTGAGCCAATTTGAAACCCTTGTTTTATGCATCACCCCACCTCACCTTTCCCGTTAAGCAGCCATAGTGTGTTTTCTAAACGTGTGACTCTGTTCTGTTTTGTAACTCAGTTCAAGTGTAGCGGTTTTTACATTCCCTCTATAAGTGATAGCTTATGATAAGTGTCTTTTTCTGTGTGACTTATTTCACTTAGAATCATCGTACCTAAGTCCATTCATGTTGCTTCTTCTAGCCTTATGATATTGATTTCATGTCTGCGTGATATTCCATTGTACATAAGGACCACAACTTCTTTATCCATTTTTCTCTTTCCTGGGATATTTAAGGTGTCATGAAGTGGAGGTTCTTGTCAACAGAGCAGCCCTAAACTTTGGGGTGCCTGTGTCTTGCTGATTTTTAGTTTTCCCAATTTATACGCCCATGAGTGGACGTGCCCTATGCTCCCTAAGCTGTGTGTTTTAGATGTTTCAGGACACACCGTACACTTCTCCAGATTGGCTGTTGGCAATTTACATCCCGCCCCTCAGCGTAGCAAGGCTGCCATTTCTCCATGGCCTGTCCTGCATTTCTGGTTTTGACACTTTTTGCAGCATGGCCCTTTTGACCGACGGGAAGCGAGACTACTTTGTAGCGCTGATTTGCTTTCCAGGTTGCTTGGTTGGCCAAAAAGGGCGTATGCGTTTTTTCCTGAATATATTCAGGAAAAAACGCATACGCCCTTTTTGGCCAAGGGCATCATTGTCGACGTTTTGCGACTTTTCATGTGCTTTAAAGGCGATTCGAATCTACCTCCTGAAACCTGTTTCCTGCAATTCTGCCTTGCTTTCAAATCCTCTTCGTTGCCTTCCCTCAATATATTTGTGGACGAGAGTTATCATTTATAACTCAGCAGGTTTGTGAATTGCAGTGCCCCTGAGCTCCATTTTTCAACTGTCTTTTTTGGGAGCTGGCCGCAAACGCACGGGATTGCCTAAGGCCCTATTCTGGTTCCCGGCGGTAGGCTGAGCCTGTGGTTAATTCTTCTTCCTGATGGGAAAATAGAGTGACCTGTGCCTGTCCCAACACCTAGATCTAGTCTCTCATTGGTTGCCCCTCTTCCCGTTCATCCTCAGGACAAATTGCAACCTGTAGGGAACAGGAGGTTAAAGGTGCTGATTCTCCAAGTAGGGAGATTGCTAGTAAAGTACCTGGAATGGCGAACCCGAGCACAAGGAGATGAGAAATGAGGTGCGTTTTAGAAACCTTTCAAAATCACACGGTGTACCATCTTCTGGGTTTCTCATGCATGTTTTCGATGTAGGAAGATGCCCTTGAACCTGGAGATTTGGGACCCATGGGATGGGTACCACGCAGTATTACTTTAAAGGGTCTGTGTTTGCTCACCCAACCTCACCCAACCTCTCAGCCCCAAGAGTGTCCACCCTTTGTCTCATCCAGCTGTGTGTCTAGATATGGTCAATCCAGGTTGCATCACAGCCCCTGACCGAATTTTGGAAGAATTACTCTCTCTTTCACTGTCTTTGTTTTACGGGTTTTTAAAAGTAATTTATTTTTATAATGGGGTTTAGCGGCCTTTCACGGCTGTGTTGATGCGGCTTTACACCCACTTGACTCACTTCCAGAGAGATATCAATACATAGGTTTTATGATTCTTACTAGTCAGATATATTCTTGTGCGGTGAATAGGGGGTGTTGTGTCCAGTTCACTGAGCAAGGAGTAGGTCTTGTCTATTACATATTGGGTGTATGGAACGGTATGTGAGCGAATTTGAAACCCTTGTTTTATGCATCACCCCACCTCACCTTTCCCGTTAAGCAGCCATAGTGTGTTTTCTAAACGTGTGACTCTGTTCTGTTTTGTAATTCAGTTCAAGTGTAGCGGTTTTTACATTCCCTCTATAAGTGATAGCTTATGATAAGTGTCTTTTTCTGTGTGACTTATTTCACTTAGAATCGTCGTTCCTAAATCCACTCATCTTCCTTCTACTAGCCTTATGATATTGATTTCATGTCTGCGTGATATTCCATTGTACATAAGGACCACAACTTCTTTATCCATTTTTCTCTTTCCTGGGATATTTAAGGTGTCATGAAGTGGAGGTTCTTGTCAACAGAGCAGCCCTAAACTTTGGGGTGCCTGTGTCTTGCTGATTTTTAGTTTTCCCAATTTATACGCCCATGAGTGGACGTGCCCTATGCTCCCTAAGCTGTGTGTTTTAGATGTTTCAGGACACACCGTACACTTCTTCAGAGTGGCTGTTGGCAATTTACATCCCGCCCCTCAGCGTAGCAAGGCTGCCATTTCTCCATGGCCTGTCCTGCATTTCTGGTTTTGACACTTTTTGCAGCATGGCCCTTTTGACCGATGGGAAGCGAGACTACTTTGTAGCGCTGATTTGCCTTTCAAGGTTGCTTGGTTGGCCAAAAAGGGCGTATGCGTTTTTTCCTGAATATATTCAGGAAAAAACGCATACGCCCTTTTTGGCCAAGGGCATCATTGTCGACGTTTTGCGACTTTTCATGTGCTTTAAAGGCGATTCGAATCTACCTCCTGAAACCTGTTTCCTGCAATTCTGCCTTGCTTTCAAATCCTCTTCGTTGCCTTCCCTCAATATATTTGTGGACGAGAGTTATCATTTATAACTCTGCGTGTTTGTGAAAGGCAGTGTCCCTGGGCTCCATTTTGCAACTCGCTTTTTTGGGAGCTGGCCGCAAGAGCGCGGGATTGCCTCAGGCCCTATTCTGCTTCTGGGCGGCAGGCTGAGCCTGTGGTTAATTCTTCTTCCTGATGGGAAAATAGAGTGACCTGTGCCTGTCCCAACACCTAGATCTAGTCTCTCATTGGTTGCCCCTCTTCCCGTTCATCCTCAGGACAAATTGCAACCTGTAGGGAACAGGAGGTTAAAGGTGCTGATTCTCCAAGTAGGGAGATTGCTAGTAAAGTAGCTGGAAAGGTGAACCCGAGCACAAGGAGATGAGACATGAGGTGCGATTTAGAAACCTTTCAAAATCACACGGTGTACCATCTTCTGGGTTTCTCATGCATGTTTTCGATGTAGGAAGATGCCCTTGAACCTGGAGATTTGGGACCCATGGGATGGGTACCACGCAGTATTACTTTAAAGGGTCTGTGTTTGCTCACCCAACCTCACCCAACCTCTCAGCCCCAAGAGTGTCCACCCTTATGTCTCATCCAGCTGTGTGTCTAGATATGGTCAATCCAGGTTGCATCACAGCCCCTGACCGAATTTTGGAAGAATTTCTCTCTCTTTCACTGTCTTTGTTTTACGGGTTTTTAAAAGTAATTTATTTTTATAATGGGGTTTAGCGGCCTTTCACGGCTGTGTTGATGCGGCTTTACACCCACTTGACTCACTTCCAGAGAGATATCAATACATAGGTTTTACGATTCTTACTAGTCAGATATATTCTTGTGCGGTGAATAGGGGGTGTTGTGTCCAGTTCACTGAGCAAGGAGTAGGTCTTGTCTATTACATATTGGGTGTATGGAACGGTATGTGAGCGAATTTGAAACCCTTGTTTTATGCATCACCCCACCTCACCTTTCCCGTTAAGCAGCCATAGTGTGTTTTCTAAACGTGTGACTCTGTTCTGTTTTGTAATTCAGTTCAAGTGTAGCGGTTTTTACATTCCCTCTATAAGTGATAGCTTATGATAAGTGTCTTTTTCTGTGTGACTTATTTCACTTAGAATCGTCGTTCCTAAATCCACTCATCTTGCTTCTACTAGCCTTATGACATTTATTTCATGTCTGAGTGATATTCCATATTACATAAGGACCACAACTTCTCTATCCATTTTTTTCTTTCCTGGGATATTTAAGGTGTCATGAAGTGGAGGTTCTTGTCAACAGAGCAGCCCTAATCATTGGGGTGCCTGTGTCTTGCTGATTTTTAGTTTTCCCAATTTATACGACCATGAGTGGACGTGCCCTATGCTCCCTAAGCTGTGTTTTTTCGAAGTTTCAGGACACACCGTACACTTCTCCAGTGTGGCTGTTGGCAACTTACATCCCTCCCATCCACGTAGCAAGGCTGCCATTTCTCCATGGCCTGTCCTGCATTTCTGGTTTTGACACTTTTTGCAGCATGGCCCTTTTGACCGATGGGAAGCGAGACTTCTTTGTAGCGCTGATTTGCCTTTCCAGGTTGTTTGGTTGGCCAAAAAGAGCGTATGCGTTTTTTCCTGAATATATTCAGGAAAAAACGCATACGCTCTTTTTGGCCAAGGTCATCATTGTCGACGTTTTGCCACCTTTCATGTGCTTTAAAGGCGATTCGAATCTACCTCCTGAAATCTGTTTCCTGCAATTCTGCCTTGCTTTCAAATCCTCTTCGTTGCCTTCCCTCAATATATTTTTGGACGAGAGTTATCATTTATAACTCAGCAGGTTTGTGAATTGCAGTGCCCCTGAGCTCCATTTTTCAACTGTCTTTTTTGGGAGCTGGCCGCAAACAAACGGGATTGCCTGAGGCCCTATTCTGGTTCCCGGCGGTAGGCTGAGCCTGTGGTTAATTCTTCTTCCTGATGGGAAAATAGAGTGACCTGTGCCTGTCCCAACACCTAGATCTAGTCTCTCATTGGTTGCCCCTCTTCCCTTTCATCCTTAGGACAAATTGCAACCTGTACGGAACAGGAGGTTAAAGGTGCTGATTCTCCAAGTAGGGAGATTGCTAGTAAAGTAGCTGGAATGGCGAATCCGAACACAAGGAGATGAGAAATGAGGTGCGTTTTAGAAACCTTTCAAAATCACACGGTGTACCATCTTCTGGGTTTCTCATGCATGTTTTCGATGTAGGAAGATGCCCTTGAACCTGGAGATTTGGGACCCATGGGATGGGTACCACGCAGTATTACTTTAAAGGGTCTGTGTTTGCTCACCCAACCTCACCCAACCTCTCAGCCCCAAGTGTGTCCACCCTTATGTCTCATCCAGCTTTGGGTCTAGATATGGTCAATCCAGGTTGCATCACAGCCTCTGAACGAATTTTGTAAGAATTTCTCTCTCTTTCACTGTCTTTGTTTTACGGGTTTTTAAAAGTAATTTATTTTTATAATGGGGTTTAGCTGCTTTTCACGGCTGTGTTTATGCGGCTTTACACCCACTTGACTCACTTCCAGACAGATATCAATACATAGGTTTTAAGGGTCTTACTAGTCACATATATTCTTGTGCGGTGAATAGGGGGTGTTGAGTCCAGTTCACTGAGCAATGAGTCGGTCTTTTCTATTACATATTGGGTGTATGGAACGGTATCTGAGCGAATTTGAAACCCTTGTTTTATGCATCACCCCACCTCACCTTTCCCGTTAAGCAGCCATAGTGTGTTTTCTAAACGTGTGACTCTGTTCTGTTTTGTAACTCAGTTCAAGTGTAGCGGTTTTTACATTCCCTCTATAAGTGATAGCTTATGATAAGTGTCTTTTTCTGTGTTACTTATTTCACTTAGAATCATCGTACCTAAGTCCACTCATCTTGCTTCTTCTAGCCTTATGATATTGATTTCATGTCTGCGTGATATTCCATTGTACATAAGGACCACAACTTCTTTATCCATTTTTCTCTTTCCTGGGATATTTAAGGTGTCATGAAGTGGAGGTTCTTGTCAACAGAGCAGCCCTAAATTTTGGGGTGCCTGTGTCTTGCTGATTTTTAGTTTTCCCAATTTATACGCCCATGAGTGGACGTGCCCTATGCTCCCTAAGCTGTGTGTTTTAGATGTTTCAGGACACACCGTACACTTCTCCAGAGTGGCTGTTGGCAATTTACATCCCGCCCCTCAGCGTAGCAAGGCTGCCATTTCTCCATGGCCTATCCTGCATTTCTGGTTTTGACACTTTTTGCAGCATGGCCCTTTTGACCGATGGGAAGCGAGACTACTTTGTAGCGCTGATTTGCCTTTCCAGGTTGCTTGGTTGGCCAAAAAGGGCGTATGCGTTTTTTCCTGAATATATTCAGGAAAAAACGCATACGCCCTTTTTGGCCAAGGGCATCATTGTCGACGTTTTGCGACTTTTCATGTGCTTTAAAGGCGATTCGAATCTACCTCCTGAAACCTGTTTCCTGCAATTCTGCCTTGCTTTCAAATCCTCTTCGTTGCCTTCCCTCAATATATTTGTGGACGAGAGTTATCATTTATAACTCTGCGGGTTTGTGAATGGCAGTGTCCCTGGGCTCCATTTTTCAACTCGCTTTTTTGGAAGCTGGCCTTAAGAGCGCGGGATTGCCTCAGGCCCTATTCTGCTTCTGGACAGCAGGCTGAGCCTGTGGTTAATTCTTCTTCCTGATGGGAAAATAGAGTGACCTGTGCCTGTCCCAACACCTAGATCTAGTCTCTCATTGGTTGCCCCTCTTCCCGTTCATCCTCAGGACAAATTGCAACCTGTAGGGAACAGGAGGATAAAGGTGCTGATTCTCCAAGTAGGGAGATTGCTAGTAACGTACCTGGAATGGCGAACCCGAGCACAAGGAGATGAGAAATGAGGTGCGTTTTAGAAACCTTTCAAAATCACACGGTGTACCATCTTCTGGGTTTCTCATGCATGTTTTCGATGTAGGAAGATGCCCTTGAACCTGGAGATTTGGGACCCATGGGATGGGTACCACGCAGTATTACTTTAAAGGGTCTGTGTTTGCTCACCCAACCTCACCCAACCTCTCAGCCCCAAGTGTGTCCACCCTTATGTCTCATCCAGCTGTGGGTCTAGATATGGTCAATCCAGGTTGCATCACAGCCTCTGAACGAATTTTGTAAGAATTTCTCTCTCTTTCACTGTCTTTGTTTTACGGGTTTTTAAAAGTAATTTATTTTTATAATGGGGTTTAGCTGCTTTTCACGGCTGTGTTTATGCGGCTTTACACCCACTTGACTCACTTCCAGACAGATATCAATACATAGGTTTTAAGGTTCTTACTAGTCACATATATTCTTGTGCGGTGAATAGGGGGTATTGAGTCCAGTTCACTGAGCAATGAGTCGGTGTTGTCTATTACATATTGGGTGTATGGAACGGTATCTGAGCGAATTTGAAACCCTTGTTTTATGCATCACCCCACCTCACCTTTCCCGTTAAGCAGCCATAGTGTGTTTTCTAAACGTGTGACTCTGTTCTGTTTTGTAACTCAGTTCAAGTGTAGCGGTTTTTACATTCCCTCTATAAGTGATAGCTTATGATAAGTGTCTTTTTCTGTGTGACTTATTTCACTTAGAATCATCGTACCTAAGTCCACTCATCTTGCTTCTACTAGACTTATGATATTGATTTCATGTCTGCGTGATATTCCATTGTACATAAGGACCACAACTTCTTTAACCATTTTTCTATTTCCTGGGATATTTAAGGTGTCATGAAGTGGAGGTTCTTGTCAACAGAGCAGCCCTAAACTTTGGGGTGCCTGTGTCTTGCTGATTTTTAGTTTTCCCAATTTATACGCCCATGAGTGGACGTGCCCTATGCTCCCTAAGCTGTGTGTTTTAGATGTTTCAGGACACACCGTACACTTCTCCAGAGTGGCTGTTGGCAATTTACATCCCGCCCCTCAGCGTAGCAAGGCTGCCATTTCTCCATGGCCTGTCCTGCATTTCTGGTTTTGACACTTTTTGCAGCATGGCCCTTTTGACCGATGGGAAGCGAGACTACTTTGTAGCGCTGATTTGCCTTTCCAGGTTGCTTGGTTGGCCAAAAAGGGCGTATGCGTTTTTTCCTGAATATATTCAGGAAAAAACGCATACGCCCTTTTTGGCCAAGGGCATCATTGTCGACGTTTTGCGACTTTTCATGTGCTTTAAAGGCGATTCGAATCTACCTCCTGAAACCTGTTTCCTGCAATTCTGCCTTGCTTTCAAATCCTCTTCGTTGCCTTCCCTCAATATATTTGTGGACGAGAGTTATCATTTATAACTCAGCAGGTTTGTGAATTGCAGTGCCCCTGAGCTCCATTTTTCAACTGTCTTTTTTGGGAGCTGGCCGCAAACGCACGGGATTGCCTAAGGCCCTATTCTGGTTCCCGGCGGTAGGCTGAGCCTGTGGTTAATTCTTCTTCCTGATGGGAAAATAGAGTGACCTGTGCCTGTCCCAACACCTAGATCTAGTCTCTCATTGGTTGCCCCTCTTCCCGTTCATCCTCAGGACAAATTGCAACCTGTAGGGAACAGGAGGTTAAAGGTGCTGATTCTCCAAGTAGGGAGATTGCTAGTAACGTACCTGGAATGGCGAACCCGAGCACAAGGAGATGAGAAATGAGGTGCGTTTTAGAAACCTTTCAAAATCACACGGTGTACCATCTTCTGGGTTTCTCATGCATGTTTTCGATGTAGGAAGATGCCCTTGAACCTGGAGATTTGGGACCCATGGGATGGGTACCACGCAGTATTACTTTAAAGGGTCTGTGTTTGCTCACCCAACCTCACCCAACCTCTCAGCCCCAAGTGTGTCCACCCTTATGTCTCATCCAGCTGTGGGTCTAGATATGGTCAATCCAGGTTGCATCACAGCCTCTGAACGAATTTTGTAAGAATTTCTCTCTCTTTCACTGTCTTTGTTTTACGGGTTTTTAAAAGTAATTTATTTTTATAATGGGGTTTAGCTGCTTTTCACGGCTGTGTTTATGCGGCTTTACACCCACTTGACTCACTTCCAGACAGATATCAATACATAGGTTTTAAGGGTCTTACTAGTCACATATATTCTTGTGCGGTGAATAGGGGGTGTTGAGTCCAGTTCACTGAGCAATGAGTCGGTGTTGTCTATTACATATTGGGTGTATGGAACGGTATCTGAGCGAATTTGAAACCCTTGTTTTATGCATCACCCCACCTCACCATTCCCGTTAAGCAGCCATAGTGTGTTTTCTAAACGTGTGACTCTGTTCTGTTTTGTAACTCAGTTCAAGTGTAGCGGTTTTTACATTCCCTCTATAAGTGATAGCTTATGATAAGTGTCTTTTTCTGTGTGACTTATTTCACTTAGAATCATCGTACCTAAGTCCACTCATCTTGCTTCTACTAGCCTTATGATATTGATTTCATGTCTGCGTGATATTCCATTGTACATAAGGACCACAACTTCTTTAACCATTTTTCTCTTTCCTGGGATGTTTAAGGTGTCATGAAGTGGAGGTTCTTGTCAACAGAGCAGCCCTAAACTTTGGGGTGCCTGTGTCTTGCTGATTTTTAGTTTTCCCAATTTATACGCCCATGAGTGGACGTGCCCTTTGCTCCCTAAGCTGTGTGTTTTAGATGTTTCAGGACACACCGTACACTTCTCCAGAGTGGCTGTTGGCAATTTACATCCCGCCCCTCAGCGTAGCAAGGCTGCCATTTCTCCATGGCCTGTCCTGCATTTCTGGTTTTGACACTTTTTGCAGCATGGCCCTTTTGACCGATGGGAAGCGAGACTACTTTGTAGCGCTGATTTGCCTTTCCAGGTTGCTTGGTTGGCCAAAAAGGGCGTATGCGTTTTTTCCTGAATATATTCAGGAAAAAACGCATACGCCCTTTTTGGCCAAGGGCATCATTGTCTACGTTTTGCGACTTTTCATGTGCTTTAAAGGCGATTCGAATCTACCTCCTGAAACCTGTTTCCTGCAATTCTGCCTTGCTTTCAAATCCTCTTCGTTGCCTTCCCTCAATATATTTGTGGACGAGAGTTATCATTTATAACTCTGCGGGTTTGTGAATGGCAGTGTCCCTGGGCTCCATTTTTCAACTCGCTTTTTTGGGAGCTGGCCGTAAGAGCGCGGGATTGCCTCAGGCCCTATTCTGCTTCGGGGCGGCAGGCTGAGCCTGTGGTTAATTCTTCTTCCTGATGGGAAAATAGAGTGACCTGTGCCTGTCCCAACACCTAGATCTAGTCTCTCATTGGTTGCCCCTCTTCCCGTTCATCCTCAGGACAAATTGCAACCTGTAGGGAACAGGAGGTTAAAGGTGCTGATTCTCCAAGTAGGGAGATTGCTAGTAAAGTACCTGGAATGGCGAACCCGAGCACAAGGAGATGAGAAATGAGGTGCGTTTTAGAAACCTTTCAAAATCACACGGTGTACCATCTTCTGGGTTTCTCATGCATGTTTTCGATGTAGGAAGATGCCCTTGAACCTGGAGATTTGGGACCCATGGGATGGGTACCACGCAGTATTACTTTAAAGGGTCTGTGTTTGCTCACCCAACCTCACCCAACCTCTCAGCCCCAAGTGTGTCCACCCTTATGTCTCATCCAGCTGTGGGTCTAGATATGTTCAATCCAGGTTGCATCACAGCCTCTGAACGAATTTTGTAAGAATTTCTCTCTCTTTCACTGTCTTTGTTTTACGGGTTTTTAAAAGTAATTTATTTTTATAATGGGGTTTAGCTGCTTTTCACGGCTGTGTTTATGCGGCTTTACACCCACTTGACTCACTTCCAGACAGATATCAATACATAGGTTTTAAGATTCTTACTAGTCACATATATTCTTGTGCGGTGAATAGGGGGTGTTGAGTCCAGTTCACTGAGCAAGGAGTCGGTCTTTTCTATTACATATTGGGTGTATGGAACGGTATCTGAGCCAATTTGAAACCCTTGTTTTATGCATCACCCCACCTCACCTTTCCCGTTAAGCAGCCATAGTGTGTTTTCTAAACGTGTGACTCTGTTCTGTTTTGTAACTCAGTTCAAGTGTAGCGGTTTTTACATTCCCTCTATAAGTGATAGCTTATGATAAGTGTCTTTTTCTGTGTGACTTATTTCACTTAGAATCATCGTACCTAAGTCCACTCATCTTGCTTCTTCTAGCCTTATGATATTGATTTCATGTCTGCGTGATATTCCATTGTACATAAGGACCACAACTTCTTTATCCATTTTTCTCTTTCCTGGGATATTTAAGGTGTCATGAAGTGGAGGTTCTTGTCAACAGAGCAGCCCTAAACTTTGGGGTGCCTGTGTCTTGCTGATTTTTAGTTTTCCCAATTTATACGCCCATGAGTGGACGTGCCCTATGCTCCCTAAGCTGTGTGTTTTAGATGTTTCAGGACACACCGTACACTTCTTCAGAGTGGCTGTTGGCAATTTACATCCCGCCCATCAGCGTAGCAAGGCTGCCATTTCTCCATGGCCTGTCCTGCATTTCTGGTTTTGACACTTTTTGCAGCATGGCCCTTTTGACCGATGGGAAGCGAGACTACTTTGTAGCGCTGATTTGCCTTTCAAGGTTGCTTGGTTGGCCAAAAAGGGCGTATGCGTTTTTTCCTGAATATATTCAGGAAAAAACGCATACGCCCTTTTTGGCCAAGGGCATCATTGTCGACGTTTTGCGACTTTTCATGTGCTTTAAAGGCGATTCGAATCTACCTCCTGAAACCTGTTTCCTGCAATTCTGCCTTGCTTTCAAATCCTCTTCGTTGCCTTCCCTCAATATATTTGTGGACGAGAGTTATCATTTATAACTCTGCGGGTTTGTGAAAGGCAGTGTCCCTGGGCTCCATTTTGCAACTCGCTTTTTTGGGAGCTGGCCGCAAGAGCGCAGGATTGCCTCAGGCCCTATTCTGCTTCTGGGCGGCAGGCTGAGCATGTGGTTAATTCTTCTTCCTGATGGGAAAATAGAGTGACCTGTGCCTGTCCCAACACCTAGATCTAGTCTCTCATTGGTTGCCCCTCTTCCCGTTCATCCTCAGGACAAATTGCAACCTGTAGGGAACAGGAGGTTAAAGGTGCTGATTCTCCAAGTAGGGAGATTGCTAGTAAAGTACCTGGAATGGCGAACCCGAGCACAAGGAGATGAGAAATGAGGTGCGTTTTAGAAACCTTTCAAAATCACACGGTGTACCATCTTCTGGGTTTCTCATGTATGTTTTCGATGGAGGAAGATGCCCTTGAACCTGGAGATTTGGGACCCATGGGATGCGTACCACGCAGTATTACTTTAAAGGTTGTGCGTTTGCTCACCCAACCTCACCCAACCTCTCAGCCCCAAGAGTGTCCACCCTTATGTCTCATCCAGCTGTGTGTCTAGATATGGTCAATCCAGGTTGCATCACAGCCCCTGACCGAATTTTGGAAGAATTTCTCTCTCTTTCACTGTCTTTGTTTTACGGGTTTTTAAAAGTAATTTATTTTTATAATGGTGTTTAGCGGCCTTTCACGGCTGTGTTGATGCGGCTTTACACCCACTTGACTCACTTCCAGAGAGATATCAATACATAGGTTTTACGATTCTTACTAGTCAGATATATTCTTGTGCGGTGAATAGGGGGTGTTGTGTCCAGTTCACTGAGCAAGGAGTAGGTCTTGTCTATTACATATTGGGTGTATGGAACGGTATGTGAGCGAATTTGAAACCCTTGTTTTATGCATCACCCCACCTCACCTTTCCCGTTAAGCAGCCATAGTGTGTTTTCTAAACGTGTGACTCTGTTCTGTTTTGTAATTCAGCTCAAGTGTAGCGGTTTTTACATTCCCTCTATAAGTGATAGCTTATGATAAGTGTCTTTTTCTGTGTGACTTAGTTCACTTAGAATCGTCGTTCCTAAATCCACTCATCTTGCTTCTACTAGCCTTATGACATTTATTTCATGTCTGAGTGATATTCCATTTTACATAAGGACCACAACTTCTTTATCCATTTTTTTCTTTCCTGGGATATTTAAGGTGTCATGAAGTGGAGGTTCTTGTGAACAGAGCAGCCCTAATCATTGGGGTGCCTATGTCTTGCTGATTTTTAGTTTTCCCAATTTATACGACCATGAGTGGACGTGCCCTATGCTCCCTAAGCTGTGTTTTTTCGAAGTTTCAGGACACACCGTACACTTCTCCAGTGTGGCTGTTGGCAATTTACATCCCTCCCATCAGCGTAGCAAGGCTGCCATTTCTCCATGGCCTGTCCTGCATTTCTGGTTTTGAAAATTTTTGCAGCATGGCCCTTTTGACCGATGGGAAGCGAGACTACTTTGTAGCGCTGATTTGCCTTTCCAGGTTGTTTGGTTGGCCAAAAAGAGCGTATGCGTTTTTTCCTGAATATATTCAGGAAAAAACGCATACGCTCTTTTTGGCCAAGGTCATCATTGTCGACGTTTTGCCACCTTTCATGTGCTTTAAAGGCGATTCGAATCTACCTCCTGAAATCTGTTTCCTGCAATTCTGCCTTGCTTTCAAATCCTCTTCGTTGCCTTCCCTCAATATATTTTTGGACGAGAGTTATCATTTATAACTCAGCAGGTTTGTGAATTGCAGTGCCCCTGAGCTCCATTTTTCAACTGTCTTTTTTGGGAGCTGGCCGCAAACGCACGGGATTGCCTAAGGCCCTATTCTGGTTCCCGGCGGTAGGCTGAGCCTGTGGTTAATTCTTCTTCCTGATGGGAAAATAGAGTGACCTGTGCCTGTCCCAACACCTAGATCTAGTCTCTCATTGGTTGCCCCGCTTCCCGTTCATCCTCAGGACAAATTGCAACCTGTAGGGAACAGGAGGTTAAAGGTGCTGATTCTCCAAGTAGGGAGATTGCTAGTAACGTACCTGGAATGGCGAACCCGAGCACAAGGAGATGAGAAATGAGGTGCGTTTTAGAAACCTTTCAAAATCACACGGTGTACCATCTTCTGGGTTTCTCATGCATGTTTTCGATGTAGGAAGATGCCCTTGAACCTGGAGATTTGGGACCCATGGGATGGGTACCACGCAGTATTACTTTAAAGGGTCTGTGTTTGCTCACCCAACCTCACCCAACCTCTCAGCCCCAAGTGTGTCCACCCTTATGTCTCATCCAGCTGTGGGTCTAGATATGGTCAATCCAGGTTGCATCACAGCCTCTGAACGAATTTTGTAAGAATTTCTCTCTCTTTCACTGTCTTTGTTTTACGGGTTTTTAAAAGTAATTTATTTTTATAATGGGGTTTAGCTGCTTTTCACGGCTGTGTTTATGCGGCTTTACACCCACTTGACTCACTTCCAGACAGATATCAATACATAGGTTTTAAGGTTCTTACTAGTCACATATATTCTTGTGCGGTGAATAGGGGGTGTTGAGTCCAGTTCACTGAGCAATGAGTCGGTGTTGTCTATTACATATTGGGTGTATGGAACGGTATCTGAGCGAATTTGAAACCCTTGTTTTATGCATCACCCCACCTCACCTTTCCCGTTAAGCAGCCATAGTGTGTTTTCTAAACGTGTGACTCTGTTCTGTTTTGTAACTCAGTTCAAGTGTAGCGGTTTTTACATTCCCTCTATAAGTGATAGCTTATGATAAGTGTCTTTTTCTGTGTGACTTATTTCACTTAGAATCATCGTACCTAAGTCCACTCATCTTGCTTCTACTAGCCTTATGATATTGATTTCATGTCTGCGTGATATTCCATTGTACATAAGGACCACAACTTCTTTAACCATTTTTCTCTTTCCTGGAATATTTAAGGTGTCATGAAGTGGAGGTTCTTGTCAACAGAGCAGCCCTAAACTTTGGGGTGCCTGTGTCTTGCTGATTTTTAGTTTTCCCAATTTATACGCCCATGAGTGGACGTGCCCTTTGCTCCCTAAGCTGTGTGTTTTAGATGTTTCAGGACACACCGTACACTTCTCCAGAGTGGCTGTTGGCAATTTACATCCCGCCCCTCAGCGTAGCAAGGCTGCCATTTCTCCATGGCCTGTCCTGCATTTCTGGTTTTGACACTTTTTGCAGCATGGCCCTTTTGACCGATGGGAAGCGAGACTACTTTGTAGCGCTGATTTGCCTTTCCAGGTTGCTTGGTTGGCCAAAAAGGGCGTATGCGTTTTTTCCTGAATATATTCAGGAAAAAACGCATACGCCCTTTTTGGCCAAGGGCATCATTGTCTACGTTTTGCGAGTTTTCATGTGCTTTAAAGGCGATTCGAATCTACCTCCTGAAACCTGTTTCCTGCAATTCTGCCTTGCTTTCAAATCCTCTTCGTTGCCTTCCCTCAATATATTTGTGGACGAGAGTTATCATTTATAACTCTGCGGGTTTGTGAATGGCAGTGTCCCTGGGCTCCATTTTTCAACTCGCTTTTTTGGGAGCTGGCCGTAAGAGCGCGGGATTGCCTCAGGCCCTATTCTGCTTCGGGGCGGCAGGCTGAGCCTGTGGTTAATTCTTCTTCCTGATGGGAAAATAGAGTGACCTGTGCCTGTCCCAACACCTATATCTAGTCTCTTATTGGTTGCCCCTCTTCCCGTTCATCCTCAGGACAAATTGCAACCTGTAGGGAACAGGAGCTTAAAGGTGCTGATTCTCCAAGTAGGGAGATTGCTAGTAAAGTAGCTGGAATGGCGAACCCAAGCACAAGGAGATGAGAAATGAGGTGCGTTTTAGAAACCTTTCAAAATCACACGGTGTACCATCTTCTGGGTTTCTCATGCATGTTTTCGATGTAGGAAGATGCCCTTGAACCTGGAGATTTGGGACCCATTGGATGGGTACCACGCAGTATTACTTTAAAGGGTCTGTGTTTGCTCACCCAACCTCACCCAACCTCTCAGCCGCAAGTGTGTCCACCCTTATGACTCATCCAGCTTTGGGTCTAGATATGGTCAATCCAGGTTGCATCACAGCCTCTGAACGAATTTTGTAAGAATTTCTCTCTCTTTCACTGTCTTTGTTTTACGGGTTTTTAAAAGTAATTTATTTTTATAATGGGGTTTAGCTGCTTTTCACGGCTGTGTTTATGCGGCTTTACACCCACTTGACTCACTTCCAGACAGATATCAATACATAGGTTTTAAGATTCTTACTAGTCACATATATTCTTGTGCGGTGAATAGGGAGTGTTGAGTCCAGTTCACTGAGCAATGAGTCGGTCTTTTCTATTACATATTGGGTGTATGGAACGGTATCTGAGCGAATTTGAAACCCTTGTTTTATGCATCACCCCACCTCACCTTTCCCGTTAAGCAGCCATAGTGTGTTTTCTAAACGTGTGACTCTGTTCTGTTTTGTAACTCAGTTCAAGTGTAGCGGTTTTTACATTCCCTCTATAAGTGATAGCTTATGATAAGTGTCTTTTTCTGTGTTACTTATTTCACTTAGAATCATCGTACCTAAGTCCACTCATCTTGCTTCTTCTAGCCTTATGATATTGATTTCATGTCTGCGTGATATTCCATTGTACATAAGGACCACAACTTCTTTATCCATTTTTCTCTTTCCTGGGATATTTAAGGTGTCATGAAGTGGAGGTTCTTGTCAACAGAGCAGCCCTAAACTTTGGGGTGCCTGTGTCTTGCTGATTTTTAGTTTTCCCAATTTATACGCCCATGAGTGGACGTGCCCTATGCTCCCTAAGCTGTGTGTTTTAGATGTTTCAGGACACACCGTACACTTCTTCAGAGTGGCTGTTGGCAATTTACATCCCGCCCATCAGCGTAGCAAGGCTGCCATTTCTCCATGGCCTGTCCTGCATTTCTGGTTTTGACACTTTTTGCAGCATGGCCCTTTTGACCGATGGGAAGCGAGACTACTTTGTAGCGCTGATTTGCCTTTCAAGGTTGCTTGGTTGGCCAAAAAGGGCGTATGCGTTTTTTCCTGAATATATTCAGGAAAAAACGCATACGCCCTTTTTGGCCAAGGGCATCATTGTCGACGTTTTGCGACTTTTCATGTGCTTTAAAGGCGATTCGAATCTACCTCCTGAAACCTGTTTCCTGCAATTCTGCCTTGCTTTCAAATCCTCTTCGTTGCCTTCCCTCAATATATTTGTGGACGAGAGTTATCATTTATAACTCTGCGGGTTTGTGAAAGGCAGTGTCCCTGGGCTCCATTTTGCAACTCGCTTTTTTGGGAGCTGGCCGCAAGAGCGCAGGATTGCCTCAGGCCCTATTCTGCTTCTGGGCGGCAGGCTGAGTCTGTGGTTAATTCTTCTTCCTGATGGGAAAATAGAGTGACCTGTGCCTGTCCCAACACCTAGATCTAGTCTCTCATTGGTTGCCCCTCTTCCCGTTCATCCTCAGGACAAATTGCAACCTGTAGGGAACAGGAGGTTAAAGGTGCTGATTCTCCAAGTAGGGAGATTGCTAGTAACGTACCTGGAATGGCGAACCCGAGCACAAGGAGATGAGAAATGAGGTGCGTTTTAGAAACCTTTCAAAATCACACGGTGTACCATCTTCTGGGTTTCTCATGCATGTTTTCGATGTAGGAAGATGCCCTTGAACCTGGAGATTTGGGACCCATGGGATGGGTACCACGCAGTATTACTTTAAAGGGTCTGTGTTTGCTCACCCAACCTCACCCAACCTCTCAGCCCCAAGTGTGTCCACCCTTATGTCTCATCCAGCTGTGGGTCTAGATATGGTCAATCCAGGTTGCATCACAGCCTCTGAACGAGTTTTGTAAGAATTTCTCTCTCTTTCACTGTCTTTGTTTTACGGGTTTTTAAAAGTAATTTATTTTTATAATGGGGTTTAGCTGCTTTTCACGGCTGTGCTTATGTGGCTTTACACCCACCTGACTCACTTCCAGACAGATATCAATACATAGGTTTTAAGATTCTTACTAGTCACATATATTCTTGTGCGGTGAATAGGGGGTGTTGAGTCCAGTTCACTGAGCAATGAGTCGGTCTTTTCTATTACATATTGGGTGTATGGAACGGTATCTGAGCGAATTTGAAACCCTTGTTTTATGCATCACCCCACCTCACCTTTCCCGTTAAGCAGCCATAGTGTGTTTTCTAAACGTGTGACTCTGTTCTGTTTTGTAACTCAGTTCAAGTGTAGCGGTTTTTACATTCCCTCTATAAGTGATAGCTTATGATAAGTGTCTTTTTCTGTGTTACTTATTTCACTTAGAATCATCGTACCTAAGTCCACTCATCTTGCTTCTTCTAGCCTTATGATATTGATTTCATGTCTGCGTGATATTCCATTGTACATAAGGACCACAACTTCTTTATCCATTTTTCTCTTTCCTGGGATATTTAAGGTGTCATGAAGTGGAGGTTCTTGTCAACAGAGCAGCCCTAAACTTTGGGGTGCCTGTGTCTTGCTGATTTTTAGTTTTCCCAATTTATACGCCCATGAGTGGACGTGCCCTATGCTCCCTAAGCTGTGTGTTTTAGATGTTTCAGGACACACCGTACACTTCTTCAGAGTGGCTGTTGGCAATTTACATCCCGCCCCTCAGCGTAGCAAGGCTGCCATTTCTCCATGGCCTGTCCTGCATTTCTGGTTTTGACACTTTTTGCAGCATGGCCCTTTTGACCGATGGGAAGCGAGACTACTTTGTAGCGCTGATTTGCATTTCCAGGTTGCTTGGTTGGCCAAAAAGGGCGTATGCGTTTTTTCCTGAATATATTCAGGAAAAAACGCATACGCCCTTTTTGGCCAAGGGCATCATTGTCGACGTTTTGCGACTTTTCATGTGCTTTAAAGGCGATTCGAATCTACCTCCTGAAACCTGTTTCCTGCAATTCTGCCATGCTTTCAAATCCTCTTCGTTGTCTTCCCTCAATATATTTGTGGACGAGAGTTATCATTTATAACTCTGCGGGTTTGTGAATGGCAGTGTCCCTGGGCTCCATTTTTCAACTCGCTTTTTTGGGAGCTGGCCGTAAGAGCGCGGGATTGCCTCAGGCCCTATTCTGCTTCTGGGCGGCAGGCTGAGCCTGTGGTTAATTCTTCTTCCTGATGGGAAAATAGAGTGACCTGTGCCTGTCCCAACACCTAGATCTAGTCTCTCATTGGTTGCCCCTCTTCCCGTTCATCCTCAGGACAAATTGCAACCTGTAGGGAACAGGAGGTTAAAGGTGCTGATTCTCCAAGTAGGGAGATTGCTAGTAACGTACCTGGAATGGCGAACCCGAGCACAAGGAGATGAGAAATGAGGTGCGTTTTAGAAACCTTTCAAAATCACACGGTGTTCCATCTTCTGGGTTTCTCATGCATGTTTTCGATGTAGGAAGATGCCCTTGAACCTGGAGATTTGGGACCCATGGGATGGGTACCATGCAGTATTACTTTAAAGGGTCTGTGTTTGCTCACCCAACCTCACCCAACCTCTCAGCCCCAAGTGTGTCCACCCTTATGTCTCATCCAGCTGTGGGTCTAGATATGTTCAATCCAGGTTGCATCACAGCCTCTGAACGAATTTTGTAAGAATTTCTCTCTCTTTCACTGTCTTTGTTTTACGGGTTTTTAAAAGTAATTTATTTTTATAATGGGGTTTAGCTGCTTTTCACGGCTGTGTTTATGCGGCTTTACACCCACTTGACTCACTTCCAGACAGATATCAATACATAGGTTTTAAGATTCTTACTAGTCACATATATTCTTGTGCGGTGAATAGGGGGTGTTGAGTCCAGTTCACTGAGCAATGAGTCGGTCTTTTCTATTACATATTGGGTGTATGGAACGGTATCTGAGCCAATTTGAAACCCTTGTTTTATGCATCACCCCACCTCACCTTTCCCGTTAAGCAGCCATAGTGTGTTTTCTAAACGTGTGACTCTGTTCTGTTTTGTAACTCAGTTCAAGTGTAGCGGTTTTTACATTCCCTCTATAAGTGATAGCTTATGATAAGTGTCTTTTTCTGTGTGACTTATTTCACTTAGAATCATCGTACCTAAGTCCACTCATCTTGCTTCTTCTAGCCTTATGATATTGATTTCATGTCTGCGTGATATTCCATTGTACATAAGGACCACAACTTCTTTATCCATTTTTCTCTTTCCTGGGATATTTAAGGTGTCATGAAGTGGAGGTTCTTGTCAACAGAGCAGCCCTAAACTTTGGGGTGCCTGTGTCTTGCTGATTTTTAGTTTTCCCAATTTATACGCCCATGAGAGGACGTGCCCTATGCTCCCTAAGCTGTGTGTTTTAGATGTTTCAGGACACACCGTACACTTCTTCAGAGTGGCTGTTGGCAATTTACATCCCGCCCATCAGCGTAGCAAGGCTGCCATTTCTCCATGGCCTGTCCTGCATTTCTGGTTTTGACACTTTTTGCAGCATGGCCCTTTTGACCGATGGGAAGCGAGACTACTTTGTAGCGCTGATTTGCCTTTCAAGGTTGCTTGGTTGGCCAAAAAGGGCGTATGCGTTTTTTCCTGAATATATTCAGGAAAAAACGCATACGCCCTTTTTGGCCAAGGGCATCATTGTCGACGTTTTGCGACTTTTCATGTGCTTTAAAGGCGATTCGAATCTACCTCCTGAAACCTGTTTCCTGCAATTCTGCCTTGCTTTCAAATCCTCTTCGTTGCCTTCCCTCAATATATTTGTGGACGAGAGTTATCATTTATAACTCTGCGGGTTTGTGAAAGGCAGTGTCCCTGGGCTCCATTTTGCAACTCGCTTTTTTGGGAGCTGGCCGCAAGAGCGCAGGATTGCCTCAGGCCCTATTCTGCTTCTGGGCGGCAGGCTGAGCCTGTGGTTAATTCTTCTTCCTGATGGGAAAATAGAGTGACCTGTGCCTGTCCCAACACCTAGATCTAGTCTCTCATTGGTTGCCCCTCTTCCCGTTCATCCTCAGGACAAATTGCAACCTGTAGGGAACAGGAGGTTAAAGGTGCTGATTCTCCAAGTAGGGAGATTGCTAGTAAAGTACCTGGAATGGCGAACCCGAGCACAAGGAGATGAGAAATGAGGTGCGTTTTAGAAACCTTTCAAAATCACACGGTGTACCATCTTCTGGGTTTCTCATGTATGTTTTCGATGGAGGAAGATGCCCTTGAACCTGGAGATTTGGGACCCATGGGATGCGTACCACGCAGTATTACTTTAAAGGTTGTGCGTTTGCTCACCCAACCTCACCCAACCTCTCAGCCCCAAGAGTGTCCACCCTTATGTCTCATCCAGCTGTGTGTCTAGATATGGTCAATCCAGGTTGCATCACAGCCCCTGACCGAATTTTGGAAGAATTTCTCTCTCTTTCACTGTCTTTGTTTTACGGGTTTTTAAAAGTAATTTATTTTTATAATGGGGTTTAGCGGCCTTTCACGGCTGTGTTGATGCGGCTTTACACCCACTTGACTCACTTCCAGAGAGATATCAATACATAGGTTTTACGATTCTTACTAGTCAGATATATTCTTGTGCGGTGAATAGGGGGTGTTGTGTCCAGTTCACTGAGCAAGGAGTAGGTCTTGTCTATTACATATTGGGTGTATGGAACGGTATGTGAGCGAATTTGAAACCCTTGTTTTATGCATCACCCCACCTCACCTTTCCCGTTAAGCAGCCATAGTGTGTTTTCTAAACGTGTGACTCTGTTCTGTTTTGTAATTCAGCTCAAGTGTAGCGGTTTTTACATTCCCTCTATAAGTGATAGCTTATGATAAGTGTCTTTTTCTGTGTGACTTAGTTCACTTAGAATCGTCGTTCCTAAATCCACTCATCTTGCTTCTACTAGCCTTATGACATTTATTTCATGTCTGAGTGATATTCCATTTTACATAAGGACCACAACTTCTTTATCCATTTTTTTCTTTCCTGGGATATTTAAGGTGTCATGAAGTGGAGGTTCTTGTGAACAGAGCAGCCCTAATCATTGGGGTGCCTGTGTCTTGCTGATTTTTAGTTTTCCCAATTTATACGACCATGAGTGGACGTGCCCTATGCTCCCTAAGCTGTGTTTTTTCGAAGTTTCAGGACACACCGTACACTTCTCCAGTGTGGCTGTTGGCAATTTACATCCCTCCAATCAGCGTAGCAAGGCTGCCATTTCTCCATGGCCTGTCCTGCATTTCTGGTTTTGAAAATTTTTGCAGCATGGCCCTTTTGACCGATGGGAAGCGAGACTACTTTGTAGCGCTGATTTGCCTTTCCAGGTTGTTTGGTTGGCCAAAAAGAGCGTATGCGTTTTTTCCTGAATATATTCAGGAAAAAACGCATACGCTCTTTTTGGCCAAGGTCATCATTGTCGACGTTTTGCCACCTTTCATGTGCTTTAAAGGCGATTCGAATCTACCTCCTGAAATCTGTTTCCTGCAATTCTGCCTTGCTTTCAAATCCTCTTCGTTGCCTTCCCTCAATATATTTTTGGACGAGAGTTATCATTTATAACTCAGCAGGTTTGTGAATTGCAGTGCCCCTGAGCTCCATTTTTCAACTGTCTTTTTTGGGAGCTGGCCGCAAACGCACGGGATTGCCTAAGGACCTATTCTGGTTCCCGGCGGTAGGCAGAGCCTGTGGTTAATTCTTCTTCCTGATGGGAAAATAGAGTGACCTGTGCCTGTCCCAACACCTAGATCTAGTCTCTCATTGGTTGCACCTCTTCCCTTTCATCCTTAGGACAAATTGCAACCTGTACGGAACAGGAGGTTAAAGGTGCTGATTCTCCAAGTAGGGAGATTGCTAGTAAAGTAGCTGGAATGGCGAACCCGAACACAAGGAGATGAGAAATGAGGTGCGTTTTAGAAACCTTTCAAAATCACACGGTGTACCATCTTCTGGGTTTCTCATGCATGTTTTCGATGTAGGAAGATGCCCTTGAACCAGGAGATTTGGGACCCATGGGATGGGTACCACGCAGTATTACTTTAAAGGGTCTGTGTTTTCTCACCCAACCTCACCCAACCTCTCAGCCCCAAGTTTGTCCACCCTTATGTCTCATCCAGCTGTGGGTCTAGATATGGTCAATCCAGGTTGCATCACAGCCTCTGAACGAGTTTTGTAAGAATTTCTCTCTCTTTCACTGTCTTTGTTTTACGGGTTTTTAAAAGTAATTTATTTTTATAATGGGGTTTAGCTGCTTTTCACGGCTGTGCTTATGTGGCTTTACACCCACTTGACTCACTTCCAGACAGATATCAATACATAGGTTTTAAGATTCTTACTAGTCACATATATTCTTGTGCGGTGAATAGGGGGTGTTGAGTCCAGTTCACTGAGCAATGAGTCGGTCTTTTCTATTACATATTGGGTGTATGGAACGGTATCTGAGCGAATTTGAAATCCTTGTTTAATGCATCACCCCACCTCACCTTTCCCATTAAGCAGCCATAGTGTGTTTTCTAAACGTGTGACTCTGTTCTGTTTTGTAATTCAGTTCAACTGTAGCGGTTTTTACATTCCCTCTATAAGTGATAGCTTATGATAAGTGTCTTTTTCTGTGTGACTTATTTCACTTAGAATCGTCTTACCTAAATCCACTCATCTTGCTTCTTCTATCCTTATGATATTGATTTCATGTCTGCGTGATATTCCATTGTACATAAAGACCACAACTTCTTTATCCATTTTTCTCTTTCCTGGGATATTTAAGGTGTCATGAAGTGGAGGTTCTTGTCAACAGAGCAGCCCTAAACTTTGGGGTGCCTGTGTCTTGCTGATTTTTAGTTTTCCCAATTTATACGCCCATGAGTGGACGTGCCCTATGCTCCCTAAGCTGTGTGTTTTAGATGTTTCAGGACACACCGTACACTTCTTCAGAGTGGCTGTTGGCAATTTACATCCCGCCCATCAGCGTAGCAAGGCTGCCATTTCTCCATGGCCTGTCCTGCATTTCTGGTTTTGACACTTTTTGCAGCATGGCCCTTTTGACCGATGGGAAGCGAGACTACTTTGTAGCGCTGATTTGCCTTTCAAGGTTGCTTGGTTGGCCAAAAAGGGCGTATGCGTTTTTTCCTGAATATATTCAGGAAAAAACGCATACGCCCTTTTTGGCCAAGGGCATCATTGTCGACGTTTTGCGACTTTTCATGTGCTTTAAAGGCGATTCGAATCTACCTCCTGAAACCTGTTTCCTGCAATTCTGCCTTGCTTTCAAATCCTCTTCGTTGCCTTCCCTCAATATATTTGTGGACGAGAGTTATCATTTATAACTCTGCGGGTTTGTGAAAGGCAGTGTCCCTGGGCTCCATTTTGCAACTCGCTTTTTTGGGAGCTGGCCGCAAGAGCGCAGGATTGCCTCAGGCCCTATTCTGCTTCTGGGCGGCAGGCTGAGCCTGTGGTTAATTCTTCTTCCTGATGGGAAAATAGAGTGACCTGTGCCTGTCCCAACACCTAGATCTAGTCTCTCATTGGTTGCCCCTCTTCCCGTTCATCCTCAGGACAAATTGCAACCTGTAGGGAACAGGAGGTTAAAGGTGCTGATTCTCCAAGTAGGGAGATTGCTAGTAAAGTACCTGGAATGGCGAACCCGAGCACAAGGAGATGAGAAATGAGGTGCGTTTTAGAAACCTTTCAAAATCACACGGTGTACCATCTTCTGGGTTTCTCATGTATGTTTTCGATGGAGGAAGATGCCCTTGAACCTGGAGATTTGGGACCCATGGGATGCGTACCACGCAGTATTACTTTAAAGGTTGTGCGTTTGCTCACCCAACCTCACCCAACCTCTCAGCCCCAAGAGTGTCCACCCTTATGTCTCATCCAGCTGTGTGTCTAGATATGGTCAATCCAGGTTGCATCACAGCCCCTGACCGAATTTTGGAAGAATTTCTCTCTCTTTCACTGTCTTTGTTTTACGGGTTTTTAAAAGTAATTTATTTTTATAATGGTGTTTAGCGGCCTTTCACGGCTGTGTTGATGCGGCTTTACACCCACTTGACTCACTTCCAGAGAGATATCAATACATAGGTTTTACGATTCTTACTAGTCAGATATATTCTTGTGCGGTGAATAGGGGGTGTTGTGTCCAGTTCACTGAGCAAGGAGTAGGTCTTGTCTATTACATATTGGGTGTATGGAACGGTATGTGAGCGAATTTGAAACCCTTGTTTTATGCATCACCCCACCTCACCTTTCCCGTTAAGCAGCCATAGTGTGTTTTCTAAACGTGTGACTCTGTTCTGTTTTGTAACTCAGTTCAAGTGTAGCGGTTTTTACATTCCCTCTATAAGTGATAGCTTATGATAAGTGTCTTTTTCTGTGTTACTTATTTCACTTAGAATCATCATACCTAAGTCCACTCATCTTGCTTCTTCTAGCCTTATGATATTGATTTCATGTCTGCGTGATATTCCATTGTACATAAGGACCACAACTTCTTTATCCATTTTTCTCTTTCCTGGGATATTTAAGGTGTCATGAAGTGGAGGTTCTTGTCAACAGAGCAGCCCTAAACTTTGGGGTGCCTGTGTCTTGCTGATTTTTAATTTTCCCAATTTATACGCCCATGAGTGGACGTGCCCTATGCTCCCTAAGCTGTGTGTTTTAGATGTTTCAGGACACACCGTACACTTCTCCAGAGTGGCTGTTGGCAATTTACATCCCGCCCCTCAGCGTAGCAAGGCTGCCATTTCTCCATGGCCTATCCTGCATTTCTGGTTTTGACACTTTTTGCAGCATGGCCCTTTTGACCGATGGGAAGCGAGACTACTTTGTAGCGCTGATTTGCCTTTCCAGGTTGCTTGGTTGGCCAAAAAGGGCGTATGCGTTTTTTCCTGAATATATTCAGGAAAAAACGCATACGCCCTTTTTGGCCAAGGGCATCATTGTCGACGTTTTGCGACTTTTCATGTGCTTTAAAGGTGATTCGAATCTACCTCCTGAAACCTGTTTCCTGCAATTCTGCCTTGCTTTCAAATCCTCTTCGTTGCCTTCCCTCAATATATTTGTGGACGAGAGTTATCATTTATAACTCTGCGGGTTTGTGAATGGCAGTGTCCCTGGGCTCCATTTTTCAACTCGCTTTTTTGGGAGCTGGCCGTAAGAGCGCGGGATTGCCTCAGGCCCTATTCTGCTTCTGGGCGGCAGGCTGAGCCTGTGGTTAATTCTTCTTCCTGATGGGAAAATAGAGTGACCTGTGCCTGTCCCAACACCTAGATCTAGTCTCTCATTGGTTGCCCCTCTTCCCGTTCATCCTCAGGACAAATTGCAACCTGTAGGGAACAGGAGGTTAAAGGTGCTGATTCTCCAAGTAGGGAGATTGCTAGTAACGTACCTGGAATGGCGAACCCGAGCACAAGGAGATGAGAAATGAGGTGCGTTTTAGAAACCTTTCAAAATCACACGGTGTACCATCTTCTGGGTTTCTCATGCATGTTTTCGATGTAGGAAGATGCCCTTGAACCAGGAGATTTGGGACCCATGGGATGGGTACCACGCAGTATTACTTTAAAGGGTCTGTGTTTGCTCACCCAACCTCACCCAACCTCTCAGCCCCAAGTGTGTCCACCCTTATGTCTCATCCAGCTGTGGGTCTAGATATGGTCAATCCAGGTTGCATCACAGCCTCTGAACGAGTTTTGTAAGAATTTCTCTCTCTTTCACTGTCTTTGTTTTACGGGTTTTTAAAAGTAATTTATTTTTATAATGGGGTTTAGCTGCTTTTCACGGCTGTGCTTATGTGGCTTTACACCCACTTGACTCACTTCCAGACAGATATCAATACATAGGTTTTAAGATTCTTACTAGTCACATATATTCTTGTGCGGTGAATAGGGGGTGTTGAGTCCAGTTCACTGAGCAATGAGTCGGTCTTTTCTATTACATATTGGGTGTATGGAACGGTATCTGAGCGAATTTGAAATCCTTGTTTTATGCATCACCCCACCTCACCTTTCCCATTAAGCAGCCATAGTGTGTTTTCTAAACGTGTGACTCTGTTCTGTTTTGTACTTCAGTTCAACTGTAGCGGTTTTTACATTCCCTCTATAAGTGATAGCTTATGATAAGTGTCTTTTTCTGTGTGACTTATTTCACTTAGAATCGTCGTACCTAAATCCACTCATCTTGCTTCTTCTAGCCTTATGATATTAATTCATGTCTGCGTGATATTCCATTGTACATAAGGACCACAACTTCTTTATCCATTTTTCTCTTTCCTGGGATATTTAAGGTGTCATGAAGTGGAGGTTCTTGTCAACAGAGCAGCCCTAAACTTTGGGGTGCCTGTGTCTTGCTGATTTTTAGTTTTCCCAATTTATACGCCCATGAGTGGACGTGCCCTATGCTCCCTAAGCTGTGTGTTTTAGATGTTTCAGGACACACCGTACACTTCTTCAGAGTGGCTGTTGGCAATTTACATCCCGCCCATCAGCGTAGCAAGGCTGCCATTTCTCCATGGCCTGTCCTGCATTTCTGGTTTTGACACTTTTTGCAGCATGGCCCTTTTGACCGATGGGAAGCGAGACTACTTTGTAGCGCTGATTTGCC
Source organism: Eschrichtius robustus (assembly GCF_028021215.1). NCBI lineage: Eukaryota > Metazoa > Chordata > Mammalia > Artiodactyla > Eschrichtiidae > Eschrichtius > Eschrichtius robustus. The sequence goes on from NW_027175226.1 coordinate 556,097, forward strand.
TTTCAAGGTTGCTTGGTTGGCCAAAAAGGGCGTATGCGTTTTTTCCTGAATATATTCAGGAAAAAACGCATACGCCCTTTTTGGCCAAGGGCATCATTGTCGACGTTTTGCGACTTTTCATGTGCTTTAAAGGCGATTCGAATCTACCTCCTGAAACCTGTTTCCTGCAATTCTGCCTTGCTTTCAAATCCTCTTCGTTGCCTTCCCTCAATATATTTGTGGACGAGAGTTATCATTTATAACTCTGCGGGTTTGTGAAAGGCAGTGTCCCTGGGCTCCATTTTGCAACTCGCTTTTTTGGGAGCTGGCCGCAAGAGCGCAGGATTGCCTCAGGCCCTATTCTGCTTCTGGGCGGCAGGCTGAGCCTGTGGTTAATTCTTCTTCCTGATGGGAAAATAGAGTGACCTGTGCCTGTCCCAACACCTAGATCTAGTCTCTCATTGGTTGCCCCTCTTCCCGTTCATCCTCAGGACAAATTGCAACCTGTAGGGAACAGGAGCTTAAAGGTGCTGATTCTCCAAGTAGGGAGATTGCTAGTAAAGTACCTGGAATGGCGAACCCGAGCACAAGGAGATGAGAAATGAGGTGCGTTTTAGAAACCTTTCAAAATCACACGGTGTACCATCTTCTGGGTTTCTCATGTATGTTTTCGATGGAGGAAGATGCCCTTGAACCTGGAGATTTGGGACCCATGGGATGCGTACCACGCAGTATTACTTTAAAGGTTGTGCGTTTGCTCACCCAACCTCACCCAACCTCTCAGCCCCAAGAGTTTCCACCCTTATGTCTCATCCAGCTGTGTGTCTAGATATGGTCAATCCAGGTTGCATCACAGCCCCTGACCGAATTTTGGAAGAATTTCTCTCTCTTTCACTGTCTTTGTTTTACGGGTTTTTAAAAGTAATTTATTTTTATAATGGTGTTTAGCGGCCTTTCACGGCTGTGTTGATGCGGCTTTACACCCACTTGACTCACTTCCAGAGAGATATCAATACATAGGTTTTACGATTCTTACTAGTCAGATATATTCTTGTGCGGTGAATAGGGGGTGTTGTGTCCAGTTCACTGAGCAAGGAGTAGGTCTTGTCTATTACATATTGGGTGTATGGAACGGTATGTGAGCGAATTTGAAACCCTTGTTTTATGCATCACCCCACCTCACGTTTCCCGTTAAGCAGCCATAGTGTGTTTTCTAAACGTGTGACTCTGTTCTGTTTTGTAACTCAGTTCAAGTGTAGCGGTTTTTACATTCCCTCTATAAGTGATAGCTTATGATAAGTGTCTTTTTCTGTGTTACTTATTTCACTTAGAATCATCGTACCTAAGTCCACTCATCTTGCTTCTTCTAGCCTTATGATATTGATTTCATGTCTGCGTGATATTCCATTGTACATAAGGACCACAACTTCTTTATCCATTTTTCTCTTTCCTGGGATATTTAAGGTGTCATGAAGTGGAGGTTCTTGTCAACAGAGCAGCCCTAAACTTTGGGGTGCCTGTGTCTTGCTGATTTTTAGTTTTCCCAATTTATACGCCCATGAGTGGACGTGCCCTATGCTCCCTAAGCTGTGTGTTTTAGATGTTTCAGGACACACCGTACACTTCTCCAGAGTGGCTGTTGGCAATTTACATCCCGCTCCTCAGCGTAGCAAGGCTGCCATTTCTCCATGGCCTATCCTGCATTTCTGGTTTTGACACTTTTTGCAGCATGGCCCTTTTGACCGATGGGAAGCGAGACTACTTTGTAGCGCTGATTTGCCTTTCCAGGTTGCTTGGTTGGCCAAAAAGGGCGTATGCGTTTTTTCCTGAATATATTCAGGAAAAAACGCATACGCCCTTTTTGGCCAAGGGCATCATTGTCGACGTTTTGCGACTTTTCATGTGCTTTAAAGGCGATTCGAATCTACTCCTGAAACCTGTTTCCTGCAATTCTGCCTTGCTTTCAAATCCTCTTCGTTGCCTTCCCTCAATATATTTGTGGACGAGAGTTATCATTTATAACTCTGCGGGTTTGTGAATGGCAGTGTCCCTGGGCTCCATTTTTCAACTCGCTTTTTTGGGAGCTGGCCGTAAGAGCGCGGGATTGCCTCAGGCCCTATTCTGCTTCTGGGCGGCAGGCTGAGCCTGTGGTTAATTCTTCTTCCTGATGGGAAAATAGAGTGACCTGTGCCTGTCCCAACACCTAGATCTAGTCTCTCATTGGTTGCCCCTCTTCCCGTTCATCCTCAGGACAAATTGCAACCTGTAGGGAACAGGAGGTTAAAGGTGCTGATTCTCCAAGTAGGGAGATTGCTAGTAACGTACCTGGAATGGCGAACCCGAGCACAAGGAGATGAGAAATGAGGTGCGTTTTAGAAACCTTTCAAAATCACACGGTGTACCATCTTCTGGGTTTCTCATGCATGTTTTCGATGTAGGAAGATGCCCTTGAACCTGGAGATTTGGGACCCATGGGATGGGTACCACGCAGTATTACTTTAAAGGGTCTGTGTTTGCTCACCCAACCTCACCCAACCTCTCAGCCCCAAGTGTGTCCACCCTTATGTCTCATCCAGCTGTGGGTCTAGATATGGTCAATCCAGGTTGCATCACAGCCTCTGAACGAGTTTTGTAAGAATTTCTCTCTCTTTCACTGTCTTTGTTTTACGGGTTTTTAAAAGTAATTTATTTTTATAATGGGGTTTAGCTGCTTTTCACGGCTGTGCTTATGTGGCTTTACACCCACTTGACTCACTTCCAGACAGATATCAATACATAGGTTTTAAGATTCTTACTAGTCACATATATTCTTGTGCGGTGAATAGGGGGTGTTGAGTCCAGTTCACTGAGCAAGGAGTCGGTCTTTTCTATTACATATTGGGTGTATGGAACGCTATCTGAGCCAATTTGAAACCCTTGTTTTATGCATCACCCCACCTCACCTTTCCCGTTAAGCAGCCATAGTGTGTTTTCTAAACGTGTGACTCTGTTCTGTTTTGTAACTCAGTTCAAGTGTAGCGGTTTTTACATTCCCTCTATAAGTGATAGCTTATGATAAGTGTCTTTTTCTGTGTTACTTATTTCACTTAGAATCATCGTACCTAAGTCCACTCATCTTGCTTCTTCTAGCCTTATGATATTGATTTCATGTCTGCGTGATATTCCATTGTACATAAGGACCACAACTTCTTTATCCATTTTTCTCTTTCCTGGGATATTTAAGGTGTCATGAAGTGGAGGTTCTTGTCAACAGAGCAGCCCTAAACTTTGGGGTGCCTGTGTCTTGCTGATTTTTAGTTTTCCCAATTTATACGCCCATGAGTGGACGTGCCCTATGCTCCCTAAGCTGTGTGTTTTAGACGTTTCAGGACACACCGTACACTTCTCCAGAGTGGCTGTTGGCAATTTACATCCCGCCCCTCAGCGTAGCAAGGCTGCCATTTCTCCATGGCCTATCCTGCATTTCTGGTTTTGACACTTTTTGCAGCATGGCCCTTTTGACCGATGGGAAGTGAGACTACTTTGTAGCGCTGATTTGCCTTTCCAGGTTGCTTGGTTGGCCAAAAAGGGCGTATGCGTTTTTTCCTGAATATATTCAGGAAAAAACGCATACGCCCTTTTTGGCCAAGGGCATCATTGTCGACGTTTTGCGACTTTTCATGTGCTTTAAAGGCGATTCGAATCTACCTCCTGAAACCTGTTTCCTGCAATTCTGCCTTGCTTTCAAATCCTCTTCGTTGCCTTCCCTCAATATATTTGTGGACGAGAGTTATCATTTATAACTCTGCGGGTTTGTGAATGGCAGTGTCCCTGGGCTCCATTTTTCAACTCGCTTTTTTGGGAGCTGGCCATAAGAGCGCGGGATTGCCTCAGGCCCTATTCTGCTTCTGGGCGGCAGGCTGAGCCTGTGGTTAATTCTTCTTCCTGATGGGAAAATAGAGTGACCTGTGCCTGTCCCAACACCTAGATCTAGTCTCTCATTGGTTGCCCCTCTTCCCGTTCATCCTCAGGACAAATTGCAACCTGTAGGGAACAGGAGGTTAAAGGTGCTGATTCTCCAAGTAGGGAGATTGCTAGTAACGTACCTGGAATGGCGAACCCGAGCACAAGGAGATGAGAAATGAGGTGCGTTTTAGAAACCTTTCAAAATCACACGGTGTACCATCTTCTGGGTTTCTCATGCATGTTTTCGATGTAGGAAGATGCCCTTGAACCTGGAGATTTGGGACCCATGGGATGGGTACCACGCAGTATTACTTTAAAGGGTCTGTGTTTGCTCACCCAACCTCACCCAACCTCTCAGCCCCAAGTGTGTCCACCCTTATGTCTCATCCAGCTGTGGGTCTAGATATGGTCAATCCAGGTTGCATCACAGCCTCTGAACGAGTTTTGTAAGAATTTCTCTCTCTTTCACTGTCTTTGTTTTACGGGTTTTTAAAAGTAATTTATTTTTATAATGGGGTTTAGCTGCTTTTCACGGCTGTGCTTATGTGGCTTTACACCCACCTGACTCACTTCCAGACAGATATCAATACATAGGTTTTAAGATTCTTACTAGTCACATATATTCTTGTGCGGTGAATAGGGGGTGTTGAGTCCAGTTCACTGAGCAATGAGTCGGTCTTTTCTATTACATATTGGGTGTATGGAACGGTATCTGAGCGAATTTGAAACCCTTGTTTTATGCATCACCCCACCTCACCTTTCCCGTTAAGCAGCCATAGTGTGTTTTCTAAACGTGTGACTCTGTTCTGTTTTGTAACTCAGTTCAAGTGTAGCGGTTTTTACATTCCCTCTATAAGTGATAGCTTATGATAAGTGTCTTTTTCTGTGTTACTTATTTCACTTAGAATCATCGTACCTAAGTCCACTCATCTTGCTTCTTCTAGCCTTATGATATTGATTTCATGTCTGCGTGATATTCCATTGTACATAAGGACCACAACTTCTTTATCCATTTTTCTCTTTCCTGGGATATTTAAGGTGTCATGAAGTGGAGGTTCTTGTCAACAGAGCAGCCCTAAACTTTGGGGTGCCTGTGTCTTGCTGATTTTTAGTTTTCCCAATTTATACGCCCATGAGTGGACGTGCCCTATGCTCCCTAAGCTGTGTGTTTTAGATGTTTCAGGACACACCGTACACTTCTTCAGAGTGGCTGTTGGCAATTTACATCCCGCCCATCAGCGTAGCAAGGCTGCCATTTCTCCATGGCCTGTCCTGCATTTCTGGTTTTGACACTTTTTGCAGCATGGCCCTTTTGACCGATGGGAAGCGAGACTACTTTGTAGCGCTGATTTGCCTTTCCAGGTTGCTTGGTTGGCCAAAAAGGGCGTATGCGTTTTTTCCTGAATATATTCAGGAAAAAACGCATACGCCCTTTTTGGCCAAGGGCATCATTGTCGACGTTTTGCGACTTTTCATGTGCTTTAAAGGCGATTCGAATCTACCTCCTGAAACCTGTTTCCTGCAATTCTGCCTTGCTTTCAAATCCTCTTCATTGCCTTCCCTCAATATATTTGTGGACGAGAGTTATCATTTATAACTGCGGGTTTGTGAAAGGCAGTGTCCCTGGGCTCCATTTTGCAACTCGCTTTTTTGGGAGCTGGCCGCAAGAGCGCGGGATTGCCTCAGGCCCTATTCTGCTTCTGGGCGGCAGGCTGAGCCTGTGGTTAATTCTTCTTCCTGATGGGAAAATAGAGTGACCTGTGCCTGTCCCAACACCTAGATCTAGTCTCTCATTGGTTGCCCCTCTTCCCGTTCATCCTCAGGACAAATTGCAACCTGTAGGGAACAGGAGGTTAAAGGTGCTGATTCTCCAAGTAGGGAGATTGCTAGTAAAGTACCTGGAATGGCGAACCCGAGCACAAGGAGATGAGAAATGAGGTGCGTTTTAGAAACCTTTCAAAATCACACGGTGTACCATCTTCTGGGTTTCTCATGTATGTTTTCGATGTAGGAAGATGCCCTTGAACCTGGAGATTTGGGACCCATGGGATGGGTACCACGCAGTATTACTTTAAAGGGTCTGTGTTTGCTCACCCAACCTCACCCAACCTCTCAGCCCCAAGTGTGTCCACCCTTATGACTCATCCAGCTGTGGGTCTAGATATGGTCAATCCAGGTTGCATCACAGCCTCTGAACGAATTTTGTAAGAATTTCTCTCTCTTTCACTGTCTTTGTTTTACGGGTTTTTAAAAGTAATTTATTTTTATAATGGGGTTTAGCTGCTTTTCACGGCTGTGTTTATGCGGCTTTACACCCACTTGACTCACTTCCAGACAGATATCAATACATAGGTTTTAAGATTCTTACTAGTCACATATATTCTTGTGCGGTGAATAGGGGGTGTTGAGTCCAGTTCACTGAGCAATGAGTCGGTCGTTTCTATTACATATTGGGTGTATGGAACGGTATCTGAGCGAATTTGAAACCCTTGTTTTATGCATCACCCCACCTCACCTTTCCCGTTAAGCAGCCATAGTGTGTTTTCTAAACGTGTGACTCTGTTCTGTTTTGTAACTCAGTTCAAGTGTAGCGGTTTTTACATTCCCTCTATAAGTGATAGCTTATGATATGTGTCTTTTTCTGTGTGACTTATTTCACTTAGAATCATCGTACCTAAGTCCACTCATCTTGCTTCTTCTAGCCTTATGATATTGATTTCATGTCTGCGTGATATTCCATTGTACATAAGGACCACAACTTCTTTATCCATTTTTCGCTTTCCTGGGATATTTATGGTGTCATGAAGTGGAGGTTCTTGTCAACAGAGCAGCCCTAAACTTTGGGGTGCCTGTGTCTTGCTGATTTTTAGTTTTCCCAATTTATACGCCCATGAGTGGACGTGCCCTATGCTCCCTAAGCTGTGTGTTTTAGATGTTTCAGGACACACCGTACACTTCTCCAGAGTGGCTGTTGGCAATTTACATCCCGCCCCTCAGCGTAGCAAGGCTGCCATTTCTCCATGGCCTATCCTGCATTTCTGGTTTTGACACTTTTTGCAGCATGGCCCTTTTGACCGATGGGAAGCGAGACTACTTTGTAGCGCTGATTTGCCTTTCCAGGTTGCTTGGTTGGCCAAAAAGGGCGTATGCGTTTTTTCCTGAATATATTCAGGAAAAAACGCATACGCCCTTTTTGGCCAAGGGCATCATTGTCAACGTTTTGCGACTTTTCATGTGCTTTAAAGGCGATTCGAATCTACCTCCTGAAACCTGTTTCCTGCAATTCTGCCTTGCTTTCAAATCCTCTTCGTTGCCTTCCCTCAATATATTTGTGGACGAGAGTTATCATTTATAACTCTGCGGGTTTGTGAATGGCAGTGTCCCTGGGCTCCATTTTTCAACTCGCTTTTTTGGGAGCTGGCCGTAAGAGCGCGGGATTGCCTCAGGCCCTATTCTGCTTCTGGGCGGCAGGCTGAGCCTGTGGTTAATTCTTCTTCCTGATGGGAAAATAGAGTGACCTGTGCCTGTCCCAACACCTAGATCTAGTCTCTCATTGGTTGCCCCTCTTCCCGTTCATCCTCAGGACAAATTGCAACCTGTAGGGAACAGGAGGTTAAAGGTGCTGATTCTCCAAGTAGGGAGATTGCTAGTAAAGTACCTGGAATGGCGAACCCGAGCACAAGGAGATGAGAAATGAGGTGCGTTTTAGAAACCTTTCAAAATCACACGGTGTACCATCTTCTGGGTTTCTCATGCATGTTTTCGATGTAGGAAGATGCCCTTGAACCTGGAGATTTGGGACCCATGGGATGGGTACCACGCAGTATTACTTTAAAGGGTCTGTGTTTGCTCACCCAACCTCACCCAACCTCTCAGCCCCAAGTGTGTCCACCCTTATGTCTCATCCAGCTGTGGGTCTAGATATGTTCAATCCAGGTTGCATCACAGCCTCTGAACGAATTTTGTAAGAATTTCTCTCTCTTTCACTGTCTTTGTTTTACGGGTTTTTAAAAGTAATTTATTTTTATAATGGGGTTTAGCTGCTTTTCACGGCTGTGTTTATGCGGCTTTACACCCACTTGACTCACTTCCAGACAGATATCAATACATAGGTTTTAAGATTCTTACTAGTCACATATATTCTTGTGTGGTGTATAGGGGGTGTTGAGTCCAGTTCACTGAGCAAGGAGTCGGTCTTTTCTATTACATATTGGGTGTATGGAACGGTATGTGAGCGAATTTGAAACCCTTGTTTTATGCATCACCCCACCTCACCTTTCCCGTTAAGCAGCCATAGTGTGTTTTCTAAACGTGTGACTCTGTTCTGTTTTGTAACTCAGTTCAAGTGTAGCGGTTTTTACATTCCCTCTATAAGTGATAGCTTATGATAAGTGTCTTTTTCTGTGTGACTTATTTCACTTAGAATCATCGTACCTAAGTCCACTCATCTTGCTTCTTCTAGCCTTATGATATTGATTTCATGTCTGCGTAATATTCCATTGTACATAAGGACCACAACTTCTTTATCCATTTTTCTCTTTCCTGGGATATTTAAGGTGTCATGAAGTGGAGGTTCTTGTCAACAGAGCAGCCCTAAACTTTGGGGTGCCTGTGTCTTGCTGATTTTTAGTTTTCCCAATTTATACGCCCATGAGAGGACGTGCCCTATGCTCCCTAAGCTGTGTGTTTTAGATGTTTCAGGACACACCGTACACTTCTTCAGAGTGGCTGTTGGCAATTTACATCCCGCCCATCAGCGTAGCAAGGCTGCCATTTCTCCATGGCCTGTCCTGCATTTCTGGTTTTGACACTTTTTGCAGCATGGCCCTTTTGACCGATGGGAAGCGAGACTACTTTGTAGCGCTGATTTGCCTTTCCAGGTTGCTTGGTTGGCCAAAAAGTGCGTATGCGTTTTTTCCTGAATATATTCATGAAAAAACGCATACACCCTTTTTGGCCAAGGGCATCATTGTCGACGTTTTGCGACTTTTCATGTGCTTTAAAGGCGATTCTAATCTACCTCCTGAAACCTGTTTCCTGCAATTCTGCCTTGCTTTCAAATCCTCTTCGTTGCCTTCCCTCAATATATTTGTGGACGAGAGTTATCATTTATAACTCTGCGGGTTTGTGAAAGGCAGTGTCCCTGGGCTCCATTTTGCAACTCGCTTTTTTGGGAGCTGGCCGCAAGAGCGCGGGATTGCCTCAGGCCCTATTCTGCTTCTGGGCGGCAGGCTGAGCCTGTGGTTAATTCTTCTTCCTGATGGGAAAATAGAGTGACCTGTGCCTGTCCCAACACCTAGATCTAGTCTCTCATTGGTTGCCACTCTTCCCGTTCATCCTAAGGACAAATTGCAACCTGTAGGGAACAGGAGGTTAAAGGTGCTGATTCTCCAAGTAGGGAGATTGCTAGTAAGGTACCTGGAATGGCGAACCCGAGCACAAGGAGATGAGAAATGAGGTGCGTTTTAGAAACCTTTCAAAATCACACGGTGTACCATCTTCTGGGTTTCTCATGCATGTTTTCGATGTAGGAAGATGCCCTTGAACCTGGAGATTTGGGACCCATGGGATGGGTACCACGCAGTATTACTTTAAAGGGTCTGTGTTTGCTCACCCAACCTCACCCAACCTCTCAGCCCCAAGTGTGTCCACCCTTATGTCTCATCCAGCTGTGGGTCTAGATATGTTCAATCCAGGTTGCATCACAGCCTCTGAACGAATTTTGTAAGAATTTCTCTCTCTTTCACTGTCTTTGTTTTACGGGTTTTTAAAAGTAATTTATTTTTATAATGGGGTTTAGCTGCTTTTCACGGCTGTGTTTATGCGGCTTTACACCCACTTGACTCACTTCCAGACAGATATCAATACATAGGTTTTAAGATTCTTACTAGTCACATATATTCTTGTGTGGTGTATAGGGGGTGTTGAGTCCAGTTCACTGAGCAAGGAGTCGGTCTTTTCTATTACATATTGGGTGTATGGAACGGTATGTGAGCGAATTTGAAACCCTTGTTTTATGCATCACCCCACCTCACCTTTCCCGTTAAGCAGCCATAGTGTGTTTTCTAAACGTGTGACTCTGTTCTGTTTTGTAACTCAGTTCAAGTGTAGCGGTTTTTACATTCCCTCTATAAGTGATAGCTTATGATAAGTGTCTTTTTCTGTGTTACTTATTTCACGTAGAATCATCGTACCTAAGTCCACTCATCTTGCTTCTTCTAGCCTTATGATATTGATTTCATGTCTGAGTGATATTCCATTGTACATAAGGACCACAACTTCTTTATCCATTTTTCTCGTTCCTGGGATATTTAAGGTGTCATGAAGTGGAGGTTCTTGTCAACAGAGCAGCCCTAAACTTTGGGGTGCCTGTGTCTTGCTGATTTTTAGTTTTCCCAATTTATACGCCCATGAGTGGACGTGCCCTATGCTCCCTAAGCTGTGTGTTTTAGATGTTTCAGGACACACCGTACACTTCTCCAGAGTGGCTGTTGGCAATTTACATCCCGCCCCTCAGCGTAGCAAGGCTGCCATTTCTCCATGGCCTATCCTGCATTTCTGGTTTTGACACTTTTTGCAGCATGGCCCTTTTGACCGATGGGAAGCGAGACTACTTTGTAGCGCTGATTTGCCTTTCCAGGTTGCTTGGTTGGCCAAAAAGGGCGTATGCGTTTTTTCCTGAATATATTCAGGAAAAAACGCATACGCCCTTTTTGGCCAAGGGCATCATTGTCGACGTTTTGCGACTTTTCATGTGCTTTAAAGGCGATTCGAATCTACCTCCTGAAACCTGTTTCCTGCAATTCTGCCTTGCTTTCAAATCCTCTTCGTTGCCTTCCCTCAATATATTTGTGGACGAGAGTTATCATTTATAACTCTGCGGGTTTGTGAATGGCAGTGTCCCTGGGCTCCATTTTTCAACTCGCTTTTTTGGGAGCTGGCCGTAAGAGCGCGGGATTGCCTCAGGCCCTATTCGGCTTCTGGGCGGCAGGCTGAGCCTGTGGTTAATTCTTCTTCCTGATGGGAAAATAGAGTGACCTGTGCCTGTCCCAACACCTAGATCTAGTCTCTCATTGGTTGCCACTCTTCCCGTTCATCCTCAGGACAAATTGCAACCTGTAGGGAACAGGAGGTTAAAGGTGCTGATTCTCCAAGTAGGGAGATTGCTAGTAACGTACCTGGAATGGCGAACCCGAGCACAAGGAGATGAGAAATGAGGTGCGTTTTAGAAACCTTTCAAAATCACACGGTGTACCATCTTCTGGGTTTCTCATGCATGTTTTCGATGTAGGAAGATGCCCTTGAACCTGGAGATTTGGGACCCATGGGATGGGTACCACGCAGTATTACTTTAAAGGGTCTGTGTTTGCTCACCCAACCTCACCCAACCTCTCAGCCCCAAGTGTGTCCACCCTTATGTCTCATCCAGCTGTGGGTCTAGATATGTTCAATCCAGGTTGCATCACAGCCTCTGAACGAATTTTGTAAGAATTTCTCTCTCTTTCACTGTCTTTGTTTTACGGGTTTTTAAAAGTAATTTATTTTTATAATGGGGTTTAGCTGCTTTTCACGGCTGTGTTTATGCGGCTTTACACCCACTTGACTCACTTCCAGACAGATATCAATACATAGGTTTTAAGATTCTTACTAGTCACATATATTCTTGTGTGGTGTATAGGGGGTGTTGAGTCCAGTTCACTGAGCAAGGAGTCGGTCTTTTCTATTACATATTGGGTGTATGGAACGGTATGTGAGCGAATTTGAAACCCTTGTTTTATGCATCACCCCACCTCACCTTTCCCGTTAAGCAGCCATAGTGTGTTTTCTAAACGTGTGACTCTGTTCTGTTTTGTAACTCAGTTCAAGTGTAGCGGTTTTTACATTCCCTCTATAAGTGATAGCTTATGATAAGTGTCTTTTTCTGTGTGACTTATTTCACTTAGAATCATCGTACCTAAGTCCACTCATCTTGCTTCTTCTAGCCTTATGATATTGATTTCATGTCTGCGTAATATTCCATTGTACATAAGGACCACAACTTCTTTATCCATTTTTCTCTTTCCTGGGATATTTAAGGTGTCATGAAGTGGAGGTTCTTGTCAACAGAGCAGCCCTAAACTTTGGGGTGCCTGTGTCTTGCTGATTTTTAGTTTTCCCAATTTATACGCCCATGAGAGGACGTGCCCTATGCTCCCTAAGCTGTGTGTTTTAGATGTTTCAGGACACACCGTACACTTCTTCAGAGTGGCTGTTGGCAATTTACATCCCGCCCATCAGCGTAGCAAGGCTGCAATTTCTCCATGGCCTGTCCTGCATTTCTGGTTTTGACACTTTTTGCAGCATGGCCCTTTTGACCGATGGGAAGCGAGACTACTTTGTAGCGCTGATTTGCCTTTCCAGGTTGCTTGGTTGGCCAAAAATTGCGTATGCGTTTTTTCCTGAATATATTCAGGAAAAAACGCATACGCCCTTTTTGGCCAAGGGCATCATTGTCGACGTTTTGCGACTTTTCATGTGCTTTAAAGGCGATTCGAATCTACCTCCTGAAACCTGTTTCCTGCAATTCTGCCTTGCTTTCAAATCCTCTTCGTTGCCTTCCCTCAATATATTTGTGGACGAGAGTTATCATTTATAACTCTGCGGGTTTGTGAAAGGCAGTGTCCCTGGGCTCCATTTTGCAACTCGCTTTTTTGGGAGCTGGCCGTAAGAGCGTGGGATTGCCTCAGGCCCTATTCTGCTTCTGGGCGGCAGGCTGAGCCTGTGGTTAATTCTTCTTCCTGATGGGAAAATAGAGTGACCTGTGCCTGTCCCAACACCTAGATCTAGTCTCTCATTGGTTGCCCCTCTTCCCGTTCATCCTCAGGACAAATTGCAACCTGTAGGGAACAGGAGGTTAAAGGTGCTGATTCTCCAAGTAGGGAGATTGCTAGTAAAGTACCTGGAATGGCGAACCCGAGCACAAGGAGATGAGAAATGAGGTGCGTTTTAGAAACCTTTCAAAATCACACGGTGTACCATCTTCTGGGTTTCTCATGTATGTTTTCGATGTAGGAAGATGCCCTTGAACCTGGAGATTTGGGACCCATGGGATGGGTACCACGCAGTATTACTTTAAAGGGTCTGTGTTTGCTCACCCAACCTCACCCAACCTCTCAGCCCCAAGTGTGTCCACCCTTATGACTCATCCAGCTGTGGGTCTAGATATGTTCAATCCAGGTTGCATCACAGCCTCTGAACGAATTTTGTAAGAATTTCTCTCTCTTTCACTGTCTTTGTTTTACGGGTTTTTAAAAGTAATTTATTTTTATAATGGGGTTTAGCTGCTTTTCACGGCTGTGTTTATGCGGCTTTACACCCACTTGACTCACTTCCAGACAGATATCAATACATAGGTTTTAAGATTCTTACTAGTCACATATATTCTTGTGCGGTGAATAGGGGGTGTTGAGTCCAGTTCACTGAGCAATGAGTCGGTCTTTTCTATTACATATTGGGTGTATGGAACGGTATGTGAGCGAATTTGAAACCCTTGTTTTATGCATCACCCCACCTCACCTTTCCCGTTAAGCAGCCATAGTGTGTTTTCTAAACGTGTGACTCTGTTCTGTTTTGTAACTCAGTTCAAGTGTAGCGGTTTTTACATTCCCTCTATAAGTGATAGCTTATGATAAGTGTCTTTTTCTGTGTGACTTATTTCACTTAGAATCATCGTACCTAAGTCCACTCATCTTGCTTCTTCTAGCCTTATGATATTGATTTCATGTCTGCGTGATATTCCATTGTACATAAGGACCACAACTTCTTTATCCATTTTTCTCTTTCCTGGGATATTTAAGGTGTCATGAAGTGGAGGTTCTTGTCAACAGAGCAGCCCTAAACTTTGGGGTGCCTGTGTCTTGCTGATTTTTAGTTTTCCCAATTTATACGCCCATGAGTGGACGTGCCCTATGCTCCCTAAGCTGTGTGTTTTAGATGTTTCAGGACACACCGTACACTTCTCCAGAGTGGCTGTTGGCAATTTACATCCCGCCCCTCAGCGTAGCAAGGCTGCCATTTCTCCATGGCCTATCCTGCATTTCTGGTTTTGACACTTTTTGCAGCATGGCCCTTTTGACCGATGGGAAGCGAGACTACTTTGTAGCGCTGATTTGCCTTTCCAGGTTGCTTGGTTGGCCAAAAAGGGCGTATGCGTTTTTTCCTGAATATATTCAGGAAAAAACGCATACGCCCTTTTTGGCCAAGGGCATCATTGTCGACGTTTTGCGAATTTTCATGTGCTTTAAAGGCGATTCGAATCTACCTCCTGAAACCTGTTTCCTGCAATTCTGCCTTGCTTTCAAATCCTCTTCATTGCCTTCCCTCAATATATTTGTGGACGAGAGTTATCATTTATAACTCTGCGGGTTTGTGAAAGGCAGTGTCCCTGGGCTCCATTTTGCAACTCGCTTTTTTGGGAGCTGGCCGCAAGAGCGCGGGATTGCCTCAGGCCCTATTCTGCTTCTGGGCGGCAGGCTGAGCCTGTGGTTAATTCTTCTTCCTGATGGGAAAATAGAGTGACCTGTGCCTGTCCCAACACCTAGATCTAGTCTCTCATTGGTTGCCCCTCTTCCCGTTCATCCTCAGGACAAATTGCAACCTGTAGGGAACAGGAGGTTAAAGGTGCTGATTCTCCAAGTAGGGAGATTGCTAGTAACGTACCTGGAATGGCGAACCCGAGCACAAGGAGATGAGAAATGAGGTGCGTTTTAGAAACCTTTCAAAATCACACGGTGTACCATCTTCTGGGTTTCTCATGCATGTTTTCGATGTAGGAAGATGCCCTTGAACCTGGAGATTTGGGACCCATGGGATGGGTACCACGCAGTATTACTTTAAAGGGTCTGTGTTTGCTCACCCAACCTCACCCAACCTCTCAGCCCCAAGTGTGTCCACCCTTATGTCTCATCCAGCTGTGGGTCTAGATATGGTCAATCCAGGTTGCATCACAGCCTCTGAACGAGTTTTGTAAGAATTTCTCTCTCTTTCACTGTCTTTGTTTTACGGGTTTTTAAAAGTAATTTATTTTTATAATGGGGTTTAGCTGCTTTTCACGGCTGTGCTTATGTGGCTTTACACCCACCTGACTCACTTCCAGACAGATATCAATACATAGGTTTTAAGATTCTTACTAGTCACATATATTCTTGTGCGGTGAATAGGGGGTGTTGAGTCCAGTTCACTGAGCAATGAGTCGGTCTTTTCTATTACATATTGGGTGTATGGAACGGTATGTGAGCGAATTTGAAACCCTTGTTTTATGCATCACCCCACCTCACCTTTCCCGTTAAGCAGCCATAGTGTGTTTTCTAAACGTGTGACTCTGTTCTGTTTTGTAACTCAGTTCAAGTGTAGCGGTTTTTACATTCCCTCTATAAGTGATAGCTTATGATAAGTGTCTTTTTCTGTGTGACTTATTTCACTTAGAATCATCGTACCTAAGTCCACTCATCTTGCTTCTTCTAGCCTTATGATATTGATTTCATGTCTGCGTGATATTCCATTGTACATAAGGACCACAACTTCTTTATCCATTTTTCTCTTTCCTGGGATATTTAAGGTGTCATGAAGTGGAGGTTCTTGTCAACAGAGCAGCCCTAAACTTTGGGGTGCCTGTGTCTTGCTGATTTTTAGTTTTCCCAATTTATACGCCCATGAGTGGACGTGCCCTATGCTCCCTAAGCTGTGTGTTTTAGATGTTTCAGGACACACCGTACACTTCTTCAGAGTGGCTGTTGGCAATTTACATCCCGCCCATCAGCGTAGCAAGGCTGCCATTTCTCCATGGCCTGTCCTGCATTTCTGGTTTTGACACTTTTTGCAGCATGGCCCTTTTGACCGATGGGAAGCGAGACTACTTTGTAGCGCTGATTTGCCTTTCCAGGTTGCTTGGTTGGCCAAAAAGGGCGTATGCGTTTTTTCCTGAATATATTCAGGAAAAAACGCATACGCCCTTTTTGGCCAAGGGCATCATTGTCGACGTTTTGCGACTTTTCATGTGCTTTAAAGGCGATTCGAATCTACCTCCTGAAACCTGTTTCCTGCAATTCTGCCTTGCTTTCAAATCCTCTTCATTGCCTTCCCTCAATATATTTGTGGACGAGAGTTATCATTTATAACTGCGGGTTTGTGAAAGGCAGTGTCCCTGGGCTCCATTTTGCAACTCGCTTTTTTGGGAGCTGGCCGCAAGAGCGCGGGATTGCCTCAGGCCCTATTCTGCTTCTGGGCGGCAGGCTGAGCCTGTGGTTAATTCTTCTTCCTGATGGGAAAATAGAGTGACCTGTGCCTGTCCCAACACCTAGATCTAGTCTCTCATTGGTTGCCCCTCTTCCCGTTCATCCTCAGGACAAATTGCAACCTGTAGGGAACAGGAGGTTAAAGGTGCTGATTCTCCAAGTAGGGAGATTGCTAGTAACGTACCTGGAATGGCGAACCCGAGCACAAGGAGATGAGAAATGAGGTGCGTTTTAGAAACCTTTCAAAATCACACGGTGTACCATCTTCTGGGTTTCTCATGCATGTTTTCGATGTAGGAAGATGCCCTTGAACCTGGAGATTTGGGACCCATGGGATGGGTACCACGCAGTATTACTTTAAAGGGTCTGTGTTTGCTCACCCAACCTCACCCAACCTCTCAGCCCCAAGTGTGTCCACCCTTATGACTCATCCAGCTGTGGGTCTAGATATGTTCAATCCAGGTTGCATCACAGCCTCTGAACGAATTTTGTAAGAATTTCTCTCTCTTTCACTGTCTTTGTTTTACGGGTTTTTAAAAGTAATTTATTTTTATAATGGGGTTTAGCTGCTTTTCACGGCTGTGTTTATGCGGCTTTACACCCACTTGACTCACTTCCAGACAGATATCAATACATAGGTTTTAAGATTCTTACTAGTCACATATATTCTTGTGCGGTGAATAGGGGGTGTTGAGTCCAGTTCACTGAGCAATGAGTCGGTCTTTTCTATTACATATTGGGTGTATGGAACGGTATGTGAGCGAATTTGAAACCCTTGTTTTATGCATCACCCCACCTCACCTTTCCCGTTAAGCAGCCATAGTGTGTTTTCTAAACGTGTGACTCTGTTCTGTTTTGTAATTCAGTTCAAGTGTAGCGGTTTTTACATTCCCTCTATAAGTGATAGCTTATGATAAGTGTCTTTTTCTGTGTGACTTATTTCACTTAGAATCATCGTACCTAAGTCCACTCATCTTGCTTCTTCTAGCCTTATGATATTGATTTCATGTCTGCGTGATATTCCATTGTACATAAGGACCACAACTTCTTTATCCATTTTTCTCTTTCCTGGGATATTTAAGGTGTCATGAAGTGGAGGTTCTTGTCAACAGAGCAGCCCTAAACTTTGGGGTGCCTGTGTCTTGCTGATTTTTAGTTTTCCCAATTTATACGCCCATGAGTGGACGTGCCCTATGCTCCCTAAGCTGTGTGTTTTAGATGTTTCAGGACACACCGTACACTTCTCCAGAGTGGCTGTTGGCAATTTACATCCCGCCCCTCAGCGTAGCAAGGCTGCCATTTCTCCATGGCCTATCCTGCATTTCTGGTTTTGACACTTTTTGCAGCATGGCCCTTTTGACCGATGGGAAGCGAGACTACTTTGTAGCGCTGATTTGCCTTTCCAGGTTGCTTGGTTGGCCAAAAAGGGCGTATGCGTTTTTTCCTGAATATATTCAGGAAAAAACGCATACGCCCTTTTTGGCCAAGGGCATCATTGTCGACGTTTTGCGAATTTTCATGTGCTTTAAAGGCGATTCGAATCTACCTCCTGAAACCTGTTTCCTGCAATTCTGCCTTGCTTTCAAATCCTCTTCATTGCCTTCCCTCAATATATTTGTGGACGAGAGTTATCATTTATAACTCTGCGGGTTTGTGAAAGGCAGTGTCCCTGGGCTCCATTTTGCAACTCGCTTTTTTGGGAGCTGGCCGCAAGAGCGCGGGATTGCCTCAGGCCCTATTCTGCTTCTGGGCGGCAGGCTGAGCCTGTGGTTAATTCTTCTTCCTGATGGGAAAATAGAGTGACCTGTGCCTGTCCCAACACCTAGATCTAGTCTCTCATTGGTTGCCCCTCTTCCCGTTCATCCTCAGGACAAATTGCAACCTGTAGGGAACAGGAGGTTAAAGGTGCTGATTCTCCAAGTAGGGAGATTGCTAGTAACGTACCTGGAATGGCGAACCCGAGCACAAGGAGATGAGAAATGAGGTGCGTTTTAGAAACCTTTCAAAATCACACGGTGTACCATCTTCTGGGTTTCTCATGCATGTTTTCGATGTAGGAAGATGCCCTTGAACCTGGAGATTTGGGACCCATGGGATGGGTACCACGCAGTATTACTTTAAAGGGTCTGTGTTTGCTCACCCAACCTCACCCAACCTCTCAGCCCCAAGTGTGTCCACCCTTATGTCTCATCCAGCTGTGGGTCTAGATATGGTCAATCCAGGTTGCATCACAGCCTCTGAACGAGTTTTGTAAGAATTTCTCTCTCTTTCACTGTCTTTGTTTTACGGGTTTTTAAAAGTAATTTATTTTTATAATGGGGTTTAGCTGCTTTTCACGGCTGTGCTTATGTGGCTTTACACCCACCTGACTCACTTCCAGACAGATATCAATACATAGGTTTTAAGATTCTTACTAGTCACATATATTCTTGTGCGGTGAATAGGGGGTGTTGAGTCCAGTTCACTGAGCAATGAGTCGGTCTTTTCTATTACATATTGGGTGTATGGAACGGTATGTGAGCGAATTTGAAACCCTTGTTTTATGCATCACCCCACCTCACCTTTCCCGTTAAGCAGCCATAGTGTGTTTTCTAAACGTGTGACTCTGTTCTGTTTTGTAACTCAGTTCAAGTGTAGCGGTTTTTACATTCCCTCTATAAGTGATAGCTTATGATAAGTGTCTTTTTCTGTGTGACTTATTTCACTTAGAATCATCGTACCTAAGTCCACTCATCTTGCTTCTTCTAGCCTTATGATATTGATTTCATGTCTGCGTGATATTCCATTGTACATAAGGACCACAACTTCTTTATCCATTTTTCTCTTTCCTGGGATATTTAAGGTGTCATGAAGTGGAGGTTCTTGTCAACAGAGCAGCCCTAAACTTTGGGGTGCCTGTGTCTTGCTGATTTTTAGTTTTCCCAATTTATACGCCCATGAGTGGACGTGCCCTATGCTCCCTAAGCTGTGTGTTTTAGATGTTTCAGGACACACCGTACACTTCTTCAGAGTGGCTGTTGGCAATTTACATCCCGCCCATCAGCGTAGCAAGGCTGCCATTTCTCCATGGCCTGTCCTGCATTTCTGGTTTTGACACTTTTTGCAGCATGGCCCTTTTGACCGATGGGAAGCGAGACTACTTTGTAGCGCTGATTTGCCTTTCCAGGTTGCTTGGTTGGCCAAAAAGGGCGTATGCGTTTTTTCCTGAATATATTCAGGAAAAAACGCATACGCCCTTTTTGGCCAAGGGCATCATTGTCGACGTTTTGCGACTTTTCATGTGCTTTAAAGGCGATTCGAATCTACCTCCTGAAACCTGTTTCCTGCAATTCTGCCTTGCTTTCAAATCCTCTTCATTGCCTTCCCTCAATATATTTGTGGACGAGAGTTATCATTTATAACTGCGGGTTTGTGAAAGGCAGTGTCCCTGGGCTCCATTTTGCAACTCGCTTTTTTGGGAGCTGGCCGCAAGAGCGCGGGATTGCCTCAGGCCCTATTCTGCTTCTGGGCGGCAGGCTGAGCCTGTGGTTAATTCTTCTTCCTGATGGGAAAATAGAGTGACCTGTGCCTGTCCCAACACCTAGATCTAGTCTCTCATTGGTTGCCCCTCTTCCCGTTCATCCTCAGGACAAATTGCAACCTGTAGGGAACAGGAGGTTAAAGGTGCTGATTCTCCAAGTAGGGAGATTGCTAGTAAAGTACCTGGAATGGCGAACCCGAGCACAAGGAGATGAGAAATGAGGTGCGTTTTAGAAACCTTTCAAAATCACACGGTGTACCATCTTCTGGGTTTCTCATGTATGTTTTCGATGTAGGAAGATGCCCTTGAACCTGGAGATTTGGGACCCATGGGATGGGTACCACGCAGTATTACTTTAAAGGGTCTGTGTTTGCTCACCCAACCTCACCCAACCTCTCAGCCCCAAGTGTGTCCACCCTTATGACTCATCCAGCTGTGGGTCTAGATATGGTCAATCCAGGTTGCATCACAGCCTCTGAACGAATTTTGTAAGAATTTCTCTCTCTTTCACTGTCTTTGTTTTACGGGTTTTTAAAAGTAATTTATTTTTATAATGGGGTTTAGCTGCTTTTCACGGCTGTGTTTATGCGGCTTTACACCCACCTGACTCACTTCCAGACAGATATCAATACATAGGTTTTAAGATTCTTACTAGTCACATATATTCTTGTGCGGTGAATAGGGGGTGTTGAGTCCAGTTCACTGAGCAATGAGTCGGTCTTTTCTATTACATATTGGGTGTATGGAACGGTATCTGAGCGAATTTGAAACCCTTGTTTTATGCATCACCCCACCTCACCTTTCCCGTTAAGCAGCCATAGTGTGTTTTCTAAACGTGTGACTCTGTTCTGTTTTGTAACTCAGTTCAAGTGTAGCGGTTTTTACATTCCCTCTATAAGTGATAGCTTATGATATGTGTCTTTTTCTGTGTGACTTATTTCACTTAGAATCATCGTACCTAAGTCCACTCATCTTGCTTCTTCTAGCCTTATGATATTGATTTCATGTCTGCGTGATATTCCATTGTACATAAGGACCACAACTTCTTTATCCATTTTTCGCTTTCCTGGGATATTTATGGTGTCATGAAGTGGAGGTTCTTGTCAACAGAGCAGCCCTAAACTTTGGGGTGCCTGTGTCTTGCTGATTTTTAGTTTTCCCAATTTATACGCCCATGAGTGGACGTGCCCTATGCTCCCTAAGCTGTGTGTTTTAGATGTTTCAGGACACACCGTACACTTCTCCAGAGTGGCTGTTGGCAATTTACATCCCGCCCCTCAGCGTAGCAAGGCTGCCATTTCTCCATGGCCTATCCTGCATTTCTGGTTTTGACACTTTTTGCAGCATGGCCCTTTTGACCGATGGGAAGCGAGACTACTTTGTAGCGCTGATTTGCCTTTCCAGGTTGCTTGGTTGGCCAAAAAGGGCGTATGCGTTTTTTCCTGAATATATTCAGGAAAAAACGCATACGCCCTTTTTGGCCAAGGGCATCATTGTCAACGTTTTGCGACTTTTCATGTGCTTTAAAGGCGATTCGAATCTACCTCCTGAAACCTGTTTCCTGCAATTCTGCCTTGCTTTCAAATCCTCTTCGTTGCCTTCCCTCAATATATTTGTGGACGAGAGTTATCATTTATAACTCTGCGGGTTTGTGAATGGCAGTGTCCCTGGGCTCCATTTTTCAACTCGCTTTTTTGGGAGCTGGCCGTAAGAGCGCGGGATTGCCTCAGGCCCTATTCTGCTTCTGGGCGGCAGGCTGAGCCTGTGGTTAATTCTTCTTCCTGATGGGAAAATAGAGTGACCTGTGCCTGTCCCAACACCTAGATCTAGTCTCTCATTGGTTGCCCCTCTTCCCGTTCATCCTCAGGACAAATTGCAACCTGTAGGGAACAGGAGGTTAAAGGTGCTGATTCTCCAAGTAGGGAGATTGCTAGTAAAGTACCTGGAATGGCGAACCCGAGCACAAGGAGATGAGAAATGAGGTGCGTTTTAGAAACCTTTCAAAATCACACGGTGTACCATCTTCTGGGTTTCTCATGCATGTTTTCGATGTAGGAAGATGCCCTTGAACCTGGAGATTTGGGACCCATGGGATGGGTACCACGCAGTATTACTTTAAAGGGTCTGTGTTTGCTCACCCAACCTCACCCAACCTCTCAGCCCCAAGTGTGTCCACCCATATGTCTCATCCAGCTGTGGGTCTAGATATGTTCAATCCAGGTTGCATCACAGCCTCTGAACGAATTTTGTAAGAATTTCTCTCTCTTTCACTGTCTTTGTTTTACGGGTTTTTAAAAGTAATTTATTTTTATAATGGGGTTTAGCTGCTTTTCACGGCTGTGTTTATGCGGCTTTACACCCACTTGACTCACTTCCAGACAGATATCAATACATAGGTTTTAAGATTCTTACTAGTCACATATATTCTTGTGTGGTGTATAGGGGGTGTTGAGTCCAGTTCACTGAGCAAGGAGTCGGTCTTTTCTATTACATATTGGGTGTATGGAACGGTATGTGAGCGAATTTGAAACCCTTGTTTTATGCATCACCCCACCTCACCTTTCCCGTTAAGCAGCCATAGTGTGTTTTCTAAACGTGTGACTCTGTTCTGTTTTGTAACTCAGTTCAAGTGTAGCGGTTTTTACATTCCCTCTATAAGTGATAGCTTATGATAAGTGTCTTTTTCTGTGTGACTTATTTCACTTAGAATCATCGTACCTAAGTCCACTCATCTTGCTTCTTCTAGCCTTATGATATTGATTTCATGTCTGCGTAATATTCCATTGTACATAAGGACCACAACTTCTTTATCCATTTTTCTCTTTCCTGGGATATTTAAGGTGTCATGAAGTGGAGGTTCTTGTCAACAGAGCAGCCCTAAACTTTGGGGTGCCTGTGTCTTGCTGATTTTTAGTTTTCCCAATTTATACGCCCATGAGAGGACGTGCCCTATGCTCCCTAAGCTGTGTGTTTTAGATGTTTCAGGACACACCGTACACTTCTCCAGAGTGGCTGTTGGCAATTTACATCCCGCCCATCAGCGTAGCAAGGCTGCCATTTCTCCATGGCCTGTCCTGCATTTCTGGTTTTGACACTTTTTGCAGCATGGCCCTTTTGACCGATGGGAAGCGAGACTACTTTGTAGCGCTGATTTGCCTTTCCAGGTTGCTTGGTTGGCCAAAAAGTGCGTATGCGTTTTTTCCTGAATATATTCATGAAAAAACGCATACACCCTTTTTGGCCAAGGGCATCATTGTCGACGTTTTGCGACTTTTCATGTGCTTTAAAGGCGATTCGAATCTACCTCCTGAAACCTGTTTCCTGCAATTCTGCCTTGCTTTCAAATCCTCTTCGTTGCCTTCCCTCAATATATTTGTGGACGAGAGTTATCATTTATAACTCTGCGGGTTTGTGAAAGGCAGTGTCCCTGGGCTCCATTTTGCAACTCGCTTTTTTGGGAGCTGGCCGTAAGAGCGCGGGATTGCCTCAGGCCCTATTCTGCTTCTGGGCGGCAGGCTGAGCCTGTGGTTAATTCTTCTTCCTGATGGGAAAATAGAGTGACCTGTGCCTGTCCCAACACCTAGATCTAGTCTCTCATTGGTTGCCCCTCTTCCCGTTCATCCTCAGGACAAATTGCAACCTGTAGGGAACAGGAGGTTAAAGGTGCTGATTCTCCAAGTAGGGAGATTGCTAGTAAAGTACCTGGAATGGCGAACCCGAGCACAAGGAGATGAGAAATGAGGTGCGTTTTAGAAACCTTTCAAAATCACACGGTGTACCATCTTCTGGGTTTCTCATGCATGTTTTCGATGTAGGAAGATGCCCTTGAACCTGGAGATTTGGGACCCATGGGATGGGTACCACGCAGTATTACTTTAAAGGGTCTGTGTTTGCTCACCCAACCTCACCCAACCTCTCAGCCCCAAGTGTGTCCACCCATATGTCTCATCCAGCTGTGGGTCTAGATATGTTCAATCCAGGTTGCATCACAGCCTCTGAACGAATTTTGTAAGAATTTCTCTCTCTTTCACTGTCTTTGTTTTACGGGTTTTTAAAAGTAATTTATTTTTATAATGGGGTTTAGCTGCTTTTCACGGCTGTGTTTATGCGGCTTTACACCCACTTGACTCACTTCCAGACAGATATCAATACATAGGTTTTAAGATTCTTACTAGTCACATATATTCTTGTGTGGTGTATAGGGGGTGTTGAGTCCAGTTCACTGAGCAAGGAGTCGGTCTTTTCTATTACATATTGGGTGTATGGAACGGTATGTGAGCGAATTTGAAACCCTTGTTTTATGCATCACCCCACCTCACCTTTCCCGTTAAGCAGCCATAGTGTGTTTTCTAAACGTGTGACTCTGTTCTGTTTTGTAACTCAGTTCAAGTGTAGCGGTTTTTACATTCCCTCTATAAGTGATAGCTTATGATAAGTGTCTTTTTCTGTGTGACTTATTTCACTTAGAATCATCGTACCTAAGTCCACTCATCTTGCTTCTTCTAGCCTTATGATATTGATTTCATGTCTGCGTAATATTCCATTGTACATAAGGACCACAACTTCTTTATCCATTTTTCTCTTTCCTGGGATATTTAAGGTGTCATGAAGTGGAGGTTCTTGTCAACAGAGCAGCCCTAAACTTTGGGGTGCCTGTGTCTTGCTGATTTTTAGTTTTCCCAATTTATACGCCCATGAGAGGACGTGCCCTATGCTCCCTAAGCTGTGTGTTTTAGATGTTTCAGGACACACCGTACACTTCTTCAGAGTGGCTGTTGGCAATTTACATCCCGCCCATCAGCGTAGCAAGGCTGCCATTTCTCCATGGCCTGTCCTGCATTTCTGGTTTTGACACTTTTTGCAGCATGGCCCTTTTGACCGATGGGAAGCGAGACTTCTTTGTAGCGCTGATTTGCCTTTCCAGGTTGCTTGGTTGGCCAAAAAGTGCGTATGCGTTTTTTCCTGAATATATTCATGAAAAAACGCATACACCCTTTTTGGCCAAGGGCATCATTGTCGACGTTTTGCGACTTTTCATGTGCTTTAAAGGCGATTCTAATCTACCTCCTGAAACCTGTTTCCTGCAATTCTGCCTTGCTTTCAAATCCTCTTCGTTGCCTTCCCTCAATATATTTGTGGACGAGAGTTATCATTTATAACTCTGCGGGTTTGTGAAAGGCAGTGTCCCTGGGCTCCATTTTGCAACTCGCTTTTTTGGGAGCTGGCCGCAAGAGCGCGGGATTGCCTCAGGCCCTATTCTGCTTCTGGGCGGCAGGCTGAGCCTGTGGTTAATTCTTCTTCCTGATGGGAAAATAGAGTGACCTGTGCCTGTCCCAACACCTAGATCTAGTCTCTCATTGGTTGCCACTCTTCCCGTTCATCCTAAGGACAAATTGCAACCTGTAGGGAACAGGAGGTTAAAGGTGCTGATTCTCCAAGTAGGGAGATTGCTAGTAAGGTACCTGGAATGGCGAACCCGAGCACAAGGAGATGAGAAATGAGGTGCGTTTTAGAAACCTTTCAAAATCACACGGTGTACCATCTTCTGGGTTTCTCATGCATGTTTTCGATGTAGGAAGATGCCCTTGAACCTGGAGATTTGGGACCCATGGGATGGGTACCACGCAGTATTACTTTAAAGGGTCTGTGTTTGCTCACCCAACCTCACCCAACCTCTCAGCCCCAAGTGTGTCCACCCTTATGTCTCATCCAGCTGTGGGTCTAGATATGTTCAATCCAGGTTGCATCACAGCCTCTGAACGAATTTTGTAAGAATTTCTCTCTCTTTCACTGTCTTTGTTTTACGGGTTTTTAAAAGTAATTTATTTTTATAATGGGGTTTAGCTGCTTTTCACGGCTGTGTTTATGCGGCTTTACACCCACTTGACTCACTTCCAGACAGATATCAATACATAGGTTTTAAGATTCTTACTAGTCACATATATTCTTGTGTGGTGTATAGGGGGTGTTGAGTCCAGTTCACTGAGCAAGGAGTCGGTCTTTTCTATTACATATTGGGTGTATGGAACGGTATGTGAGCGAATTTGAAACCCTTGTTTTATGCATCACCCCACCTCACCTTTCCCGTTAAGCAGCCATAGTGTGTTTTCTAAACGTGTGACTCTGTTCTGTTTTGTAACTCAGTTCAAGTGTAGCGGTTTTTACATTCCCTCTATAAGTGATAGCTTATGATAAGTGTCTTTTTCTGTGTTACTTATTTCACGTAGAATCATCGTACCTAAGTCCACTCATCTTGCTTCTTCTAGCCTTATGATATTGATTTCATGTCTGAGTGATATTCCATTGTACATAAGGACCACAACTTCTTTATCCATTTTTCTCGTTCCTGGGATATTTAAGGTGTCATGAAGTGGAGGTTCTTGTCAACAGAGCAGCCCTAAACTTTGGGGTGCCTGTGTCTTGCTGATTTTTAGTTTTCCCAATTTATACGCCCATGAGTGGACGTGCCCTATGCTCCCTAAGCTGTGTGTTTTAGATGTTTCAGGACACACCGTACACTTCTCCAGAGTGGCTGTTGGCAATTTACATCCCGCCCCTCAGCGTAGCAAGGCTGCCATTTCTCCATGGCCTATCCTGCATTTCTGGTTTTGACACTTTTTGCAGCATGGCCCTTTTGACCGATGGGAAGCGAGACTACTTTGTAGCGCTGATTTGCCTTTCCAGGTTGCTTGGTTGGCCAAAAAGGGCGTATGCGTTTTTTCCTGAATATATTCAGGAAAAAACGCATACGCCCTTTTTGGCCAAGGGCATCATTGTCGACGTTTTGCGACTTTTCATGTGCTTTAAAGGCGATTCGAATCTACCTCCTGAAACCTGTTTCCTGCAATTCTGCCTTGCTTTCAAATCCTCTTCGTTGCCTTCCCTCAATATATTTGTGGACGAGAGTTATCATTTATAACTCTGCGGGTTTGTGAATGGCAGTGTCCCTGGGCTCCATTTTTCAACTCGCTTTTTTGGGAGCTGGCCGTAAGAGCGCGGGATTGCCTCAGGCCCTATTCGGCTTCTGGGCGGCAGGCTGAGCCTGTGGTTAATTCTTCTTCCTGATGGGAAAATAGAGTGACCTGTGCCTGTCCCAACACCTAGATCTAGTCTCTCATTGGTTGCCACTCTTCCCGTTCATCCTCAGGACAAATTGCAACCTGTAGGGAACAGGAGGTTAAAGGTGCTGATTCTCCAAGTAGGGAGATTGCTAGTAACGTACCTGGAATGGCGAACCCGAGCACAAGGAGATGAGAAATGAGGTGCGTTTTAGAAACCTTTCAAAATCACACGGTGTACCATCTTCTGGGTTTCTCATGCATGTTTTCGATGTAGGAAGATGCCCTTGAACCTGGAGATTTGGGACCCATGGGATGGGTACCACGCAGTATTACTTTAAAGGGTCTGTGTTTGCTCACCCAACCTCACCCAACCTCTCAGCCCCAAGTGTGTCCACCCTTATGTCTCATCCAGCTGTGGGTCTAGATATGTTCAATCCAGGTTGCATCACAGCCTCTGAACGAATTTTGTAAGAATTTCTCTCTCTTTCACTGTCTTTGTTTTACGGGTTTTTAAAAGTAATTTATTTTTATAATGGGGTTTAGCTGCTTTTCACGGCTGTGTTTATGCGGCTTTACACCCACTTGACTCACTTCCAGACAGATATCAATACATAGGTTTTAAGATTCTTACTAGTCACATATATTCTTGTGTGGTGTATAGGGGGTGTTGAGTCCAGTTCACTGAGCAAGGAGTCGGTCTTTTCTATTACATATTGGGTGTATGGAACGGTATGTGAGCGAATTTGAAACCCTTGTTTTATGCATCACCCCACCTCACCTTTCCCGTTAAGCAGCCATAGTGTGTTTTCTAAACGTGTGACTCTGTTCTGTTTTGTAACTCAGTTCAAGTGTAGCGGTTTTTACATTCCCTCTATAAGTGATAGCTTATGATAAGTGTCTTTTTCTGTGTGACTTATTTCACTTAGAATCATCGTACCTAAGTCCACTCATCTTGCTTCTTCTAGCCTTATGATATTGATTTCATGTCTGCGTAATATTCCATTGTACATAAGGACCACAACTTCTTTATCCATTTTTCTCTTTCCTGGGATATTTAAGGTGTCATGAAGTGGAGGTTCTTGTCAACAGAGCAGCCCTAAACTTTGGGGTGCCTGTGTCTTGCTGATTTTTAGTTTTCCCAATTTATACGCCCATGAGAGGACGTGCCCTATGCTCCCTAAGCTGTGTGTTTTAGATGTTTCAGGACACACCGTACACTTCTTCAGAGTGGCTGTTGGCAATTTACATCCCGCCCATCAGCGTAGCAAGGCTGCAATTTCTCCATGGCCTGTCCTGCATTTCTGGTTTTGACACTTTTTGCAGCATTGCCCTTTTGACCGATGGGAAGCGAGACTACTTTGTAGCGCTGATTTGCCTTTCCAGGTTGCTTGGTTGGCCAAAAATTGCGTATGCGTTTTTTCCTGAATATATTCAGGAAAAAACGCATACGCCCTTTTTGGCCAAGGGCATCATTGTCGACGTTTTGCGACTTTTCATGTGCTTTAAAGGCGATTCGAATCTACCTCCTGAAACCTGTTTCCTGCAATTCTGCCTTGCTTTCAAATCCTCTTCGTTGCCTTCCCTCAATATATTTGTGGACGAGAGTTATCATTTATAACTCTGCGGGTTTGTGAAAGGCAGTGTCCCTGGGCTCCATTTTGCAACTCGCTTTTTTGGGAGCTGGCCGTAAGAGCGTGGGATTGCCTCAGGCCCTATTCTGCTTCTGGGCGGCAGGCTGAGCCTGTGGTTAATTCTTCTTCCTGATGGGAATATAGAGTGACCTGTGCCTGTCCCAACACCTAGATCTAGTCTCTCATTGGTTGCCCCTCTTCCCGTTCATCCTCAGGACAAATTGCAACCTGTAGGGAACAGGAGGTTAAAGGTGCTGATTCTCCAAGTAGGGAGATTGCTAGTAAAGTACCTGGAATGGCGAACCCGAGCACAAGGAGATGAGAAATGAGGTGCGTTTTAGAAACCTTTCAAAATCACACGGTGTACCATCTTCTGGGTTTCTCATGTATGTTTTCGATGTAGGAAGATGCCCTTGAACCTGGAGATTTGGGACCCATGGGATGGGTACCACGCAGTATTACTTTAAAGGGTCTGTGTTTGCTCACCCAACCTCACCCAACCTCTCAGCCCCAAGTGTGTCCACCCTTATGACTCATCCAGCTGTGGGTCTAGATATGGTCAATCCAGGTTGCATCACAGCCTCTGAACGAATTTTGTAAGAATTTCTCTCTCTTTCACTGTCTTTGTTTTACGGGTTTTTAAAAGTAATTTATTTTTATAATGGGGTTTAGCTGCTTTTCACGGCTGTGTTTATGCGGCTTTACACCCACTTGACTCACTTCCAGACAGATATCAATACATAGGTTTTAAGATTCTTACTAGTCACATATATTCTTGTGCGGTGAATAGGGGGTGTTGAGTCCAGTTCACTGAGCAATGAGTCGGTCTTTTCTATTACATATTGGGTGTATGGAACGGTATGTGAGCGAATTTGAACCCCTTGTTTTATGCATCACCCCACCTCACCTTTCCCGTTAAGCAGCCATAGTGTGTTTTCTAAACGTGTGACTCTGTTCTGTTTTGTAACTCAGTTCAAGTGTAGCGGTTTTTACATTCCCTCTATAAGTGATAGCTTATGATAAGTGTCTTTTTCTGTGTGACTTATTTCACTTAGAATCATCGTACCTAAGTCCACTCATCTTGCTTCTTCTAGCCTTATGATATTGATTTCATGTCTGCGTGATATTCCATTGTACATAAGGACCACAACTTCTTTATCCATTTTTCTCTTTCCTGGGATATTTAAGGTGTCATGAAGTGGAGGTTCTTGTCAACAGAGCAGCCCTAAACTTTGGGGTGCCTGTGTCTTGCTGATTTTTAGTTTTCCCAATTTATACGCCCATGAGTGGACGTGCCCTATGCTCCCTAAGCTGTGTGTTTTAGATGTTTCAGGACACACCGTACACTTCTCCAGAGTGGCTGTTGGCAATTTACATCCCGCCCCTCAGCGTAGCAAGGCTGCCATTTCTCCATGGCCTATCCTGCATTTCTGGTTTTGACACTTTTTGCAGCATGGCCCTTTTGACCGATGGGAAGCGAGACTACTTTGTAGCGCTGATTTGCCTTTCCAGGTTGCTTGGTTGGCCAAAAAGGGCGTATGCGTTTTTTCCTGAATATATTCAGGAAAAAACGCATACGCCCTTTTTGGCCAAGGGCATCATTGTCGACGTTTTGCGAATTTTCATGTGCTTTAAAGGCGATTCGAATCTACCTCCTGAAACCTGTTTCCTGCAATTCTGCCTTGCTTTCAAATCCTCTTCATTGCCTTCCCTCAATATATTTGTGGACGAGAGTTATCATTTATAACTCTGCGGGTTTGTGAAAGGCAGTGTCCCTGGGCTCCATTTTGCAACTCGCTTTTTTGGGAGCTGGCCGCAAGAGCGCGGGATTGCCTCAGGCCCTATTCTGCTTCTGGGCGGCAGGCTGAGCCTGTGGTTAATTCTTCTTCCTGATGGGAAAATAGAGTGACCTGTGCCTGTCCCAACACCTAGATCTAGTCTCTCATTGGTTGCCCCTCTTCCCGTTCATCCTCAGGACAAATTGCAACCTGTAGGGAACAGGAGGTTAAAGGTGCTGATTCTCCAAGTAGGGAGATTGCTAGTAACGTACCTGGAATGGCGAACCCGAGCACAAGGAGATGAGAAATGAGGTGCGTTTTAGAAACCTTTCAAAATCACACGGTGTACCATCTTCTGGGTTTCTCATGCATGTTTTCGATGTAGGAAGATGCCCTTGAACCTGGAGATTTGGGACCCATGGGATGGGTACCACGCAGTATTACTTTAAAGGGTCTGTGTTTGCTCACCCAACCTCACCCAACCTCTCAGCCCCAAGTGTGTCCACCCTTATGTCTCATCCAGCTGTGGGTCTAGATATGGTCAATCCAGGTTGCATCACAGCCTCTGAACGAGTTTAGTAAGAATTTCTCTCTCTTTCACTGTCTTTGTTTTACGGGTTTTTAAAAGTAATTTATTTTTATAATGGGGTTTAGCTGCTTTTCACGGCTGTGCTTATGTGGCTTTACACCCACCTGACTCACTTCCAGACAGATATCAATACATAGGTTTTAAGATTCTTACTAGTCACATATATTCTTGTGCGGTGAATAGGGGGTGTTGAGTCCAGTTCACTGAGCAATGAGTCGGTCTTTTCTATTACATATTGGGTGTATGGAACGGTATCTGAGCGAATTTGAAACCCTTGTTTTATGCATCACCCCACCTCACCTTTCCCGTTAAGCAGCCATAGTGTGTTTTCTAAACGTGTGACTCTGTTCTGTTTTGTAACTCAGTTCAAGTGTAGCGGTTTTTACATTCCCTCTATAAGTGATAGCTTATGATAAGTGTCTTTTTCTGTGTTACTTATTTCACTTAGAATCATCGTACCTAAGTCCACTCATCTTGCTTCTTCTAGCCTTATGATATTGATTTCATGTCTGCGTGATATTCCATTGTACATAAGGACCACAACTTCTTTATCCATTTTTCTCTTTCCTGGGATACTTAAGGTGTCATGAAGTGGAGGTTCTTGTCAACAGAGCAGCCCTAAACTTTGGGGTGCCTGTGTCTTGCTGATTTTTAGTTTTCCCAATTTATACGCCCATGAGTGGACGTGCCCTATGCTCCCTAAGCTGTGTGTTTTAGATGTTTCAGGACACACCGTACACTTCTTCAGAGTGGCTGTTGGCAATTTACATCCCGCCCATCAGCGTAGCAAGGCTGCCATTTCTCCATGGCCTGTCCTGCATTTCTGGTTTTGACACTTTTTGCAGCATGGCCCTTTTGACCGATGGGAAGCGAGACTACTTTGTAGCGCTGATTTGCCTTTCCAGGTTGCTTGGTTGGCCAAAAAGGGCGTATGCGTTTTTTCCTGAATATATTCAGGAAAAAACGCATACGCCCTTTTTGGCCAAGGGCATCATTGTCGACGTTTTGCGACTTTTCATGTGCTTTAAAGGCGATTCGAATCTACCTCCTGAAACCTGTATCCTGCAATTCTGCCTTGCTTTCAAATCCTCTTCATTGCCTTCCCTCAATATATTTGTGGACGAGAGTTATCATTTATAACTGCGGGTTTGTGAAAGGCAGTGTCCCTGGGCTCCATTTTTCAACTCGCTTTTTTGGGAGCTGGCCGCAAGAGCGCGGGATTGCCTCAGGCCCTATTCTGCTTCTGGGCGGCAGGCTGAGCCTGTGGTTAATTCTTCTTCCTGATGGGAAAATAGAGTGACCTGTGCCTGTCCCAACACCTAGATCTAGTCTCTCATTGGTTGCCCCTCTTCCCGTTCATCCTCAGGACAAATTGCAACCTGTAGGGAACAGGAGGTTAAAGGTGCTGATTCTCCAAGTAGGGAGATTGCTAGTAAAGTACCTGGAATGGCGAACCCGAGCACAAGGAGATGAGAAATGAGGTGCGTTTTAGAAACCTTTCAAAATCACACGGTGTACCATCTTCTGGGTTTCTCATGCATGTTTTCGATGTAGGAAGATGCCCTTGAACCTGGAGATTTGGGACCCATGGGATGGGTACCACGCAGTATTACTTTAAAGGGTCTGTGTTTGCTCACCCAACCTCACCCAACCTCTCAGCCCCAAGTGTGTCCACCCTTATGTCTCATCCAGCTGTGGGTCTAGATATGTTCAATCCAGGTTGCATCACAGCCTCTGAACGAATTTTGTAAGAATTTCTCTCTCTTTCACTGTCTTTGTTTTACGGGTTTTTAAAAGTAATTTATTTTTATAATGGGGTTTAGCTGCTTTTCACGGCTGTGTTTATGCGGCTTTACACCCACTTGACTCACTTCCAGACAGATATCAATACATAGGTTTTAAGATTCTTACTAGTCACATATATTCTTGTGTGGTGTATAGGGGGTGTTGAGTCCAGTTCACTGAGCAAGGAGTCGGTCTTTTCTATTACATATTGGGTGTATGGAACGGTATGTGAGCGAATTTGAAACCCTTGTTTTATGCATCACCCCACCTCACCTTTCCCGTTAAGCAGCCATAGTGTGTTTTCTAAACGTGTGACTCTGTTCTGTTTTGTAACTCAGTTCAAGTGTAGCGGTTTTTACATTCCCTCTATAAGTGATAGCTTATGATAAGTGTCTTTTTCTGTGTGACTTATTTCACTTAGAATCATCGTACCTAAGTCCACTCATCTTGCTTCTTCTAGCCTTATGATATTGATTTCATGTCTGCGTAATATTCCATTGTACATAAGGACCACAACTTCTTTATCCATTTTTCTCTTTCCTGGGATATTTAAGGTGTCATGAAGTGGAGGTTCTTGTCAACAGAGCAGCCCTAAACTTTGGGGTGCCTGTGACTTGCTGATTTTTAGTTTTCCCAATTTATACGCCCGTGAGAGGACGTGCCCTATGCTCCCTAAGCTGTGTGTTTTAGATGTTTCAGGACACACCGTACACTTCTTCAGAGTGGCTGTTGGCAATTTACATCCCGCCCATCAGCGTAGCAAGGCTGCCATTTCTCCATGGCCTGTCCTGCATTTCTGGTTTTGACACTTTTTGCAGCATGGCCCTTTTGACCGATGGGAAGCGAGACTACTTTGTAGCGCTGATTTGCCTTTCCAGGTTGCTTGGTTGGCCAAAAAGTGCGTATGCGTTTTTTCCTGAATATATTCATGAAAAAACGCATACACCCTTTTTGGCCAAGGGCATCATTGTCGACGTTTTGCGACTTTTCATGTGCTTTAAAGGCGATTCGAATCTACCTCCTGAAACCTGTTTCCTGCAATTCTGCCTTGCTTTCAAATCCTCTTCGTTGCCTTCCCTCAATATATTTGTGGACGAGAGTTATCATTTATAACTCTGCGGGTTTGTGAAAGGCAGTGTCCCTGGGCTCCATTTTGCAACTCGCTTTTTTGGGAGCTGGCCGCAAGAGCGCGGGATTGCCTCAGGCCCTATTCTGCTTCTGGGCGGCAGGCTGAGCCTGTGGTTAATTCTTCTTCCTGATGGGAAAATAGAGTGACCTGTGCCTGTCCCAACACCTAGATCTAGTCTCTCATTGGTTGCCACTCTTCCCGTTCATCCTCAGGACAAATTGCAACCTGTAGGGAACAGGAGGTTAAAGGTGCTGATTCTCCAAGTAGGGAGATTGCTAGTAACGTACCTGGAATGGCGAACCCGAGCACAAGGAGATGAGAAATGAGG
The DNA here is from genome assembly GCF_028021215.1 of Eschrichtius robustus. NCBI lineage: Eukaryota > Metazoa > Chordata > Mammalia > Artiodactyla > Eschrichtiidae > Eschrichtius > Eschrichtius robustus. Next base: position 590,114 of record NW_027175226.1, read on the forward strand.
TGCGTTTTAGAAACCTTTCAAAATCACACGGTGTACCATCTTCTGGGTTTCTCATGTATGTTTTCGATGTAGGAAGATGCCCTTGAACCTGGAGATTTGGGACCCATGGGATGGGTACCACGCAGTATTACTTTAAAGGGTCTGTGTTTGCTCACCCAACCTCACCCAACCTCTCAGCCCCAAGTGTGTCCACCCTTATGTCTCATCCAGCTGTGGGTCTAGATATGTTCAATCCAGGTTGCATCACAGCCTCTGAACGAATTTTGTAAGAATTTCTCTCTCTTTCACTGTCTTTGTTTTACGGGTTTTTAAAAGTAATTTATTTTTATAATGGGGTTTAGCTGCTTTTCACGGCTGTGTTTATGCGGCTTTACACCCACTTGACTCACTTCCAGACAGATATCAATACATAGGTTTTAAGATTCTTACTAGTCACATATATTCTTGTGTGGTGTATAGGGGGTGTTGAGTCCAGTTCACTGAGCAAGGAGTCGGTCTTTTCTATTACATATTGGGTGTATGGAACGGTATGTGAGCGAATTTGAAACCCTTGTTTTATGCATCACCCCACCTCACCTTTCCCGTTAAGCAGCCATAGTGTGTTTTCTAAACGTGTGACTCTGTTCTGTTTTGTAACTCAGTTCAAGTGTAGCGGTTTTTACATTCCCTCTATAAGTGATAGCTTATGATAAGTGTCTTTTTCTGTGTTACTTATTTCACGTAGAATCATCGTACCTAAGTCCACTCATCTTGCTTCTTCTAGCCTTATGATATTGATTTCATGTCTGAGTGATATTCCATTGTACATAAGGACCACAACTTCTTTATCCATTTTTCTCGTTCCTGGGATATTTAAGGTGTCATGAAGTGGAGGTTCTTGTCAACAGAGCAGCCCTAAACTTTGGGGTGCCTGTGTCTTGCTGATTTTTAGTTTTCCCAATTTATACGCCCATGAGTGGACGTGCCCTATGCTCCCTAAGCTGTGTGTTTTAGATGTTTCAGGACACACCGTACACTTCTCCAGAGTGGCTGTTGGCAATTTACATCCCGCCCCTCAGCGTAGCAAGGCTGCCATTTCTCCATGGCCTATCCTGCATTTCTGGTTTTGACACTTTTTGCAGCATGGCCCTTTTGACCGATGGGAAGCGAGACTACTTTGTAGCGCTGATTTGCCTTTCCAGGTTGCTTGGTTGGCCAAAAAGGGCGTATGCGTTTTTTCCTGAATATATTCAGGAAAAAACGCATACGCCCTTTTTGGCCAAGGGCATCATTGTCGACGTTTTGCGACTTTTCATGTGCTTTAAAGGCGATTCGAATCTACCTCCTGAAACCTGTTTCCTGCAATTCTGCCTTGCTTTCAAATCCTCTTCGTTGCCTTCCCTCAATATATTTGTGGACGAGAGTTATCATTTATAACTCTGCGGGTTTGTGAAAGGCAGTGTCCCTGGGCTCCATTTTGCAACTCGCTTTTTTGGGAGCTGGCCGCAAGAGCGCGGGATTGCCTCAGGCCCTATTCTGCTTCTGGGCGGCAGGCTGAGCCTGTGGTTAATTCTTCTTCCTGATGGGAAAATAGAGTGACCTGTGCCTGTCCCAACACCTAGATCTAGTCTCTCATTGGTTGCCCCTCTTCCCGTTCATCCTCAGGACAAATTGCAACCTGTAGGGAACAGGAGGTTAAAGGTGCTGATTCTCCAAGTAGGGAGATTGCTAGTAAAGTACCTGGAATGGCGAACCCGAGCACAAGGAGATGAGAAATGAGGTGCGTTTTAGAAACCTTTCAAAATCACACGGTGTACCATCTTCTGGGTTTCTCATGTATGTTTTCGATGTAGGAAGATGCCCTTGAACCTGGAGATTTGGGACCCATGGGATGGGTACCACGCAGTATTACTTTAAAGGGTCTGTGTTTGCTCACCCAACCTCACCCAACCTCTCAGCCCCAAGTGTGTCCACCCTTATGACTCATCCAGCTGTGGGTCTAGATATGGTCAATCCAGGTTGCATCACAGCCTCTGAACGAATTTTGTAAGAATTTCTCTCTCTTTCACTGTCTTTGTTTTACGGGTTTTTAAAAGTAATTTATTTTTATAATGGGGTTTAGCTGCTTTTCACGGCTGTGTTTATGCGGCTTTACACCCACTTGACTCACTTCCAGACAGATATCAATACATAGGTTTTAAGATTCTTACTAGTCACATATATTCTTGTGCGGTGAATAGGGGGTGTTGAGTCCAGTTCACTGAGCAATGAGTCGGTCTTTTCTATTACATATTGGGTGTATGGAACGGTATGTGAGCGAATTTGAAACCCTTGTTTTATGCATCACCCCACCTCACCTTTCCCGTTAAGCAGCCATAGTGTGTTTTCTAAACGTGTGACTCTGTTCTGTTTTGTAACTCAGTTCAAGTGTAGCGGTTTTTACATTCCCTCTATAAGTGATAGCTTATGATAAGTGTCTTTTTCTGTGTGACTTATTTCACGTAGAATCATCGTACCTAAGTCCACTCATCTTGCTTCTTCTAGCCTTATGATATTGATTTCATGTCTGCGTGATATTCCATTGTACATAAGGACCACAACTTCTTTATCCATTTTTCTCTTTCCTGGGATATTTAAGGTGTCATGAAGTGGAGGTTCTTGTCAACAGAGCAGCCCTAAACTTTGGGGTGCCTGTGTCTTGCTGATTTTTAGTTTTCCCAATTTATACGCCCATGAGTGGACGTGCCCTATGCTCCCTAAGCTGTGTGTTTTAGATGTTTCAGGACACACCGTACACTTCTCCAGAGTGGCTGTTGGCAATTTACATCCCGCCCCTCAGCGTAGCAAGGCTGCCATTTCTCCATGGCCTATCCTGCATTTCTGGTTTTGACACTTTTTGCAGCATGGCCCTTTTGACCGATGGGAAGCGAGACTACTTTGTAGCGCTGATTTGCCTTTCCAGGTTGCTTGGTTGGCCAAAAAGGGCGTATGCGTTTTTTCCTGAATATATTCAGGAAAAAACGCATACGCCCTTTTTGGCCAAGGGCATCATTGTCGACGTTTTGCGAATTTTCATGTGCTTTAAAGGCGATTCGAATCTACCTCCTGAAACCTGTTTCCTGCAATTCTGCCTTGCTTTCAAATCCTCTTCATTGCCTTCCCTCAATATATTTGTGGACGAGAGTTATCATTTATAACTCTGCGGGTTTGTGAAAGGCAGTGTCCCTGGGCTCCATTTTGCAACTCGCTTTTTTGGGAGCTGGCCGCAAGAGCGCGGGATTGCCTCAGGCCCTATTCTGCTTCTGGGCGGCAGGCTGAGCCTGTGGTTAATTCTTCTTCCTGATGGGAAAATAGAGTGACCTGTGCCTGTCCCAACACCTAGATCTAGTCTCTCATTGGTTGCCCCTCTTCCCGTTCATCCTCAGGACAAATTGCAACCTGTAGGGAACAGGAGGTTAAAGGTGCTGATTCTCCAAGTAGGGAGATTGCTAGTAAAGTACCTGGAATGGCGAACCCGAGCACAAGGAGATGAGAAATGAGGTGCGTTTTAGAAACCTTTCAAAATCACACGGTGTACCATCTTCTGGGTTTCTCATGTATGTTTTCGATGTAGGAAGATGCCCTTGAACCTGGAGATTTGGGACCCATGGGATGGGTACCACGCAGTATTACTTTAAAGGGTCTGTGTTTGCTCACCCAACCTCACCCAACCTCTCAGCCCCAAGTGTGTCCACCCTTATGACTCATCCAGCTGTGGGTCTAGATATGGTCAATCCAGGTTGCATCAAAGCCTCTGAACGAATTTTGTAAGAATTTCTCTCTCTTTCACTGTCTTTGTTTTACGGGTTTTTAAAAGTAATTTATTTTTATAATGGGGTTTAGCTGCTTTTCACGGCTGTGTTTATGCGGCTTTACACCCACTTGACTCACTTCCAGACAGATATCAATACATAGGTTTTAAGATTCTTACTAGTCACATATATTCTTGTGCGGTGAATAGGGGGTGTTGAGTCCAGTTCACTGAGCAATGAGTCGGTCTTTTCTATTACATATTGGGTGTATGGAACGGTATGTGAGCGAATTTGAAACCCTTGTTTTATGCATCACCCCACCTCACCTTTCCCGTTAAGCAGCCATAGTGTGTTTTCTAAACGTGTGACTCTGTTCTGTTTTGTAACTCAGTTCAAGTGTAGCGGTTTTTACATTCCCTCTATAAGTGATAGCTTATGATAAGTGTCTTTTTCTGTGTTACTTATTTCACGTAGAATCATCGTACCTAAGTCCACTCATCTTGCTTCTTCTAGCCTTATGATATTGATTTCATGTCTGCGTGATATTCCATTGTACATAAGGACCACAACTTCTTTATCCATTTTTCTCGTTCCTGGGATATTTAAGGTGTCATGAAGTGGAGGTTCTTGTCAACAGAGCAGCCCTAAACTTTGGGGTGCCTGTGTCTTGCTGATTTTTAGTTTTCCCAATTTATACGCCCATGAGTGGACGTGCCCTATGCTCCCTAAGCTGTGTGTTTTAGATGTTTCAGGACACACCGTACACTTCTCCAGAGTGGCTGTTGGCAATTTACATCCCGCCCCTCAGCGTAGCAAGGCTGCCATTTCTCCATGGCCTATCCTGCATTTCTGGTTTTGACACTTTTTGCAGCATGGCCCTTTTGACCGATGGGAAGCGAGACTACTTTGTAGCGCTGATTTGCCTTTCCAGGTTGCTTGGTTGGCCAAAAAGGGCGTATGCGTTTTTTCCTGAATATATTCAGGAAAAAACGCATACGCCCTTTTTGGCCAAGGGCATCATTGTCGACGTTTTGCGACTTTTCATGTGCTTTAAAGGCGATTCGAATCTACCTCCTGAAACCTGTTTCCTGCAATTCTGCCTTGCTTTCAAATCCTCTTCATTGCCTTCCCTCAATATATTTGTGGACGAGAGTTATCATTTATAACTCTGCGGGTTTGTGAAAGGCAGTGTCCCTGGGCTCCATTTTGCAACTCGCTTTTTTGGGAGCTGGCCGCAAGAGCGCGGGATTGCCTCAGGCCCTATTCTGCTTCTGGGCGGCAGGCTGAGCCTGTGGTTAATTCTTCTTCCTGATGGGAAAATAGAGTGACCTGTGCCTGTCCCAACACCTAGATCTAGTCTCTCATTGGTTGCCCCTCTTCCCGTTCATCCTCAGGACAAATTGCAACCTGTAGGGAACAGGAGGTTAAAGGTGCTGATTCTCCAAGTAGGGAGATTGCTAGTAAAGTACCTGGAATGGCGAACCCGAGCACAAGGAGATGAGAAATGAGGTGCGTTTTAGAAACCTTTCAAAATCACACGGTGTACCATCTTCTGGGTTTCTCATGTATGTTTTCGATGTAGGAAGATGCCCTTGAACCTGGAGATTTGGGACCCATGGGATGGGTACCACGCAGTATTACTTTAAAGGGTCTGCGTTTGCTCACCCAACCTCTCAACCCCAAGAGTGTCCACCCTTATGTCTCATCCAGCTGTGTGTCTAGATATGGCCAATCCAGGTTGCATCACAGCCTCTGAACGAATTTTATAAGAATTTCTCTCTTTCACTGTCTTTATTTTAAGGGTTTTTAAAAGGAATTTATTTTTATAATGGGGTTTAGCTGCTTTTCACGGCTGTGTTTATGCGGCTTTACACCCACTTGACTCACTTCCAGACAGATATCAATACATAGGTTTTAAGATTCTTACTAGTCACATATATTCTTGTGCGGTGAATAGGGGGTGTTGAGTCCAGTTCACTGAGCAAGGAGCAGGTGTTGTCTATTACATATTGGGTGTATGGAACGGTATCTGAGCGAATTTGAAACCCTTGTTTTATGCCTCACCCCACCTCACCTTTCCCGTTAAGCAGCCATAGTGTGTTTTCTAAACGTGTGACTCTGTTCTGTTTTGTAATTCAGTTCAAGTGTAGCGGTTTTTACATTCCCTCTATAAGTGATAGCTTATGATAAGTGTCTTTTTCTGTGTGACTTATTTCACTTAGAATCATCGTACCTAAATCCACTCATCTTGCTTCTACTAGCCTTAAGACATTGATTTCATGTCTGAGATATATTCAATTGTACATAAGGACCACAACTTCTTTATCCATTTTTTTCTTTCCTGGGATATTTAAGGTGTCATGAAGTGGAGGTTCTTGTCAACAGAGCAGCCCTAAGCTTTGGGGTGCCTGTGTCTTGCTGATTTTTAGTTTTCCCAATTTATACGCCGATGAGTGGACGTGCCCTATGCTCCCTAAGCTGTGGTTTTTCGATGTTTCAGGACACACCGTACACTTCTCCAGAGTGGCTGTTGGCAATTTACATCCCGCCCATCAGCGTAGCAAGGCTGCCATTTCTCCATGGCCTGTCCTGCATTTCTGGTTTTGACACTTTTTGCAGCATGGCCCTTTTGACCGATGGGAAGCAAGACTTCTTTGTAGCGCTGATTAGCCTTTCCAGGTTGCTTGGTTGGCCAAACAGGGCGTATGCGTTTTTTCCTGAATATATTCAGGAAAAAACGCATACGCCCTGTTTGGCCAAGGGCATCATTGTCGACGTTTTGCCACTTTTCATGTGCTTTAAAGGCGATTCGAATCTACCTCCTGAAACCTGTTTCCTGCAATTCTGCCTTGCTTTCAAATCCTCTTCGTTGCCTTCCCTCAATATATCTGTTGATGAGAGTTATCATTTATAGCTCTGCGGGTTTGTGAATTCCAGTGTCCCTGAGCTCCATGTTTCAACTGGCTTCTTTGGGAGCTGGCAGCAAAAGCGTGGGATTGCCTCAGGCACTATTCTGCTTCTGGGCGGCAGGCTGAGCCTGTGGTTAATTCTTCTTCCCGATGGGAAAATAGAGTGACCTGTGCCTGTCCCAACACCTAGATCTAGTCTCTCATTGGTTGCCCCTCTTCCCGTTCATCCTCAGGACAAATTGCAGCCTGTAGGGAACAGGAGCTTAAAGGTGCTGATTCTCCAAGTAGGGAGATTGCTAGTAAAGTAGCTGGAAAGGCGAACCCTAGCACAAGGAGATGAGAAATCAGGTGCGTATTAGAAACCTTTCAAAATCACACGGTGTACCATCTTCTGGGTTTCTCATGCATGTTTTCGATGTAGGAAGATGCCCTTGAACCTGGAGATTTGGGACCCATGGGATGGGTACCAGGCAGTATTACTTTAAAGGGTCTGCGTCTGCTCACCCAACCTCACCCAACCTTTCAGCCCCAAGAGTGTCCAGCCTTATGTCTCATCCAGCTTTGGGTCTAGATATGGTGAATCCTGGTTGCATCACAGCCTCTGAACGAATTGTGTAAGAATTTCTCTCTCTTTCACTGTCTTTGTTTTACGGGTTTTTAAAAGTAATTTATTTTTATAATGGGGTTTAGCTGCTTTTCACGGCTGTGTTTATGCGGCTTTACACCCACTTGACTCACTTCCAGACAGATATCAATACATAGGTTTTCAGATTCTTACTAGTCACATATATTCTTGTGCGGTGAATAGGGGGTGTTGAGTCCAGTTCACTGAGCAAGGAGTAGGTCTTGTCTATTACATATTGGGTGTATGGAACGGTATCTGAGCGAATTTGAAACCCTTGTTTTATGCCTCACCCCACCTCACCTTTCCCGTTAAGCAGCCATAGTGTGTTTTCTAAACGTGTGACTCTGTTCTGTTTTGTAATTCAGTTCAAGTGTAGCGGTTTTTACATTCCCTCTATAAGTGATAGCTAATGATAAGTGTCTTTTTCTGTGTGACTTATTTCACTTAGAATCATCGTACCTAAGTCCACTCATCTTGCTTCTACTAGCCTTATGACCTTGATTTCATGTCTGAGTGATATTCCATTGTACATAAGGACCACAACTTCTTTATCCATTTTTCTCTTTCCTGGGATATTTAAGGTGTCATGAAGTGGAGGTTCTTGTCAACAGAGCAGCCCTAAACTTTGGAGTGCCTGTGTCTTGCTGATTTTTAGTTTTCCCAATTTATACGCCCATGAGTGGACGTGCCCTATGGTCCCTAAGCTGTGTTTTTTCGATGTTTCAGGACACACCGTACACTTCTCCAGAGTGGCTGTTGGCAATTTACATCCCGCCCATCAGCGTAGCAAGGCTGCCATTTCTCCATGGCCTGTCCTGCATTTCTGGTTTTGACACTTTTTGCAGCATGGCCCTTTTGACCGATGGGAAGCGAGACTTCTTTGTAGCGCTGATTAACCTTTCCAGGTTGCTTGGTTGGCCAAACAGGGCGTATGCGTTTTTTCCTGAATATATTCAGGAAAAAACGCATACGCCCTGTTTGGCCAAGGGCATCATTGTCGACGTTTTGCCAATTTTCATGTGCTTTAAAGGCGATTCGAATCTACCTCCTGAAACCTGTTTCCTGCAATTCTGCCTTGCTTTCAAATCCTCTTCGTTGCCTTCCCTCAATATATCTGTGGATGAGAGTTATCATTTATAGATCTGCGGGTTTGTGAATTGCAGTGTCCCTGATCTCCATTTTTCTACTGGCTTTTTTGGGAGCTGGCCGCAAAAGCGCGGGATTGCCTCAGGCCCTATTCTGCTTCTGGGCGGCAGGCTGAGCCTGTGGTTAATTCTTCTTCCCGATGGGAAAATAGAGTGACCTGTGCCTGTCCCTACACCTAGATCTAGTCTCTCATTGGTTGCCCCTCTTCCCGTTCATCCTCAGGACAAATTGCAACCTGTAGGGAACAGGAGCTTAAAGGTGCTGATTCTCCAAGTAGGGAGATTTCTAGTAAAGTAGCTGGAAAGGCGAACCCGAGCACAAGGAGATGAGAAATGAGGTGCGTATTAGAAACCTTTCAAAATCACACGGTGTACCATCTTCTGGGTTTCTCATGTATGTTTTCGATGTAGGAAGATGCCCTTGAACGTGGAGATTTGGGACCCATGGGATGGGTACCAGGCAGTATTACTTTAAAGGGTCTGTGTTTGCTCACCCAACCTCACCCAACCTTTCAGCCCCAAGAGTGTCCACCCTTATGTCTCATCCAGCTGTGGGTCTAGATATGGTCAATCCAGGTTGCATCACAGCCTCTGAACGAATTTTGTAAGAATTTCTCTCTCTTTCACTGTCTTTGTTTTACGGGTTTTTAAAAGTAATTTATTTTTATAATGGGGTTTAGCTGCTTTTCACGGCTGTGTTTATGCAGCTTTACACCCACTTGACTCACTTCCAGACAGATATCAATACATAGGTTTTAAGATTCTTACTAGTCACATATATTCTTGTGCAGTGAATAGGGGGTGTTGAGTCCTGTTCACTGAGCAAGGAGTAGGTCTTGTCTATTACATATTGGGTGTATGGAACGGTATCTGAGCGAATTTGAAACCCTTGTTTTATGCATCACCCCACCTCACCTTTCCCGTTAAGCAGCCATAGTGTGTTTTCTAAACGTGTGACTCTGTTCTGTTTTGTAATTCAGTTCAAGTGTAGCAGTTTTTACATTCCCTCTATAAGTGATAGCTTATGATAAGTGTCTTTTTCTGTGTGACTTATTTCACTTAGAATCGTCGTACCTAAATCCACTCATCTTGCTTCTAGTAGCCTTATGACATTGATTTCATGTCTGAGTGATATTCCATTGTACATAAGGACCACAACTTCTTTATCCATTTTTCTCTTTCCTGGGATATTTAAGGTGTCATGAAGTGGAGGTTCTTCTCAACAGAGCAGCCCTAAACTTTGGGGTGCCTGTGTCTTGCTGATTTTTAGTTTTCCCAATTTATACGCCCATGAGTGGACGTGCCCTATGCTCCCTAAGCTGTGTTTTTTCGATGTTTCAGGACACACCGTACACTTCTCCAGAGTGGCTGTTAGCAATTTACGTCCCGCCCATCAGCGTAGCAAGGCTGCCATTTCTCCATGGCCTGTCCTGCATTTCTGGTTTTGACACTTTTTGCAGCATGGCCCTTTTGACCGATGGGAAGCGAGACTTCTTTCTAGCGCTGATTTGCCTTTCCAGGTTGCTTGGTTGGCCAAACAGGGCGTATGCGTTTTTTCCTGAATATATTCAGGAAAAAACGCATACGCCCTGTTTGGCCAAGGACATCACTGTCGACGTTTTCCCACTTTTCATGTGCTTTAAAGGCGATTCGAATCTACCTCCTGAAACCTGTTTCCTGCAATTCTGCCTTGCTTTCAAATCCTCTTCGTTGCCTTCCCTCAATATATTTGTGGACGAGAGTTATCATTTATAACTCAGCGGGTTTGTGAAAGGCAGTGCCCCTGAGCTCCATTTTTCAACTGTCTTTTTTGGGAGCTGGCCGCAAAAGCACGGGATTGCCTCAGGCCCTATTCTGGTTCCGGGGACAGGCTGAGCCTGTGGTTAATTCTTCTTCCTGATGGGAAAATAGAGTGACCTGTGCGTGTCCCCACACCTAGATCTAGTCTCTCATTGGTTGCCCCTCTTCCCTTTCACCCTCAGGACAAATTGCAACCTGTACGGAACAGGAGGTTAAAGGTGCTGATTCTCCAAGTAAGGAGATTGCTAGTAAAGTTGCTGGAATGGCGAACCCGAACACAAGGAGATGAGAAATGAGGTGCGTTTTAGAAACCTTTCAAAATCACACGGTGTACCATCTTCTGGGTTCCTCATGCATGTTTTCGATGTAGGAAGATGCCCTTGGACCTGCAGATTTGGGACCCATGGGGTGGGTACCAGGCAGTAGTACTTTAAAGGGTCTGTGTTTGCTCACCCAACCTCACCCAACCTTTCAGCCCCACGAGTGTCCACCCTTATGTCTCATCCAGCTGTGGGTCTAGATAAGGTCAATCCAGGTTGCATCACAGCCTCTGAACGAATTTTGTAAGAATTTCTCTCTCTTTCACTGTCTTTGTTTTACGGGTTTTTAAAAGTAATTTATTTTTATAATGGAGTTTAGCTGCTTTTTACGGCTGTGTTTATGCGGCTTTACACCCACTTGACTCACTGCCAGACAGATATCAATACATAGGTTTTAAGATTCTTACTAGTCACATATATTCTTGTGCGGTGAATAGGGGGTGTTGAGTCCAGTTCACTGAGCAAGGAGCAGGTGTTGTCTATTACATATTGGGTGTATGGAACGGTATCTGAGCGAATTTGAAACCCTTGTTTTATGCCTCACCCACCTCACCTTTCCCGTTAAGCAGCCATAGTGTGTTTTCTAAACGTGTGACTCTGTTCTGTTTTGTAATTCAGTTCAAGTGTAGCGGTTTTTACATTCCCTCTATAAGTGATAGCTTATGATAAGTGTCTTTTTCTGTGTGACTTATTTCACTTAGAATCATCTACCTAAATCCACTCATCTTGCTTCTACTAGCCTTAAGACATTGATTTCATGTCTGAGTGATATTCCATTGTACATAAGGACCACAACTTCTTTATCCATTTTTTTCTTTCCTGGGATATTTAAGGTGTCATGAAGTGGAGGTTCTTGTCAACAGAGCAGCCCTAAACTTTGGGGTGCCTGTGTCTTGCTGATTTTTAGTTTTCCCAATTTATACGCCCATGAGTGGACGTGCCCTATGCTCCCTAAGCTGTGGTTTTTCGATGTTTCAGGACACACCGTACACTTCTCCAGAGTGGCTGTTGGCAATTTACATCCCGCCCATCAGTGTAGCAAGGCTGCCATTTCTCCATGGCCTGTCCTGCATTTCTGGTTTTGACACTTTTTGCAGCATGGCCCTTTTGACCGATGGGAAGCGAGACTTCTTTGTAGCGCTGATTAGCCTTTCCAGGTTGCTTGGTTGGGCAAACAGGGCGTATGCGTTTTTTCCTGAATATATTCAGGAAAAAACGCATACGCCCTGTTTGGCCAAGGGCATCATTGTCGACATTTTGCCACTTTTCATGTGCTTTAAATGCGATTCGAATCTACCTCCTGAAACCTGTTTCCTGCAATTCTGCCTTGCTTTCAAATTCTCTTCATTGCCTTCCCTCAATATATCTGTGGATGAGAGTTATCATTTATAGCTCTGCGGGTTTGTGAATTGCAGTGTCCCTGAGCTCCATTTTTCAACTGGCTTTTTTGCGAGCTGGCCGCAAAAGCGCGGGATTGCGTCAGGCCGTATTCTGCTTCTGGGCGGCAGGCTGAGCCTGTGGTTAATTCTTCTTCCTGATGGGAAAATAGAGTGACCTGTGCCTGTCCCAACACCTAGATCTAGTCTCTCATTGGTTGCCCCTCTTCCCGTTCATCCTCAGGACAATTTGCAACCTGTAGGGAACAGAAGCTTAAAGGTGCTGATTCTCCAAGTAGGGAGATTGCTAGTAAAGTAGCTGGAAAGGCGAACCCGAGCACAAGGAGATGAGAAATGAGGTGCGTATTAGAAACCTTTCAAAATCACACGGTGTACCATCTTCTGGGTTCCTCATGCATGTTTTCGATGTAGGAAGATGCCCTTGAACCTGGAGATTTGGGACCCATGGGGTGGGTACCAGGCAGTAGTACTTTAAAGGGTCTGCGTTTGCTCACCCAACCTCACCCAACCTTTCAGCCCCAAGAGTGTCCACCCTTATGTCTCATCCAGCTGTGGGTCTAGATATGGTCAATCCAGGTTGCATCACAGCCTCTGAACGAATTTTGTAAGAATTTCTCTCTCTTTCACTGTCTTTGTTTTACGGGTTTTTAAAAGTAATTTATTTTTATAATGGGGTTTAGCTGCTTTTCACGGCTGTGTTTATGCGGCTTTACACCCACTTGACTCACTTCCAGACAGATATCAATACATAGGTTTTAAGATTCTTACTAGTCACATATATTCTTGTGCGGTGAATAGGGGGTGTTGAGTCCAGTTCACTGAGCAAGGAGTAGGTATTGTCTATTACATATTGGGTGTATGGAACGGTATCTGTGCGAATTTGAAACCCTTGTTTTATGCATCACCCCACCTCACCTTTCCCGTTAAGCAGCCATAGTGTGTTTTCTAAACGTGTGACTCTGTTCTGTTTTGTAATTCAGTTCAAGTGTAGCGGTTTTTACATTCCCTCTATAAGTGATAGCTTATGATAAGTGTCTTTTTCTGTGTGACTTATTTCACTTAGAATCGTCGTACCTAAATCCACTCATCTTGCTTCTACTAGCCTTATGACATTGATTTCATGTCTGAGTGATATTCCATTGTACATAAGGACCACAACTTCTTTATCCATTTTTCTCTTTCCTGGGATATTTAAGGTGTCATGAAGTGGAGGTTCTTGTCAACAGAGCAGCCCTAAACTTTGGGGTGCCTGTGTCTTGCTGATTTTTAGTTTTCCCAATTTATACGCCCATGAGTGGACGTGCCCTATGCTCCCTAAGCTGTGTTTTTTCGATGTTTCAGGACACACCGTACACTTCTCCAGAGTGGCTGTTGGCAATTTACATCCCGGCCATCAGCGTATCAAGGCTGCCATTTCTCCATGGCCTGTCCTGCATTTCTGGGTTTGACACTTTTTGCAGCATGGCCCTTTTGACCGATGGGAAGCGAGACTTCTTTGTAGCGCTGATTAGCCTTTCCAGGTTGCTTGGTTGGCCAAACAGGGCGTATGCGTTTTTTCCTGAATATATTCAGGAAAAAACGCATACGCCCTGTTTGGCCAACAGCATCATTGTCGACGTTTTGCCACTTTTCATGTGCTTTAAAGGCAATTCGAATCTACCTCCTGAAACCTGTTTCCTGCAATTCTGCCTTGCTTTCAAATCCTCTTCGTTGCCTTCCCTCAATATATCTGTTGATGAGAGTTATCATTTATAGCTCTGCGGGTTTGTGAATTGCAGTGTCCCTGAGCTCCATTTTTCAACTGGCTTTTTTGGGAGCTGGCCGCAAAAGCGAGGGATTGCCTCAGGCCCTATTCTGCATCTGGGCGGCAGGCTGAGCCTGTGGTTAATTCTTCTTCCTGATGGGAAAATAGAGTGACCTGTGCCTGTCCCAACACCTAGATCTAGTCTCTCATTGGTTGCCCCTCTTCCCGTTCATCCTCAGGACAAATTGCAACCTGTAGGGAACAGGAGCTTAAAGGTGCTGATTCTCCAAGTAGGGAGATTGCTAGTAAAGTAGCTGGAAAGGCGAACCCGAGCACAAGGAGATGAGAAATGAGGTGCGTATTAGAAACCTTTCAAAATCACACGGTGTACCATCTTCTGGGTTCCTCATGCATGTTTTCGATGTAGGAAGATGCCCTTGAACCTGGAGATTTGGGACCCATGGGGTGGGTACCAGGCAGTAGTACTTTAAAGGGTCTGCGTTTGCTCACCCAACCTCACCCAACCTTTCAGCCCCAAGAGTGTCCACCCTTATGTCTCATCCAGCTGTGCGTCTAGATATGGTCAATCCAGGTTGCATCACAGCCTCTGAACGAATTTTGTAAGAATTTCTCTCTCTTTCACTGTCTTTGTTTTACGGGTTTTTAAAAGTAATTTATTTTTATAATGGGGTTTAGCTGCTTTTCACGGCTGTGTTTATGTGGCTTTACACCCACTTGACTCACTTCCAGACAGATATCAATACATAGGTTTTAAGATTCTTACTAGTCACATATATTCTTGTGCAGTGAATAGGGGGTGTTGAGTCGAGTTCACTGAGCAAGCAGTAGGTCTTGTCTATTACATATTGGGTGTATGGAACGGTATCTGAGCGAATTTGAAACCCTTGTTTTATGCCTCACTCCACCTCACCTTTCCCGTTAAGCAGCCATAGTGTGTTTTCTAAACGTGTGACTCTGTTCTGATTTGTAATTCAGTTCAAGTGTAGCGGTTTTTACATTCCCTCTATAAGTGATAGCTTATGATAAGTGTCTTTTTCTGTGTGACTTATTTCACTTAGAATCGTCGTACCTAAATCCACTCATCTTGCTTCTACTAGCCTTATGACATTGATTTCATGTCTGAGTGATATTCCATTGTACATAAGGACCACAACTTCTTTATCCATTTTTCTCTTTCCTGGGATATTTAAGGTGTCATGAAGTGGAGGTTCTTGTCAACAGAGCAGCCCTAAACTTTGGGGTGCCTGTGCCTTGCTGATTTTTAGTTTTCCGAATTTATACGCCCATGAGTGGACGTGCCCTATGCTCCCTAAGCTGTGTTTTTTCGATGTTTCAGGACACACCGTACACTTCTCCAGAGTGGCTGTTGGCAATTTACATCCTGCCCATCAGCGTAGCAAGGCTGCCATTTCTCCATGGCCTGTCCTGCATTTCTGGTTTTGACACTTTTTGCAGCATGGCCCTTTTGACCGATGGGAAGCGAGACTTCTTTGTAGCGCTGATTTGCCTTTCCAGGTTGCTTGGTTGGCAAAAAAGGGCGTATGCGTTTTTTCCTGAATATATTCAGGAAAAAACGCATACGCCCTTTTTGGCCAAGGGCATCATTGTCGAAGTTTTGCCACTTTTCATGTGCTTTAAAGGCGATTCGAATCTACCTCCTGAAACCTGTTTCCTGCAATTCTGCCTTGCTTTCAAATCCTCTTCGTTGCCTTCCCTCAATATATCTGTGGATGAGAGTTATCATTTATAGCTCTGCATGTTTGTGAATTGCAGTGTCCCTGAGCTCCATTTTTCAACTCGCTTTTTTGGGAGCTGGCCGCAAAAGGGCGGGATTGCCTCAGGCCCTATTCTGCTTCTGGGCGGCAGGCTGAGCCTGTGGTTAATTCTTCTTCCTGATGGGAAAATAGAGTGACCTGTGCCTGTCCCAACACCTAGATCTAGTCTCTCATTGGTTGCCCCTCTTCCCTTTCATCCTCAGGACAAATTGCAACCTGTAGGGAACAGGAGCTTAAAGGTGCTGATTCTCCAAGTAGGGAGATTGCTCGTAAAGTAGCTGGAAAGGCGAACCCGATCACAAGGAGATGAGAAATCAGGTGCGTATTAGAAACCTTTCAAAATCACACGGTGTACCATCTTCTGGGTTTCTCATGCATGTTTTTGATGTAGGAAGATGTCCTTGAACCTGGAGATTTGGGACCCATGGGATGGGTACCAGGCAGTATTACTTTAAAGGGTCTGCGTTTGCTCACCAAACCTCACCCAAACTTTCAGCCCCAAGAGTGTCCACCCTTATGTCTCATCCAGGTGTGGGTCTAGATATGGTCAATCCAGGTTGCATCACAGCCTCTGAAAGAATTCTGTAAGAATTTCTCTCTCTTTCACTGTCTTTGTTTTACGGGTTTTTAAAAGTAATTTATTTTTATAATGGGGTTTAGCTGCTTTTCACGGCTGTGTTTATGCGGCTTTACACCCACTTGACTCACTTCCAGACAGATATCAATACATAGGTTTTAAGATTCTTACTAGTCACATATATTCTTGTGTGGTGTATAGGGGGTGTTGAGTCCAGTTCACTGAGCAAGGAGTCGGTCTTTTCTATTACATATTGGGTGTATGGAACGGTATGTGAGCGAATTTGAAACCCTTGTTTTATGCATCACCCCACCTCACCTTTCCCGTTAAGCAGCCATAGTGTGTTTTCTAAACGTGTGACTCTGTTCTGTTTTGTAACTCAGTTCAAGTGTAGCGGTTTTTACATTCCCTCTATAAGTGATAGCTTATGATAAGTGTCTTTTTCTGTGTTACTTATTTCACGTAGAATCATCGTACCTAAGTCCACTCATCTTGCTTCTTCTAGCCTTATGATATTGATTTCATGTCTGAGTGATATTCCATTGTACATAAGGACCACAACTTCTTTATCCATTTTTCTCGTTCCTGGGATATTTAAGGTGTCATGAAGTGGAGGTTCTTGTCAACAGAGCAGCCCTAAACTTTGGGGTGCCTGTGTCTTGCTGATTTTTAGTTTTCCCAATTTATACGCCCATGAGTGGACGTGCCCTATGCTCCCTAAGCTGTGTGTTTTAGATGTTTCAGGACACACCGTACACTTCTCCAGAGTGGATGTTGGCAATTTACATCCCGCCCCTCAGCGTAGCAAGGCTGCCATTTCTCCATGGCCTATCCTGCATTTCTGGTTTTGACACTTTTTGCAGCATGGCCCTTTTGACCGATGGGAAGCGAGACTACTTTGTAGCGCTGATTTGCCTTTCCAGGTTGCTTGGTTGGCCAAAAAGGGCGTATGCGTTTTTTCCTGAATATATTCAGGAAAAAACGCATACGCCCTTTTTGGCCAAGGGCATCATTGTCGACGTTTTGCGACTTTTCATGTGCTTTAAAGGCGATTCGAATCTACCTCCTGAAACCTGTTTCCTGCAATTCTGCCTTGCTTTCAAATCCTCTTCGTTGCCTTCCCTCAATATATTTGTGGACGAGAGTTATCATTTATAACTCTGCGGGTTTGTGAATGGCAGTGTCCCTGGGCTCCATTTTTCAACTCGCTTTTTTGGGAGCTGGCCGTAAGAGCGCGGGATTGCCTCAGGCCCTATTCGGCTTCTGGGCGGCAGGCTGAGCCTGTGGTTAATTCTTCTTCCTGATGGGAAAATAGAGTGACCTGTGCCTGTCCCAACACCTAGATCTAGTCTCTCATTGGTTGCCACTCTTCCCGTTCATCCTCAGGACAAATTGCAACCTGTAGGGAACAGGAGGTTAAAGGTGCTGATTCTCCAAGTAGGGAGATTGCTAGTAACGTACCTGGAATGGCGAACCCGAGCACAAGGAGATGAGAAATGAGGTGCGTTTTAGAAACCTTTCAAAATCACACGGTGTACCATCTTCTGGGTTTCTCATGCATGTTTTCGATGTAGGAAGATGCCCTTGAACCTGGAGATTTGGGACCCATGGGATGGGTACCACGCAGTATTACTTTAAAGGGTCTGTGTTTGCTCACCCAACCTCACCCAACCTCTCAGCCCCAAGTGTGTCCACCCTTATGTCTCATCCAGCTGTGGGTCTAGATATGTTCAATCCAGGTTGCATCACAGCCTCTGAACGAATTTTGTAAGAATTTCTCTCTCTTTCACTGTCTTTGTTTTACGGGTTTTTAAAAGTAATTTATTTTTATAATGGGGTTTAGCTGCTTTTCACGGCTGTGTTTATGCGGCTTTACACCCACTTGACTCACTTCCAGACAGATATCAATACATAGGTTTTAAGATTCTTACTAGTCACATATATTCTTGTGTGGTGTATAGGGGGTGTTGAGTCCAGTTCACTGAGCAAGGAGTCGGTCTTTTCTATTACATATTGGGTGTATGGAACGGTATGTGAGCGAATTTGAAACCCTTGTTTTATGCATCACCCCACCTCACCTTTCCCGTTAAGCAGCCATAGTGTGTTTTCTAAACGTGTGACTCTGTTCTGTTTTGTAACTCAGTTCAAGTGTAGCGGTTTTTACATTCCCTCTATAAGTGATAGCTTATGATAAGTGTCTTTTTCTGTGTGACTTATTTCACTTAGAATCATCGTACCTAAGTCCACTCATCTTGCTTCTTCTAGCCTTATGATATTGATTTCATGTCTGCGTAATATTCCATTGTACATAAGGACCACAACTTCTTTATCCATTTTTCTCTTTCCTGGGATATTTAAGGTGTCATGAAGTGGAGGTTCTTGTCAACAGAGCAGCCCTAAACTTTGGGGTGCCTGTGTCTTGCTGATTTTTAGTTTTCCCAATTTATACGCCCATGAGAGGACGTGCCCTATGCTCCCTAAGCTGTGTGTTTTAGATATTTCAGGACACACCGTACACTTCTTCAGAGTGGCTGTTGGCAATTTACATCCCGCCCATCAGCGTAGCAAGGCTGCAATTTCTCCATGGCCTGTCCTGCATTTCTGGTTTTGACACTTTTTGCAGCATTGCCCTTTTGACCGATGGGAAGCGAGACTACTTTGTAGCGCTGATTTGCCTTTCCAGGTTGCTTGGTTGGCCAAAAATTGCGTATGCGTTTTTTCCTGAATATATTCAGGAAAAAACGCATACGCCCTTTTTGGCCAAGGGCATCATTGTCGACGTTTTGCGACTTTTCATGTGCTTTAAAGGCGATTCGAATCTACCTCCTGAAACCTGTTTCCTGCAATTCTGCCTTGCTTTCAAATCCTCTTCGTTGCCTTCCCTCAATATATTTGTGGACGAGAGTTATCATTTATAACTCTGCGGGTTTGTGAAAGGCAGTGTCCCTGGGCTCCATTTTGCAACTCGCTTTTTTGGGAGCTGGCCGTAAGAGCGTGGGATTGCCTCAGGCCCTATTCTGCTTCTGGGCGGCAGGCTGAGCCTGTGGTTAATTCTTCTTCCTGATGGGAAAATAGAGTGACCTGTGCCTGTCCCAACACCTAGATCTAGTCTCTCATTGGTTGCCCCTCTTCCCGTTCATCCTCAGGACAAATTGCAACCTGTAGGGAACAGGAGGTTAAAGGTGCTGATTCTCCAAGTAGGGAGATTGCTAGTAAAGTACCTGGAATGGCGAACCCGAGCACAAGGAGATGAGAAATGAGGTGCGTTTTAGAAACCTTTCAAAATCACACGGTGTACCATCTTCTGGGTTTCTCATGTATGTTTTCGATGTAGGAAGATGCCCTTGAACCTGGAGATTTGGGACCCATGGGATGGGTACCACGCAGTATTACTTTAAAGGGTCTGTGTTTGCTCACCCAACCTCACCCAACCTCTCAGCCCCAAGTGTGTCCACCCTTATGACTCATCCAGCTGTGGGTCTAGATATGGTCAATCCAGGTTGCATCACAGCCTCTGAACGAATTTTGTAAGAATTTCTCTCTCTTTCACTGTCTTTGTTTTACGGGTTTTTAAAAGTAATTTATTTTTATAATGGGGTTTAGCTGCTTTTCACGGCTGTGTTTATGCGGCTTTACACCCACTTGACTCACTTCCAGACAGATATCAATACATAGGTTTTAAGATTCTTACTAGTCACATATATTCTTGTGCGGTGAATAGGGGGTGTTGAGTCCAGTTCACTGAGCAATGAGTCGGTCTTTTCTATTACATATTGGGTGTATGGAACGGTATGTGAGCGAATTTGAAACCCTTGTTTTATGCATCACCCCACCTCACCTTTCCCGTTAAGCAGCCATAGTGTGTTTTCTAAACGTGTGACTCTGTTCTGTTTTGTAACTCAGTTCAAGTGTAGCGGTTTTTACATTCCCTCTATAAGTGATAGCTTATGATAAGTGTCTTTTTCTGTGTGACTTATTTCACTTAGAATCATCGTACCTAAGTCCACTCATCTTGCTTCTTCTAGCCTTATGATATTGATTTCGTGTCTGCGTGATATTCCATTGTACATAAGGACCACAACTTCTTTATCCATTTTTCTCTTTCCTGGGATATTTAAGGTGTCATGAAGTGGAGGTTCTTGTCAACAGAGCAGCCCTAAACTTTGGGGTGCCTGTGTCTTGCTGATTTTTAGTTTTCCCAATTTATACGCCCATGAGTGGACGTGCCCTATGCTCCCTAAGCTGTGTGTTTTAGATGTTTCAGGACACACCGTACACTTCTCCAGAGTGGCTGTTGGCAATTTACATCCCGCCCCTCAGCGTAGCAAGGCTGCCATTTCTCCATGGCCTATCCTGCATTTCTGGTTTTGACACTTTTTGCAGCATGGCCCTTTTGACCGATGGGAAGCGAGACTACTTTGTAGCGCTGATTTGCCTTTCCAGGTTGCTTGGTTGGCCAAAAAGGGCGTATGCGTTTTTTCCTGAATATATTCAGGAAAAAACGCATACGCCCTTTTTGGCCAAGGGCATCATTGTCGACGTTTTGCGAATTTTCATGTGCTTTAAAGGCGATTCGAATCTACCTCCTGAAACCTGTTTCCTGCAATTCTGCCTTGCTTTCAAATCCTCTTCATTGCCTTCCCTCAATATATTTGTGGACGAGAGTTATCATTTATAACTCTGCGGGTTTTGTGAAAGGCAGTGTCCCTGGGCTCCATTTTGCAACTCGCTTTTTTGGGAGCTGGCCGCAAGAGCGCGGGATTGCCTCAGGCCCTATTCTGCTTCTGGGCGGCACGCTGAGCCTGTGGTTAATTCTTCTTCCTGATGGGAAAATAGAGTGACCTGTGCCTGTCCCAACACCTAGATCTAGTCTCTCATTGGTTGCCACTCTTCCCGTTCATCCTCAGGACAAATTGCAACCTGTAGGGAACAGGAGGTTAAAGGTGCTGATTCTCCAAGTAGGGAGATTGCTAGTAACGTACCTGGAATGGCGAACCCGAGCACAAGGAGATGAGAAATGAGGTGCGTTTTAGAAACCTTTCAAAATCACACGGTGTACCATCTTCTGGGTTTCTCATGCATGTTTTCGATGTAGGAAGATGCCCTTGAACCTGGAGATTTGGGACCCATGGGATGGGTACCACGCAGTATTACTTTAAAGGGTCTGTGTTTGCTCACCCAACCTCACCCAACCTCTCAGCCCCAAGTGTGTCCACCCTTCTGTCTCATCCAGCTGTGGGTCTAGATATGTTCAATCCAGGTTGCATCACAGCCTCTGAACGAATTTTGTAAGAATTTCTCTCTCTTTCACTGTCTTTGTTTTACGGGTTTTTAAAAGTAATTTATTTTTATAATGGGGTTTAGCTGCTTTTCACGGCTGTGTTTATGCGGCTTTACACCCACTTGACTCACTTCCAGACAGATATCAATACATAGGTTTTAAGATTCTTACTAGTCACATATATTCTTGTGTGGTGTATAGGGGGTGTTGAGTCCAGTTCACTGAGCAAGGAGTCGGTCTTTTCTATTACATATTGGGTGTATGGAACGGTATGTGAGCGAATTTGAAACCCTTGTTTTATGCATCACCCCACCTCACCTTTCCCGTTAAGCAGCCATAGTGTGTTTTCTAAACGTGTGACTCTGTTCTGTTTTGTAACTCAGTTCAAGTGTAGCGGTTTTTACATTCCCTCTATAAGTGATAGCTTATGATAAGTGTCTTTTTCTGTGTGACTTATTTCACTTAGAATCATCGTACCTAAGTCCACTCATCTTGCTTCTTCTAGCCTTATGATATTGATTTCATGTCTGCGTAATATTCCATTGTACATAAGGACCACAACTTCTTTATCCATTTTTCTCTTTCCTGGGATATTTAAGGTGTCATGAAGTGGAGGTTCTTGTCAACAGAGCAGCCCTAAACTTTGGGGTGCCTGTGTCTTGCTGATTTTTAGTTTTCCCAATTTATACGCCCATGAGAGGACGTGCCCTATGCTCCCTAAGCTGTGTGTTTTAGATGTTTCAGGACACACCGTACACTTCTTCAGAGTGGCTGTTGGCAATTTACATCCCGCCCATCAGCGTAGCAAGGCTGCAATTTCTCCATGGCCTGTCCTGCATTTCTGGTTTTGACACTTTTTGCAGCATTGCCCTTTTGACCGATGGGAAGCGAGACTACTTTGTAGCGCTGATTTGCCTTTCCAGGTTGCTTGGTTGGCCAAAAATTGCGTATGCGTTTTTTCCTGAATATATTCAGGAAAAAACGCATACGCCCTTTTTGGCCAAGGGCATCATTGTCGACGTTTTGCGACTTTTCATGTGCTTTAAAGGCGATTCGAATCTACCTCCTGAAACCTGTTTCCTGCAATTCTGCCTTGCTTTCAAATCCTCTTCGTTGCCTTCCCTCAATATATTTGTGGACGAGAGTTATCATTTATAACTCTGCGGGTTTGTGAAAGGCAGTGTCCCTGGGCTCCATTTTGCAACTCGCTTTTTTGGGAGCTGGCCGTAAGAGCGTGGGATTGCCTCAGGCCCTATTCTGCTTCTGGGCGGCAGGCTGAGCCTGTGGTTAATTCTTCTTCCTGATGGGAAAATAGAGTGACCTGTGCCTGTCCCAACACCTAGATCTAGTCTCTCATTGGTTGCCCCTCTTCCCGTTCATCCTCAGGACAAATTGCAACCTGTAGGGAACAGGAGGTTAAAGGTGCTGATTCTCCAAGTAGGGAGATTGCTAGTAAAGTACCTGGAATGGCGAACCCGAGCACAAGGAGATGAGAAATGAGGTGCGTTTTAGAAACCTTTCAAAATCACACGGTGTACCATCTTCTGGGTTTCTCATGTATGTTTTCGATGTAGGAAGATGCCCTTGAACCTGGAGATTTGGGACCCATGGGATGGGTACCACGCAGTATTACTTTAAAGGGTCTGTGTTTGCTCACCCAACCTCACCCAACCTCTCAGCCCCAAGTGTGTCCACCCTTATGACTCATCCAGCTGTGGGTCTAGATATGGTCAATCCAGGTTGCATCACAGCCTCTGAACGAATTTTGTAAGAATTTCTCTCTCTTTCACTGTCTTTGTTTTACGGGTTTTTAAAAGTAATTTATTTTTATAATGGGGTTTAGCTGCTTTTCACGGCTGTGTTTATGCGGCTTTACACCCACTTGACTCACTTCCAGACAGATATCAATACATAGGTTTTAAGATTCTTACTAGTCACATATATTCTTGTGCGGTGAATAGGGGGTGTTGAGTCCAGTTCACTGAGCAATGAGTCGGTCTTTTCTATTACATATTGGGTGTATGGAACGGTATGTGAGCGAATTTGAAACCCTTGTTTTATGCATCACCCCACCTCACCTTTCCCGTTAAGCAGCCATAGTGTGTTTTCTAAACGTGTGACTCTGTTCTGTTTTGTAACTCAGTTCAAGTGTAGCGGTTTTTACATTCCCTCTATAAGTGATAGCTTATGATAAGTGTCTTTTTCTGTGTGACTTATTTCACTTAGAATCATCGTACCTAAGTCCACTCATCTTGCTTCTTCTAGCCTTATGATATTGATTTCATGTCTGCGTGATATTCCATTGTACATAAGGACCACAACTTCTTTATCCATTTTTCTCTTTCCTGGGATATTTAAGGTGTCATGAAGTGGAGGTTCTTGTCAACAGAGCAGCCCTAAACTTTGGGGTGCCTGTGTCTTGCTGATTTTTAGTTTTCCCAATTTATACGCCCATGAGTGGACGTGCCCTATGCTCCCTAAGCTGTGTGTTTTAGATGTTTCAGGACACACCGTACACTTCTCCAGAGTGGCTGTTGGCAATTTACATCCCGCCCCTCAGCGTAGCAAGGCTGCCATTTCTCCATGGCCTATCCTGCATTTCTGGTTTTGACACTTTTTGCAGCATGGCCCTTTTGACCGATGGGAAGCGAGACTACTTTGTAGCGCTGATTTGCCTTTCCAGGTTGCTTGGTTGGCCAAAAAGGGCGTATGCGTTTTTTCCTGAATATATTCAGGAAAAAACGCATACGCCCTTTTTGGCCAAGGGCATCATTGTCGACGTTTTGCGAATTTTCATGTGCTTTAAAGGCGATTCGAATCTACCTCCTGAAACCTGTTTCCTGCAATTCTGCCTTGCTTTCAAATCCTCTTCATTGCCTTCCCTCAATATATTTGTGGACGAGAGTTATCATTTATAACTCTGCGGGTTTGTGAAAGGCAGTGTCCCTGGGCTCCATTTTGCAACTCGCTTTTTTGGGAGCTGGCCGCAAGAGCGCGGGATTGCCTCAGGCCCTATTCTGCTTCTGGGCGGCAGGCTGAGCCTGTGGTTAATTCTTCTTCCTGATGGGAAAATAGAGTGACCTGTGCCTGTCCCAACACCTAGATCTAGTCTCTCATTGGTTGCCCCTCTTCCCGTTCATCCTCAGGACAAATTGCAACCTGTAGGGAACAGGAGGTTAAAGGTGCTGATTCTCCAAGTAGGGAGATTGCTAGTAACGTACCTGGAATGGCGAACCCGAGCACAAGGAGATGAGAAATGAGGTGCGTTTTAGAAACCTTTCAAAATCACACGGTGTACCATCTTCTGGGTTTCTCATGCATGTTTTCGATGTAGGAAGATGCCCTTGAACCTGGAGATTTGGGACCCATGGGATGGGTACCACGCAGTATTACTTTAAAGGGTCTGTGTTTGCTCACCCAACCTCACCCAACCTCTCAGCCCCAAGTGTGTCCACCCTTATGTCTCATCCAGCTGTGGGTCTAGATATGGTCAATCCAGGTTGCATCACAGCCTCTGAACGAGTTTAGTAAGAATTTCTCTCTCTTTCACTGTCTTTGTTTTACGGGTTTTTAAAAGTAATTTATTTTTATAATGGGGTTTAGCTGCTTTTCACGGCTGTGCTTATGTGGCTTTACACCCACCTGACTCACTTCCAGACAGATATCAATACATAGGTTTTAAGATTCTTACTAGTCACATATATTCTTGTGCGGTGAATAGGGGGTGTTGAGTCCAGTTCACTGAGCAATGAGTCGGTCTTTTCTATTACATATTGGGTGTATGGAACGGTATCTGAGCGAATTTGAAACCCTTGTTTTATGCATCACCCCACCTCACCTTTCCCGTTAAGCAGCCATAGTGTGTTTTCTAAACGTGTGACTCTGTTCTGTTTTGTAACTCAGTTCAAGTGTAGCGGTTTTTACATTCCCTCTATAAGTGATAGCTTATGATAAGTGTCTTTTTCTGTGTTACTTATTTCACTTAGAATCATCGTACCTAAGTCCACTCATCTTGCTTCTTCTAGCCTTATGATATTGATTTCATGTCTGCGTGATATTCCATTGTACATAAGGACCACAACTTCTTTATCCATTTTTCTCTTTCCTGGGATACTTAAGGTGTCATGAAGTGGAGGTTCTTGTCAACAGAGCAGCCCTAAACTTTGGGGTGCCTGTGTCTTGCTGATTTTTAGTTTTCCCAATTTATACGCCCATGAGTGGACGTGCCCTATGCTCCCTAAGCTGTGTGTTTTAGATGTTTCAGGACACACCGTACACTTCTTCAGAGTGGCTGTTGGCAATTTACATCCCGCCCCTCAGCGTAGCAAGGCTGCCATTTCTCCATGGCCTGTCCTGCATTTCTGGTTTTGACACTTTTTGCAGCATGGCCCTTTTGACCGATGGGAAGCGAGACTACTTTGTAGCGCTGATTTGCCTTTCCAGGTTGCTTGGTTGGCCAAAAAGGGCGTATGCGTTTTTTCCTGAATATATTCAGGAAAAAACGCATACGCCCTTTTTGGCCAAGGGCATCATTGTCGACGTTTTGCGACTTTTCATGTGCTTTAAAGGCGATTCGAATCTACCTCCTGAAACCTGTATCCTGCAATTCTGCCTTGCTTTCAAATCCTCTTCATTGCCTTCCCTCAATATATTTGTGGACGAGAGTTATCATTTATAGCTCTGCGGGTTTGTGAATTGCAGTGTCCCTGAGCTCCATTTTTCAACTGGCTTTTTTGGGAGCTGGCCCCAAAAGCGCGGGATTGCCTCAGGCCCTATTCTGCTTCTGGGCGGCAGGCTGAGCCTGTGGTTAATTCTTCTTCCCGATGGGAAAATAGAGTGACCTCTGCCTGTCCCAACACCTAGATCTAGTCTCTCATTGGTTGCCCCTCTTCCCGTTCATCCTCAGGACAAATTGCAACCTGTAGGGAACAGGAGCTTAAAGGTGCTGATTCTCCAAGTAGGGAGATTGCTAGTAAAGTAGCTGGAAAGGCGAACCCGAGCACAAGGAGATGAGAAATGAGGTGCGTATTAGAAACCTTTCAAAATCACACGGTGTACCATCTTCTGGGTTTCTCATGCATGTTTTCGATGTAGGAAGATGCCCTTGAACCTGGAGATTTGGGACCCATGGGATGGGTACCAGGCAGTATTACTTTAAAGGGTCTGCTTTTGCTCACCCAACCTCACCCAAACTTTCAGCCCCAAGAGTGCCCACCCTTATGTCTCATCCAGCTGTGGGTCTAGATATGGTCAATCCAGGTTGCATCACAGCCTCTGAACGAATTTTGTAAGAATTTCTCTCTCTTTCATTGTCTTTGTTTTACGGGTTTTTAAAAGTAATTTATTTTTATAATGGGGTTTAGCTGCTTTTCACGGCTGTGTTTATGTGGCTTTACACCCACTTGACTCACTTCCAGACAGATATCAATACGTAGGTTTTAAGATTCTTACTAGTCACATATATTCTTGTGCAGTGAATAGGGGGTGTTGAGTCCAGTTCACTGAGCAAGCAGTAGGTCTTGTCTATTACATATTGGGTGTGTGGAACGGTATCTGAGCGAATTTGAAACCCTTGTTTTATGCCTCACCCCACCTCACCTTTCCCGTTAAGCAGCCATAGTGTGTTTTCTAAACGTGTGACTCTGTTCTGATTTGTAATTCAGTTCAAGTGTAGCGGTTTTTACATTCCCTCTATAAGTGATAGCTTATGATAAGTGTCTTTTTCTGTGTGACTTATTTCACTTAGAATCGTCGTACCTAAATCCACTCATCTTGCTTCTACTAGCCTTATGACATTGATTTCATGTCTGAGTGATATTCCATTGTACATAAGGACCACAACTTCTTTATCCATTTTTCTCTTTCCTGGGATATTTAAGGTGTCATGAAATGGAGGTTCTTGTCAACAGAGCAGCCCTAAACTTTGGGGTGCCTGTGTCTTGCTGATTTTTAGTTTTCCCAATTTATACGCCCATGAGTGGACGTGCCCTATGCTCCCTAAGCTGTGTTTTTTCGATGTTTCAGGACACACCGTACACTTCTCCAGAGTGGCTGTTGGCAATTTACATCCCGCCCATCAGCGTAGCTAGGCTGCCATTTCACCATGGCCTGTCCTGCATTTCTGGTTTTGACACTTTTTGCAGCATGGCCCTTTTGACCGATGGGAAGCGAGCCTTCTTTGTAGCGCTGATTTGCTTTTCCAGGTTGCTTGGTTGGCAAAAAAGGGCGTATGCGTTTTTTCTTGAATATATTCAGGAAAAAACGCATACGCCCTTTTTGGCCAAGGGCATCATTGTCGAAGTTTTGCCACTTTTCATGTGCTTTAAAGGCGATTCGAATCTACCTCCTGAAACCTGTTTCCTGCAATTCTGCCTTGCTTTCAAATCCTCTTCGTTGCCTTCCCTCAATATATCTGTGGATGAGAGTTATCATTTATAGCTCTGCGTGTTTGTGAATTGCAGTGTCCCTGAGCTCCATTTTTCAACTGGCTTTTTTGGGAGCTGGGCGCAAAAGGGCGGGATTGCCTCAGGCCCTATTCTGCTTCTGGGCGGCAGGCTGAGCCTGTGGTTAATTCTTCTTCCCGATGGGAAAATAGAGTGACCTCTGCCTGTCCCAACACCTAGATCTAGTCTCTCATTGGTTGCCCCTCTTCCCGTTCATCCTCAGGACAAATTGCAACCTGTAGGGAACAGGAGCTTAAAGGTGCTGATTCTCCAAGTAGGGAGATTGCTAGTAAAGTAGCTGGAAAGGCGATCCCGAGCACAAGGAGATGAGAAATGAGGTGCGTATTAGAAACCTTTCAAAATCACACGGTGTACCATCTTCTGGGTTTCTCATGCATGTTTTCGATGTAGGAAGATGCCCTTGAACCTGGAGATTTGGGACCCATGGGATGGGTACCAGGCAGTATTACTTTAAAGGGTCTGCTTTTGCTCACCCAACCTCACCCAAACTTTCAGCCCCAAGAGTGCCCAACCTTATGTCTCATCCAGCTGTGGGTCTAGATATGGTCAATCCAGGTTGCATCACAGCCTCTGAACGAATTTTGTAAGAATTTCTCTCTCTTTCACTGTCTTTGTTTTACGGGTTTTTAAAAGTAATTTATTTTTATAATGGGGTTTAGCTGCTTTTCACGGCTGTGTTTATGTGGCTTTACACCCACTTGACTCACTTCCAGACAGATATCAATACATAGGTTTTAAGATTCTTACTAGTCACATATATTCTTGTGCAGTGAATAGGGGGTGTTGAGTCCAGTTCACTGAGCAAGCAGTAGGTCTTGTCTATTACATATTGGGTGTATGGAACGGTATCTGAGCGAATTTGAAACCCTTGTTTTATGCCTCACCCCACCTCACCTTTCCCGTTAAGCAGCCATAGTGTGTTTTCTAAACGTGTGACTCTGTTCTGATTTGTAATTCAGTTCAAGTGTAGCGGTTTTTACATTCCCTCTATACGTGATAGCTTATGATATGTGTCTTTTTCTGTGTGACTTATTTCACTTAGAATCGTCGTACCTAAATCCACTCATCTTGCTTCTACTAGCCTTATGACATTGATTTCATGTCTGAGTGATATTCCATTGTACATAAGGACCACAACTTCTTTATCCATTTTTCTCTTTCCTGGGATATTTAAGGTGTCATGAAGTGGAGGTTCTTGTCAACAGAGCAGCCCTAAACTTTGGGGTGCCTGTGTCTTGCTGATTTTTAGTTTTCCCAATTTATACGCCCATGAGTGGACGTGCCCTATGCTCCCTAAGCTGTGTTTTTTCGATGTTTCAGGACACACCGTACACTTCTCCAGAGTGGCTGTTGGCAATTTACATCCCGCCCATCAGCGTAGCAAGGCTGCCATTTCTCCATGGCCTGTCCTGCATTTCTGGTTTTGACACTTTTTGCAGCATGGCCGTTTTGACCGTTGGGAAGCGAGACTTCTTTGTAGCGCTGATTAGCCTTTACAGGTTGCTTGGTTGGCCAAACAGGGCGTATGCGTTTTTTCCTGAATATATTCAGGAAAAAACGCCTACGCCCTGTTTGGCCAAGGGCATCATTGTCCATGTTTTGCCACTTTTCATGTGCTTTAAAGGCGATTCGAATCTACCTCCTGAAACATGTTTCCTGCAATTCTGCCTTGTTTTCAAATCCTCTTCGTTGCCTTCCCTCAATATATCTGTGGATGAGAGTTATCATTTATAGCTCTGCGGGTTTGTGAATTGCAGTGTCCCTGAGCTCCATTTTTCAACTGGCTTTTTTGGGAGCTGGCCGCAAAAGCGCGGGATTGCCTCAGGCCCTATTCTGCTTCTGGGCGGCAGGCTGAGCCTGTGGTTAATTCTTCTTCCCGATGGGAAAATAGAGTGACATCTGCCTGTCCCAACACCTAGATCTAGTCTCTCATTGGTTGCCCCTCTTCCCGTTCATCCTCAGGACAAATTGCAACCTGTAGGGAACAGGAGCTTAAAGGTGCTGATTCTCCAAGTAGGGAGATTGCTAGTAAAGTACCTGGAAAGGCGAACCCGAGCACAAGGAGATGAGAAATGAGGTGCGTATTAGAAACCTTTCAAAATCACACGGTGTACCATCTTCTGGGTTCCTCATGCATGTTTTCGATGTAGGAAGATGCCCTTGGACCTGCAGATTTGGGACCCATGGGGTGGGTACCAGGCAGTAGTACTTTAAAGGGTCTGTGTTTGCTCACCCAACCTCACCCAACCTTTCAGCCCCAAGAGTGTCCACCCTTATGTCTCATCCAGCTGTGGGTCTAGATAAGGTCAATCCAGGTTGCATCACAGCCTCTGAACGAATTTTGTAAGAATTTCTCTCTCTTTCACTGTCTTTGTTTTACGGGTTTTTAAAAGTAATTTATTTTTATAATGGGGTTTAGCTGCTTTTCACGGCTGTGTTTATGCGGCTTTACACCCACTTGACTCACTGCCAGACAGATATCAATACATAGGTTTTAAGATTCTTACTAGTCACATATATTCTTGTGCGGTGAATAGGGGGTGTTGAGTCCAGTTCACTGAGCAAGGAGCAGGTGTTGTC
Source organism: Eschrichtius robustus (assembly GCF_028021215.1). Taxonomy (NCBI): domain Eukaryota; kingdom Metazoa; phylum Chordata; class Mammalia; order Artiodactyla; family Eschrichtiidae; genus Eschrichtius; species Eschrichtius robustus. The sequence continues at coordinate 620,522 of NW_027175226.1, forward strand.
TATTACATATTGGGTGTATGGAACGATATCTGAGCGAATTTGAAACCCTTGTTTTATGCCTCACCCCACCTCACCTTTGCCGTTAAGCAGCCATAGTGTGTTTTCTAAACGTGTGACTCTGTTCTGTTTTGTAATTCAGTTCAAGTGTAGCGGTTTTTACATTCCCTCTATAAGTGATAGCTTATGATAAGTGTCTTTTTCTGTGTGACTTATTTCACTTAGAATCATCGTACCTAAATCCACTCATCGTGCTTCTACTAGCCTTAAGACATTGATTTCATGTCTGAGTGATATTCCATTGTACATAAGGACCACAACTTCTTTATCCATTTTTTTCTTTCCTGGGATATTTAAGGTGTCATGAAGTGGAGGTTCTTGTCAACAGAGCAGCCCTAAACTTTGGGGTGCCTGTGTCTTGCTGATTTTTATTTTTCCCAATTTATACGCCCATGAGTGGACGTGCCCTATGCTCCCTATGCTGTGGTTTTTCGATGTTTCAGGACACACCGTACACGTCTCCAGAGTGGCTGTTGGCAATTTACATCCCGCCCATCAGTGTAGCAAGGCTGCCATTTCTCCATGGCCTGTCCTGCATTTCTGGATTTGACACTTTTTGCAGCATGGCCCTTTTGACCGATGGGAAGCGAGACTTCTTTGTAGCGCTCATTAGCCTTTCCAGGTTGCTTGGTTGGCCAAACAGGGCGTATGCGTTTTTTCCTGAATATATTCAGGAAAAAACGCATACGCCCTGTTTGGCCAAGGGCATCATTGTCGACATTTTGCCACTTTTCATGTGCTTTAAAGGCGATTCGAATCTACCTCCTGAAACCTGTTTCCTGCAATTCTGCCTTGCTTTCAAATTCTCTTCGTTGCCTTCCCTCAATATATCTGTGGATGAGAGTTATCATTTATAGCTCTGCGGGTTTGTGAATTGCAGTGTCCCTGAGCTCCATTTTTCAACTGGCTTTTTTGGGAGCTGGCCGCAAAAGCGCGGGATTGCCTCAGGCCCTATTCTGCTTCTGGGCGGCAGGCTGAGCCTGTGGTTAATTCTTCTTCCTGATGGGAAAATAGAGTGACCTGTGCCTGTCCCAACACCTAGATCTAGTCTCTCATTGGTTGCCCCTCTTCCCGTTCATCCTCAGGACAATTTGCAACCTGTAGGGAACAGAAGTTTAAAGGTGCTGATTCTCCAAGTAGGGAGATTGCTAGTAAAGTAGCTGGAAAGGCGAACCCGAGCACAAGGAGATGAGAAATGAGGTGCGTATTAGAAACCTTTCAAAATCACACGGTGTACCATCTTCTGGGTTTCTCATGCATGTTTTCGATGTAGGAAGATGCCCTTGAACCTGGAGATTTGGGACCCATGGGATGGGTACCAAGCAGTGTTACTTTAAAGGGTCTGCGTTTGCTCACCCAACCTCACCCAACCTTTCAGCCCCAAGAGTGTCCACCCTTATGTCTCATCCAGCTGTGGGTCTAGATATGGTCAATCCAGGTTGCATCACAGCCTCTGAACGAATTTTGTAAGAATTTCTCTCTCTTTCACTGTCTTTGTTTTACGGGTTTTTAAAAGTAATTTATTTTTATAATGGGGTTTAGCTGCTTCTCACGGCTGTGTTTATGCGGCTTTACACCCACTTGACTCACTTCCAGACAGATATCAATACATAGGTTTTAAGATTCTTACTAGTCACATATATTCTTGTGCGGTGAATAGGGGGTGTTGAGTCCAGTTCACTGAGCAAGGAGTAGGTCTTGTCTATTACATATTGGGTGTATGGAACGGTATCTGTGCGAATTTGAAACCCTTGTTTTATGCATCACCCCACCTCACCTTTCCCGTTAAGCAGCCATAGTGTGTTTTCTAAACGTGTGACTCTGTTCTGTTTTGTAATTCAGTTCAAGTGTAGCGGTTTTTACATTCCCTCTATAAGTGATAGCTTATGATAAGTGTCTTTTTCTCTGTGACTTATTTCACTTAGAATCGTCGTACCTAAATCCACTCATCTTGCTTCTACTAGCCTTATGACATTGATTTCATGTCTGAGTGATATTCCATTGTACATAAGGACCACAACTTCTTTATCCATTTTTCTCTTTCCTGGGATATTTAAGGTGTCATGAAGTGGAGGTTCTTGTCAACAGAGCAGCCCTAAACTTTGGGGTGCCTGTGTCTTGCTGATTTTTAGTTTTCCCAATTTATACGCCCATAAGTGGACGTGCCCTATGCTCCCTAAGCTGTGTTTTTTCGATGTTTCAGGACACACCATACACTTCTCTAGAGTGGCTGTTGGCAATTTACATCCCGCCCATCAGCGTAGCAAGGCTGCCATTTCTCCATGGCCTGTCCTGCATTTCTGGTTTTGACACTTTTTGCAGCATGGCCCTTTTGACCGATGGGAAGCGAGACTTCTTTGTAGCGCTGATTAGCCTTTCCAGGTTGCTTGTTTGGCCAAACAGGGCTTATGCGTTTTTTCCTGAATATATTCAGGAAAAAACGCATACGCCCTGTTTGGCCAAGGGCATCATTGTCGACGTTTTGCCACTTTTCATGTGCTTTAAAGGCGATTCGAATCTACCTCCTGAAACCTGTTTCCTGCAATTCTGCCTTGCTTTCAAATTCTCTTCGTTGCCTTCCCTCAATATATCTGTGGATGAGAGTTATCATTTATAGCTCTGCGGGTTTGTGAATTGCAGTGTCCCTGAGCTCCATTTTTCAACTGGCTTTTTTGGGAGCTGGCCGCAAAAGCGCGGGATTGCCTCAGGCCCTATTCTGCTTCTGGGCGGCAGGCTGAGCCTGTGGTTAATTCTTCTTCCTGATGGGAAAATAGAGTGACCTGTGCCTGTCCCAACACCTAGATCTAGTCTCTCATTGGTTGCCCCTATTCCCGTTCATCCTCAGGACAAATTGCAACCTGTAGGGAACAGGAGGTTAAACGTGCTGATTCTCCAAGTAGGGAGATTGCTAGTAAAGTAGCTGGAATGGCGAACCCGAGCACAAGGAGATGAGAAATGAGGTGCGTATTAGAAACCTTTCAAAATCACACGGTGTACCATCTTCTGGGTTTCTCATGCATGTTTTCGATGTAGGAAGATGCCCTTGAACCTGGAGATTTGGGACCCATGGGATGGGTACCAGGCAGTATTACTTTAAAGGGTTTGTGTTTGCTCACCCAACCTCACCCAACCTTTCAGCCCCAAGAATGTCCACCCTTATGTCTCATACAGCTGTGGGTCTAGATATGGTCAATCCAGGTTGCATCACAGCCTCTGAACGAATTTTGTAAGAATTTCTCTCTCTTTCACTGTCTTTGTTTTACGGGTTTTTAAAAGTAATTTATTTTTATAATGGGGTTTAGCTGCTTTTCACGGCTGTGTTTATGCGGCTTTACACCCACTTGACTCACTTCCAGACAGATATCAATACATAGGTTTTAAGATTCTTACTAGTCACATGTATTCTTGTACGGTGAATAGGGGGTGTTGAGTCCAGTTCACTGAGCAAGAAGTAGGTCTTGTCTATTACATATTGGGTGTATGGAACGGAATCTGAGCGAATTTGAAACCCTTGTTTTATGCATCACCCCACCTCACCTTTCCCGTTAAGCAGCCATAGTGTGTTTTCTAAACGTGTGACTCTGTTCTCTTTTGTAATTCAGTTCAAGTGTAGCGGTTTTTACATTCCCTCTATAAGTGATAGCTTATGATAAGTGTCTTTTCCTGTGTGACTTATTTCACTTAGAATCGTCGTACCTAAATCCACTCATCTTGCTTCTACTAGCCTTATGACATTGATTTCATGTCTGAGTGATATTCCATTGTACATAAGGACCACAACTTCTTTATCCATTTTACTCTTTCCTGGGATATTTAAGGTGTCATGAAGTGGAGGTTCTTGTCAACAGAGCAGCCCTAAATTTTGGGGTGCCTGTGTCTTGCTGATTTTTAGTTTTCCCAATTTATACGCCCATGAGTGGACGTGCCCTATGCTCCCTAAGCTGTGGTTTTTCGATGATTCAGGACACACCGTACACTTCTCCAGAGTGGCTGTTGGCAATTTACATCCCGCCCATCAGCGTAGCAAGGCTGCCATTTCTCCATGGCCTGTCCTGCATTTCTGGTTTTGACACTTTTTGCAGCATGGCCCTTTTGACCGATGGGAAGCGAGACTTCTTTGTAGCGCTGATTAGCCTTTCCAGGTTGCTTGGTTGGCCAAACAGGGCGTATGCGTTTTTTCCTGAATATATTCAGGAAAAAACGCATACGCCCTGTTTGGCCAAGGGCATCATTGTCGACGTTTTGCCACTTTTCATGTGCTGTAAAGGCGATTTGAATCTACCTCCTGAAACTTGTTTCCTGCAATTCTGCCTTGCTTTCCAATCCTCTTCGTTGCCTTCCCTCAATATATTAGTGAACAAGAGTTATCATTTATAACTCAGCAGGTTTGTGAATGGCAGTGCCCCTGAGCTCCATTTTTCAACTGTCTTTTTTGGGAGCTGGCCGCAAAAGCACGGGATTGCCTCAGGCCGTATTCTGGTTCCTGGCGGCAGGCAGAGCCTGTGGATAATTCTTCTTCCTGATGGGAAAATAGAGTGACCTGTGCCTGTCCCAAAACCTAGATCTAGTCTCTCATTGGTTGCCCCTCTTCCCGTTCATCCTCAGGACAGATTGCAACCTGTAGGGAACAGGAGCTTAAACGTGCTGATTCTCCAAGTAGGGAGATTGCTAGTAAAGTAGCTGGAATGGCGAACCCGAGCACAAGGAGATGAGAAATGAGGTGCGTATTAGAAACCTTTCAAAATCACACGGTGTACCATCTTCTGGGTTTCTCATGCATGTTTTCGATGTAGGAAGATGCACTTGAACCTGGAGATTTGGGACCCATGGGATGGGTACCAGGCAGTATTACTTTAAAGGGTCTGCGTTTGCTCACCCAACCTCACCCAACCTTTCAGCCCCAAGAGTGTCCACCCTTATGTCTCATACAGCTGTGGGTCTAGATATGGTCAATCCAGGTTGCATCACAGCCTCTGAACGAATTTTGTAAGAATTTCTCTCTCTTTCACTGTCTTTGTTTTACGGGTTTTTAAAAGTAATTTATTTTTATAATGGGGTTTAGCTGCTTTTCACGGCTGTGTTTATGCGGCTTTACACCCACTTGACTCACTTCCAGACAGATATCAATACATAGGTTTTAAGATTCTTACTAGTCACATATATTCTTGTACGGTGAATAGGGGGTGTTGAGTCCAGTTCACTGAGCAAGGAGTAGGTCTTGTCTATTACATATTGGGTGTATGGAACGGTATCTGAGCGAATTTGAAACCCTTGTTTTATGCCTCACCCCACCTCACCTTTCCCGTTAAGCAGCCATAGTGTGTTTTCTAAACGTGTGACTCTGTTCTCTTTTGTAATTCAGTTCAAGTGTAGCGGTTTTTACATTCCCTCTATAAGTGATAGCTTATGATAAGTGTCTTTTCCTGTGTGACTAATTTCACTTAGAATTGTTGTACCTAAATCCACTCATCTTGCTTCTACTAGCCTTATGACATTGATTTCATGTCTGAGTGATATTCCATTGTACATAAGGACCACAACTTCTTTATCCATTTTTCTCTTTCCTGGGATATTTAAGGTGTCATGAAGTGGAGGTTCTTGTCAACAGAGCAGCCCTAAATTTTGGGGTGCCTGTGTCTTGCTGATTTTTAGTTTTCCCAATTTATACGCCCATGAGTGGACGTGCCCTATGCTCCCTAAGCTGTGTTTTTTCGATGTTTCAGGACACACCGTACACTTCTCCAGAGTGGCTGTTGGCAATTTACATCCCGCCCATCAGCGTAGCAAGGCTGCCATTTCTCCATGGCCTGTCCTGCATTTCTGGTTTTGACACTTTTTGCAGCATTGCCCTTTTGACCGATGGGAAGCGAGACTTCTTTGTAGCGCTGATTTGCCTTTCCAGGTTGCTTGGTTGACCAAAAAGGGCGTATGCGTTTTTTCCTGAATATATTCAGGATAAAACGCATACGCCCTTTTTGGCCAAGGGCATCATTGTCGAAGTTTTGCCGCTTTTCATGTGCTTTAAAGGCGATTCGAATCTACCTCCTGAAATCTGTTTCCTGCAATTCTGCCTTGCTTTCAAATCCTCTTCGTTGCCTTCCCTCAATATATCTGTGGATGAGAGTTATCATTTATAACTCTGCGTCTTTGTGAATTGCAGTGTCCCTGAGCTCCATTTTTCAAGTCGCTTTTTTGGGAGCTGGCCGCAAAAGCACGGGATTGCCTCAGGCCCTATTCTGCTTCTGGGAGGCAGGCTGAGCCTGTGGTTAATTCTGCTTCCTGATGGGAAAATAGAGTGACCTGTGCCTGTCCCAACACCTAGATCTAGTCTCTCATTGGTTGCCCCTCTTCCCGTTCATCCTCAGGACAAATTGCAACCTGTAGGGAACAGGAGCTTAAAGGTGCTGATTTTCCAAGTAGGGAGATTGCTAGTAAAGTAGCTGGAATGGCGAACCCGAGCACAAGGAGATGAGAAATGAGGTGCGTATTAGAAAACTTTCAAAACCACACGGTGTACCATCTTCTGGGTTTCTCATGCATGTTTTCGATGTAGGAAGATGCCCTTGAACCTGGAGATTTGGGACCCATGGGATGGGTACCAGGCAGTATTACTTTAAAGGGTCTACGTTTGCTCACCCAACCTCACCCAACCTTTCAGCCCCAAGAGTGTCCACCCTTATGTCTCATCCAGCTCTTGGTCTAGATATGGTCAATCCAGGTTGCATCAGAGCCTCTGAACGAATTTTGTAAGAATTTCTCTCTCTTTCACTGTCTTTGTTTTACGGGTTTTTAAAGGTAATTTATTTTTATAATGGGGTTTAGCTGCTTTTCACGGCTGTGTTTATGCGGCTTTACACCCACTTGACTCACTTCCAGACAGATATCAATACATAGGTTTTAAGATTCTTACTAGTCACATATATTCTTGTGCAGTGAATAGGGGGTGTTGAGTCCAGTTCACTGAGCAAGGAGTAGGTCTTGTCTATTACATATTGGGTGTATGGAACGGTATCTGAGCGAATTTGAAACCCTTGTTTTATGCATCACGCCACCTCACCTTTCCCGTTAAGCAGCCATAGTGTGTTTTCTAAACGTGTGACTCTGTTCTGTTTTGTAATTCAGTTCAAGTGTAGCGGTTTTTACATTCCCTCTATAAGTGATAGCTTATGATAAGTGTCTTTTTCTGTGTGACTTATTTCACTTAGAATCATCGTACCTAAATCCTCTCATCTTGCTTCTACTAGCCTTATGACATTGATTTCATGTCTGAGTGATATTCCATTGTACATAAGGACCACAACTTCTTTATCCATTTTTGTCTTTCCTGGGATATTTAAGGTGTCATGAAGTGGAGGTTCTTGTCAACAGAGCAGCCCTAAACTTTGGGGTGCCTGTGTCTTGCTGATTTTTAGTTTTCCCAATATATACGCCCATGAGAGGACGTGCCCTATGCTCCCTAAGCTGTGTTTTTTCGATGTTTCAGGACACACCGTACACTTCTCCAGAGTGGCTGTTGGCAATTTACATCCCGCCCATCAGCGTAGCAAGGCTGCCATTTCTCCATGGCCTGTCCTGCATTTCTGGTTTTGACACTTTTTGCAGCATGGCCCTTTTGACCGATGGGAAGCGAGATTTCTTTGTAGCGCTGATTAGCCTTTCCAGGTTGCTTGGTTGGCCAAACAGGGCGTATGCGTTTTTTCCTGAATATATTCAGGAAAAAACGCATACGCCCTGTTTGGCCAAGGGCATCATTGTCGACGTTTTACCACTTTTCATGTGCTTTAAAGGCGATTCGAATCTACCTCCTGAAACCTGTTTCCTGCAATTCTGCCTTGCTTTCAAATCCTCTTCGTTGCCTTCCCTCAATATATCTGTGGATGAGAGTTATCATTTATAGCTCTGCGGGTTTGTGAATTGCAGTGTCCCTGAGCTCCATTTTTCAACTGGCTTTTTTGGGAGCTGGCCGCAAAAGCGCGGGATTGCCTCAGGCCCTATTCTGTTTCTGGGCGGCAGGCTGAGCCTGTGGTTAATTCTTCTTCCCGATGGGAAAATAGAGTGACCTGAGCCTGTCCCAACACATAGATCTAGTCTCTCATTGGTTGCCCCTCTTCCCGTTCATCCTCAGGACAAATTGCAACCTGTAGGGAACAGGAGCTTAAAGGTGCTGATTCTCCAAGTAGGGAGATTGCTAGTAAAGTAGCTGGAAAGGCGAACCCGAGCACAAGGAGATGAGAAATGAGGTGCGTATTAGAAACCTTTCAAAATCACACGGTGTACCATCTTCTGGCTTTCTCATGCATGTTTTCGATGTAGGAAGATGCCCTTGAACCTGGAGATTTGGGACCCATGGGATGGGTACCAGGCAGTATTACTTTAAAGGGTCTGCGTTTGCTCACCCAACCTCACCCAACCTTTCAGCCCCAAGAGTGTCCACCCTTATGTCTCATCCAGCTGTGGGTCTAGATATGGTCAATCCAGGTTGCATCACAGCCTCTGAACGAATTGTGTAAGAATTTCTCTCTCTTTCACTGTCTTTGTTTTACGGGTTTTTAAAAGTAATTTATTTTTATAATGGGGTTTAGCTGCTTTTCACGGCTGTGTTTATGCGGCTTTACACCCACTTGACTCACTTCCAGACAGATATCAATACATAGGTTTTAAGATTCTTACTAGTCACATATATTCTTGTGCGGTGAATAGGGGGTGTTGAGTCCAGTTCACTGAGCAAGGAGTAGGTCTTGTCTATTACATATTGGGTGTATGGAACGGTATCTGAGCGAATTTGAAACCCTTGTTTTATGCATCACCCCACCTCACCTTTCCCGCTCAGCAGCCATCGTGTGTTTTCTAAACGTGTGACTCTGTTCTGTTTTGTAATTCAATTCAAGTGTAGCGGTTTTTACATTCCCTCTATAAGTGATAGCTTATGATAAGTGTCTTTTTCTGTGTGACTTATTTCACTTAGGATCATCGTACCTAAATCCACTGATCTTGCTTCTACTAGCCTTATGACATTGATTTCATGTCTGAGTGATATTCCATTGTACATAAGGACCACAACTTCTTTATCCATTTTTCTCTTTCCTGGGATATTTAAGGTGTCATGAAGTGGAGGTTCTTGTCAACAGAGCAGCCCTAAACTTTGGGGTGCCTGTGTCTTGCTGATTTTTAGTTTTCCCAATTTATACGCCCATGAGTGGACGTGCCCTATGCTCCCTAAGCTGTGTTTTTTCGATGTTTCAGGACACACCGTACACTTCTCCAGAGTGGCTGTTGGCAATTTACATCCCGCCCATCAGCGTAGCAAGGCTGCCATTTCTCCATGGCCTGTCCTATATTTCTGGTTTTGACAGTTTTTGCAGCATGGCCCTTTTGACCGATGGGAAGCGAGACTTCTTTGTAGCACTGATTTGCCTTTCCAGGTTGCTTGGTTGGCCAAAAAGGGCGTATGCGTTTTTTCCTGAATATATTCAGGAAAAAACGCATACGCCCTTTTTGGCCAAGGGCATCATTGTCGACGTTTTGCCGCTTTTCATGTGCTTTAAAGGCGATTCGAATCTACCTCCTGAAATCTGTTTCCTGCAATTCTGCCTTGCTTTCAAATCCTCTTCGTTGCCTTCCGTCAATATATCTGTGGATGAGAGTTATCATTCATAACTCTGCGGGTTTCTGAATTGCAGTGTCCCTGAGCTCCATTTTTCAACTGGCTTTTTCGGGAGCTGGCCGCAAAAGCGCGGGATTGCCTCAGGCCCTATTCTGCTTCTGGGCGGCAGGCTTAGCCTGTGGTTAATTCTTCTTCCTGATGGGAAATAGAGTGACCTGTGCCTGTCCCAACACCTAGATCTAGTCTCTCATTGGTTGCCCCTCTTCCCGTTCATCCTCAGGACAAATTGCAACCTGTAGGGAACAGGAGCTTAAAGGTGCTGATTCTCCAAGTAGGGAGATTGCTAGTAAAGTAGCTGGAAAGGCGAACCCGAGCACAAGGAGATGAGAAATGAGGTGCGTATTAGAAACCTTTCAAAATCACACGGTGTACCATCTTCTGGGTTCCTCATGCATGTTTTCGATGTAGGAAGATGCCCTTGAACCTGGAGATTTGGGACCCATGGGATGGGTACCAGGCAGTATTACTTTAAAGGGTCTGCGTTTGCTCACCCAACCTCACCCAACCTTTCAGCCCCAAGAGTGTCCACCCTTATGTCTCATCCAGCTGTGGGTCTAGATATGTCAATCCAGGTTGCATCACAGCCTCTGAACGAATTGTGTAAGAATTTCTCTCTCTTTCACTGTCTTTGTTTTACGGGTTTTTAAAAGTAATTTATTTTTATAATGGGGTTTAGCTGCTTTTCACGGCTGTGTTTATGCGGCTTTACACCCACTTGACTCACTTCCAGACAGATATCAATACATAGGTTTTAAGATTCTTACTAGTCACATATATTCTTGTGCGGTGAATAGGGGGTGTTGAGTCCAGTTCACTGAGCAAGGAGTAGGTCTTGTCTATTACATATTGGGTGTATGGAACGGTATCTGAGCGAATTTGAAACCCTTGTTTTATGCATCACCCCACCTCACCTTTCCCGCTCAGCAGCCATCGTGTGTTTTCTAAACGTGTGACTCTGTTCTGTTTTGTAATTCAGTTCAAGTGTAGCGGTTTTTACATTCCCTCTATAAGTGATAGCTTATGATAAGTGTCTTTTTCTGTGTGACTTATTTCACTTAGGATCATCGTACCTAAATCCACTGATCTTGCTTCTACTAGCCTTATGACATTGATTTCATGTCTGAGTGATATTCCATTGTACATAAGGACCACAACTTCTTTATCCATTTTTCTCTTTCCTGGGATATTTAAGGTGTCATGAAGTGGAGGTTCTTGTCAACAGAGCAGCCCTAAACTTTGGGGTGCCTGTGTCTTGCTGATTTTTAGTTTTCCCAATTTATACGCCCATGAGTGGATGTGCCCTATGCTCCCTAAGCTGTGTTTTTTCGATGTTTCAGGACACACCGTACACTTTTCCAGAGTGGCTGTTGGCAATTTACATCCCGCCCATCAGCGTAGCAAGGCTACCATTTCTGCATGGCCTGTCCTGCATTTCTGGTTTTGCCACATTTTGCAGCATGGCACTTTTGACCGATGGGAAGCGAGACTTCTTTGTAGCACTGATTTGCCTTTCCAGGTTGCTTGGTTGGCCAAAAAGGGCGTATGCGTTTTTTCCTGAATATATTCAGGAAAAAACGCATACGCCCTTTTTGGCCAAGGGCATCATTGTCGACGTTTTGCCGCTTTTCATGTGCTTTAAAGGCGATTCGAATCTACCTCCTGAAATCTGTTTCCTGCAATTCTGCCTTGCTTTCAAATCCTCTTCGTTGCCTTCCCTCAATATATCTGTGGATGAGAGTTATCATTCATAACTCTGCGGGTTTCTGAATTGCAGTGTCCCTGAGCTCCATTTTTCAACTGGCTTTTTTGGGAGCTGGCCGCAAAAGCGCGGGATTGCCTCAGGCCCTATTCTGCTTCTGGGCGGCAGGCTTAGCCTGTGGTTAATTCTTCTTCCTGATGGGAAATAGAGTGACCTGTGCCTGTCCCAACACCTAGATCTAGTCTCTCATTGGTTGCCCCTCTTCCCGTTCATCCTCAGGACAAATTGCAACCTGTAGGGAACAGGAGCTTAAAGGTGCTGATTCTCCAAGTAGGGAGGTTGCTAGTAAAGTAGCTGGAAAGGCGAACCCGAGCACAAGGAGATGAGAAATGAGGTGCGTATTAGAAACCTTTCAAAATCACACGGTGTACCATCTTCTGGGTTTCTCATGCATGTTTTCGATGTAGGAAGATGCCCTTGAACCTGGAGATTTGGGACCCATGGGATGGGTACCAGGCAGTATTACTTTAAAGGGTCTGCGTTTGCTCACCCAACCTCACCCAACCTTTCAGCCCCAAGAGTGTCCACCCTTATGTCTCATCCAGCTGTGGGTCTAGATATGGTCAATCCAGGTTGCATCACAGCCTCTGAACGAATTGTGTAAGAATTTCTCTCTCTTTCACTGTCTTTGTTTTACGGGTTTTTAAAAGTAATTTATTTTTATAATGGGGTTTAGCTGCTTTTCACGGCTGTGTTTATGCGGCTTTACACCCACTTGACTCACTTCCAGACAGATATCAATACATAGGTTTTAAGATTCTTACTAGTCACATATATTCTTGTGCGGTGAATAGGGGGTGTTGAGTCCAGTTCACTGAGCAAGGAGTAGGTCTTGTCTATTACATATTGGGTGTATGGAACGGTATCTGAGCGAATTTGAAACCCTTGTTTTATGCATCACCCCACCTCACCTTTCCCGTTAAGCAGCCATAGTGTGTTTTCTAAACGTGTGACTCTGTTCTCTTTTGTAATTCAGTTCAAGTGTAGCGGTTTTTACATTCCCTCTATAAGTGATAGCTTATGATAAGTGTCTTTTTCTGTGTGACTTATTTCACTTAGGATCATCGTACCTAAATCCACTCATCTTGCCTCTACTAGCCTTATGACATTGATTTCATGTCTGAGTGATATTCCATTGTACATAAGGACCACAACTTCTTTATCCATTTTTCTCTTTCCTGGGATATTTAAGGTGTCATGAAGTGGAGGTTCTTGTCAACAGAGCAGCCCTAAACTTTGGTGTGCCTGTGTCTTGCTGATTTTTAGTTTTCCCAATTTATACGCCCATGAGTGGACGTGCCCTATGCTCCCTAAGCTGTGTTTTTTCGATGTTTCAGGACACACCGTACACTTCTCCAGAGTGGCTGTTGGCAATTTACATCCCGCCCATCAGCGTAGCAAGGTTGCCATTTCTCCATGGCCTGTCCTATATTTCTGGTTTTGACACTTTTTGCAGCATGGCCCTTTTGACCGATGGGAAGCGAGACTTCTTTGTAGCACTGATTTGCCTTCCCAGGTTGCTTGGTTGGCCAAAAAGGGCGTATGCGTTTTTTCCTGAATATATTCAGGAAAAAACGCATACGCCCTTTTTGGCCAAGGGCATCATTGTCGACGTTTTGCCGCTTTTCATGTGCTTTAAAGGCGATTCGAATCTACCTCCTGAAATCTGTTTCCTGCAATTCTGCCTTGCTTTCAAATCCTCTTCGTTGCCTTCCCTCAATATATCTGTGGATGAGAGTTATCATTCATAACTCTGCGGGTTTCTGAATTGCAGTGTCCCTGAGCTCCATTTTTCAACTGGCTTTTTCGGGAGCTGGCCGCAAAAGCGCGGGATTGCCTCAGGCCCTATTCTGCTTCTGGGCGGCAGGCTTAGCCTGTGGTTAATTCTTCTTCCTGATGGGAAATAGAGTGACCTGTGCCTGTCCCAACACCTAGATCTAGTCTCTCATTGGTTGCCCCTCTTCCCGTTCATCCTCAGGACAAATTGCAACCTGTAGGGAACAGGAGCTTAAAGGTGCTGATTCTCCAAGTAGGGAGATTGCTAGTAAAGTAGCTGGAAAGGCGAACCCGAGCACAAGGAGATGAGAAATGAGGTGCGTATTAGAAACCTTTCAAAATCACACGGTGTACCATCTTCTGGGTTCCTCATGCATGTTTTCGATGTAGGAAGATGCCCTTGAACCTGGAGATTTGGGACCCATGGGATGGGTACCAGGCAGTATTACTTTAAAGGGTCTGCGTTTGCTCACCCAACCTCACCCAACCTTTCAGCCCCAAGAGTGTCCACCCTTATGTCTCATCCAGCTGTGGGTCTAGATATGGTCAATCCAGGTGGCATCACAGCCCCTGAACGAATTTTGTAAGAATTTCTCTCTCTTTCACTGTCTTTGTTTTACGGGTTTTTAAAAGTAATTTATTTTTATAATGGGGTTTAGCTGCTTTTCACGGCTGTGTTTATGCGGATTTACACCCACTTGACTCACTTCCAGACAGATATCAATACATAGGTTTTAAGATTGTTACTAGTCACATATATTCTTGTGCGGTAAATAGGGGGTGTTGAGTCCAGTTCACGGAGCAAGGAGTAGGTCTTGTCTATTACATATTGGGTGTATGGAACGGTATCTGAGCAAATTTGAACCCCTTGTTTTATGCATCACCCCACCTCACCTTTCCCGTTAAGCAGCCATAGTGTGTTTTCTAAACGTGTGACTCTGTTCTGTTTTGTAATTCAGTTCAAGTGTAGCGGTTTTTACATTCCCTCTATAAGTGATAGCTTATGATAAGTGTCTTTTTCTCTGTGACTTATTTCCCTTAGAATCGTCGTACCTAAGTCCACTCATCTTGCTTCTACTAGCCTTATGACATTGATTTCATGTCTGAGTGATATTCCATTGTACATAAGGACCACAACTTTTTTATCCATTTTTCTCTTTCCTGGGATATTTAAGGTGTCATGAAGTGGAGGTTCTTGTCAACAGAGCAGCCCCAAACTTTGGGGTGCCTGTGTCTTGCTGATTTTTAGTTTTCCCAATTTATACGCCCATGAGTGGACGTGCCCTATTCTCACTAAGCTGTGTTTTTTCGATGTTTCAGGACACACCGTACACTTCTCCAGAGTGGCTGTTGGCAATTTACATCCCTCCCATCAGCGTAGCAAGGCTGCCATTTCTCCATGGCCTGTCCTGCATTTCTGGTTTTGACACTTTTTGCAGCATGGCCCTTTTGGCCCATGGGAAGCGAGACTTCTTTGTAGCGCTGATTTGCCTTTCCAGGTTGCTTGGTTGGCCAAAAAGGGCGTATGCGTTTTTTCCTGAATATATTCAGGAAAAAACGCATACGCCCTTTTTGGCCAAGGGCATCATTGTCGACGTTTTGCCGCTTTTCATGTGCCTTAAAGGCGATTCGAATCTACCTCCTGAAATCTGTTTCCTTCAATTCTGCCTTGCTTTCAAATCCTCTTCGTTGACTTCCCTCAATATATCTGTGGATGAGAGTTATCACTTATAACTCTGCGGGTTTGTGAATTGCAGTGTCCCTGAGCTCCATTTTTCAACTGTCTTTTTTGAGAGCTGGCCGCAAAAGCACGGGATTGCCTCAGGCCCTATTCTGGTTCCTGGCAGCAGGCTGAGCCTGTGGTTAATTCTTCTTCCTGATGGGAAAATAGAGTGACCTGTGCCTGTCCCAACAGCTAGATCTAGTCTCTCATTGGTTGCCCCTCTTCCCGTTCATCCTCAGGACAAATTGCAACCTGTAGGGAACAGGAGGTTAAAGGTGCTGATTCTCCAAGTAGGGAGATTGCTAGTAAAGTAGCTGGAATGGCGAACCCGAGCACAAGGAGATGAGAAATGAGGTGCGTTTTAGAAACCTTTCAAAATCACACGGTGTACCATCTTCTGAGTTTCTCATGCATGTTTTCGATGTAGGAAGATGCCCTTGAACCTGGAGACTTGGGACCCATGGGATGGGTACCACGCAGTATTACTTTAAAGGGTCTGCGTTTGCTCACCCAACCTAACCCAACCTTTCAGCCCCAAGACTGTCCACCCTTATGTCTCATCCAGCTGTGCGTGTAGATATGGTCAATCCAGGTTGCATCACAGCCTCTGAAAGAATTTTGTAAGAATTTCTCTCTCTTTCACTGTCTTTGTTTTACGGGTTTTTAAAAGTAATTTATTTTTATAATGGGGTTTAGCTGCTTTTCACGGCTGTGTTTATGCGGATTTACACCCACTTGACTCACTTCCAGACAGATATCAATACATAGGTTTTAAGATTGTTACTAGTCACATATATTCTTGTGCGGTGAATAGGGCGTGTTGAGTCCAGTTCACTGAGCAAGGAGTAGGTCTTGTCTATTACATATTGGGTGTATGGAACGGTATCTGAGCGAATTTGAACCCCTTGTTTTATGCATCACCCCACCTCACCTTTCCCGTTAAGCAGCCATAGTGTGTTTTCTAAACGTGTGATTCTGTTCTGTTCTGTAATTCAGTTCAAGTGTAGCGGTTTTTACATTCCCTCTATAAGTGATAGCTTATGATAAGTGTCTTTTTCTGTGTGACTTATTTCACTTAGAATCGTCGTACCTAAGTCCACTCATCTTGCTTCTACTAGCCTTATGACATTGATTTCATGTCTGAGTGATATTGCATTGTACATAAGGACCACAACTTCTTTATCCATTTTTCTCTTTCCTGGGATATTTAAGGTGTCATGAAGTGGAGGTTCTTGTCAACAGAGCAGCCCTAAACTTTGGGGTGCCTGTGTCTTGCTGATTTTTAGTTTTCCCAATTTATACGCCCATGAGTGGACGTGCCCTATGCTCCCTAAGCTGTGTTTTTTCGATGTTTCAGGACACACCGTACACTTCTCCAGGGTGGCTGTTGGCAACTTACATCCCGCTCATCAGCGTAGCAAGGCTTCCATTTCTCCATGGCCTGTCCTGCATTTCTGGTTTTGACACTTTTTGCAGCATGACCCTTTTGACCGATGGGAAGCGAGACTTCTTTGTAGCACTGATTTGCCTTTCCAGGTTGCTTGGTTGGCCAAAAAGGGCGTATGCGTTTTTTCCTGAATATATTCAGGAAAAAATGCATACGCCCTTTTTGGCCAAGGGCATCATTGTCGACGTTTTGCCGCTTTTCATGTGCTTTAAAGGCGATTTGAATCTACCTCCTGAAACCTGTTTCCTGCAATTCTGCCTTGCTTTCAAATCCTCTTCGTTGCCTTCCCTCAATATATTTGTGGACGAGAGTTATCATTTATAACTCAGCAGGTTTGTGAATGGCAGTCCCCCTGAGCTCCATTTTTCAACTGTCTTTTTTGGGAGCTGGCCGCAAAAGCACGGGATTGCCTCAGGCCCTATTCTGGTTCCCGGCGGCAGGCTGAGCCTGTGGTTAATTCTTCCTCCTGATGGGAAAATAGAGTGACCTGTGCCTGTCCCAACAACTAGATCTAGTCTCTCATTGGTTTCCCCTCTTCCCATTCATCCTCAGGACAAATTGCAACCTGTACAGAACAGGAGGGTAAAGGTGCTGATTCTCCAAGTAGGGAGATTGCTAGTGAAGTAGCTGGAATGGCGAACCCGAGCACAAGGAGATAAGAAATGAGGTGCGTTTTAGAAACCTTTCAAAATCACACGGTGTACCTTCTTCTGGGTTCCTCATGCAAGTTTTCGATGTAGGAAGATGCCCTTGAACCTGGAGATTTGGGACCCATGGGATGGGTACCATGCAGTATTACTTTAAAGGGTCTGCGTTTGCTCACCCAACCTCTCAGCCCCAAGAGTGTCCACCCTTATGTCTCATCCAGCTGTGGGTCTAGATATGGTCAATCCAGGTTGCATCACAGCCCCTGAACGAATTTTGTAAGAATTTCTCTCTCTTTCACTGTCTTTGTTTTACGGGTTTTTAAAAGTAATTTATTTTTATAATGGGGTTTAGCTGCTTTTCACGGCTGTGTTTATGTGGCTTTACACCCACTTGACTCACTTCCAGACAGATATCAATACATACGTTTTAAGATTGTTACTAGTCACATATATTCTTGTGCGGTGAATAGGGGGTGTTGAGTCCAGTTCACTGAGCAAGGAGTAGGTCTTTTCTATTACATATTGGGTGTATGGAACGGTATCTGAGCGAATTTGAACCCCTTGTTTTATGCATCACCCCACCTCACCTTTCCCGTTAAGCAGCCATAGTGTGTTTTCTAAACGTGTGATTCTGTTCTGTTCTGTAATTCAGTTCAAGTGTAGCGGTTTTTACATTCCCTCTATAAGTGATAGCTTATGATAAGTGTCTTTTTCTGTGTGACTTATTTCACTTAGAATCGTCGTACCTAAGTCCACTCATCTTGCTTCTACTAGCCTTATGACATTGATTTCATGTCTGAGTGATATTGCATTGTACATAAGGACCACAACTTCTTTATCCATTTTTCTCTTTCCTGGGATATTTAAGGTGTCATGAAGTGGAGGTTCTTGTCAACAGAGCAGCCCTAAACTTTGGGGTGCCTGTGTCTTGCTGATTCTTAGTTTTCCAAATTTATACGCCCATGAGTGGACGTGCCCTATGCTCCCTAAGCTGTGTTTTTTTCGATGTTTCAGGACACACCGTACACTTCTCCAGAGTGGCTGTTGGCAACTTACATCCCGCCCATCAGCGTAGCAAGGCTGCCATTTCTCCATGGCCTGTCCTGCATTTCTGGTTTTGACACTTTTTGCAGCATGGCCCTTTTGACCGATGGGAAGCGAGACTTCTTTGTAGCGCTGATTTGCCTTTCCAGGTTGCTTGGTTGGCCAAAAAGGGCGTATGCGTTTTTTCCTGAATATATTCAGGAAAAAACGCATACGCCCTTTTTGGCCAAGGGCATCATTGTCGACGTTTTGCCGCTTTTCATGTGCTTTAAAGGCGATTCGAATGTACCTCCTGAAACCTGTTTCCTGCAATTCTGCCTTGCTTTCAAATCCTCTTCGTTGCCTTCCCTCAATATATTTGTGGACGAGAGTTATCATTTATAACTCAGCAGGTTTGTGAATGGCAGTCCCCCTGAGCTCCATTTTTCAACTGTCTTTTTTGGGAGCTGGCCGCAAAAGCACGGGATTGCCTCAGGCCCTATTCTGGTTCCCGGCGGCAGGCTGAGCCTGTGGTTAATTCTTCCTCCTGATGGGAAAATAGAGTGACCTGTGCCTGTCCCAACAACTAGATCTAGTCTCTCATTGGTTTCCCCTCTTCCCATTCATCCTCAGGACAAATTGCAACCTGTACAGAACAGGAGGGTAAAGGTGCTGATTCTCCAAGTAGGGAGATTGCTAGTGAAGTAGCTGGAATGGCGAACCCGAGCACAAGGAGATAAGAAATGAGGTGCGTTTTAGAAACCTTTCAAAATCACACGGTGTACCTTCTTCTGGGTTCCTCATGCAAGTTTTCGATGTAGGAAGATGCCCTTGAACCTGGAGATTTGGGACCCATGGGATGGGTACCATGCAGTATTACTTTAAAGGGTCTGCGTTTGCTCACCCAACCTCTCAGCCCCAAGAGTGTCCACCCTTATGTCTCATCCAGCTGTGGGTCTAGATATGGTCAATCCAGGTTGCATCACAGCCCCTGAACGAATTTTGTAAGAATTTCTCTCTCTTTCACTGTCTTTGTTTTACGGGTTTTTAAAAGTAATTTATTTTTATAATGGGGTTTAGCTGCTTTTCACGGCTGTGTTTATGTGGCTTTACACCCACTTGACTCACTTCCAGACAGATATCAATACATAGGTTTTAAGATTGTTACTAGTCACATATATTCTTGTGCGGTGAATAGGGGGTGTTGAGTCCAGTTCACTGAGCAAGGAGTAGGTCTTTTCTATTACATATTGGGTGTATGGAACGGTATCTGAGCGAATTTGAACCCCTTGTTTTATGCATCACCCCACCTCACCTTTCCCGTTAAGCAGCCATAGTGTGTTTTCTAAACGTGTGATTCTGTTCTGTTCTGTAATTCAGTTC